>NC_137770.1:153719689-154111689 GCF_963455305.1 Plecotus auritus
TACAGCAGTTGTTGTTTACAAAATTCTTAGACCTACGGAAAGAAGGTGCCTTGTAGAGTTGCTGGGAATGTTATTATTGCCATTAAGAAAACAACTAATTGTATGAGAATTGGTAGCATGTTGTCTAAAATAATAAAAAGGGGTGGGTTTTGGGGTGGGACATTACAAAACAATAGACTTCTAAAGATTTTTAAACTATGATTCTAAAGAATAAATCTTAAAAATACATTAATATTGAGTTTGTTTATCAATCCCCTTTATTTGCAAAGTTTAAACATTTTGGACTATTTCTACTGTGGAGTTCTGTGTTATTCAGCATTGTTTTTCTAACTTTAAGAACAATGATTTGTATAATAAAGTATCACTCGAATCTGTGATTTCAGGTCTCTCCATGTTCATGAAATTTACGTTTGTTGCCTTTGTCATCATTACATGAAGTTTAGCCTTGCCTGATTGATTCCATTGTACGGATTCCATTGAATATGTATGGTATAGATTGCTACATATCGGTTTTGTTAATTCTTACTGTTAGTTTTCACATTCTAGATTAATTCTGGATGTTTGTCCAATACATCAGAAGTCATTTTACAGTTTTATTTAACTGTGTTATTTAATGATCCTATATAATAAAGAGCTAATATGCTAATTAGACCAACAGTGGAACGACCGACCCTCTGGACATCCTTCTGGACGACCATCTGGAAGACCTTCTGGACTAAGCGGGCTGCGAGGGCCGGTGGAGGCTGCGAGGGGCTGCGAGGGGCTGCGAGGGCCACGCCCCTTGCACAAACTTCGTGCATCGGGCCTCTAGCATTATGATAAATTACAAAAGTTAAAATTAGCTTGAGCAGACATATCACTACATTTTCTTGCACATAGAATTGTTTTCTTAGAACTGAAAACATAAAAATTTATTCCAGACGATTAATAACAGATACAATTTCTCTAATTTCAACATTTTTTATATTCAACTATTTTCCTGTATTTGTGTTCCTAACACAATGCATGTCATGATAGTCCCTTGTTGTTTTTTAAATTTTTATTACATAGGGAGACTCAATTTTACATTGATTGATTCTGGAGTTTGGTTTATTTCTAACACTTTCAGAAAATATTAGAATTCTAATGATTTATTTAAGTAATAGTTTTCCATTTCTCAAATGTGTATTCAGTTAGCAACTCTTTGTATACAAATACATAGAAGTTAAAACAGTTACTATTCCTAAGACTTTAACTTTGTACATGACAGAATGTTGAGTCTCAGTGCTTCCTGACGAAACACAGACCTCATGTTTACATCACCAAGGCAGTGCCTTTCTACTCTGCATTTTACCTCTATTCACTCTCTCACAGCGGGTATGCTAGTTTCTCAGAAGGCAGAAACAGAGCTTAATAAACTTGTTTATCACATCAATTATATGCTCTCTATAATTCCTCATGTCTTCACTTTATTTTGTCCACTTAGAAATTGTCCAGTAGTCATTTTATCTTTTAAAGGATACAGATAATTGCTCAATTTATTTCTACCTTTCTTTTTCATTCATTTTTTTTTCTGTACTTAACTTTTCAGCTCTCTGGTCAGCAAATTTTTCCTCAAATCTTATCTCTGCAGCAAAATACATGTTTTTAATATTACAAACTGATAATGTATTTCCTTCACTCATTAACCTGTTTACAGTTGGATAATGAATTGCTATGGTCTAAATGGGCAAATGTACTTGTCTTTATTATGTTTATATTACATTTATTTTATAACATTTAAATTAAGAATATCAAAATTTAACTTAAAAGTATCAATATTTACTAAAAATATATTTACACATGGGAATGTGTTTGTGTGTGTGGTTTGTATGTGTTTATCAAATTGGTCTCAAAAAGAGAAGGCAACACTATTTTCTAACCTGTAATATCAAATATAATTGGATGGTAGCCTATCAATAAATTAGTGTTAAGTGGATGACATATATTGGTATTTGTTGTGTTTTGCTGTGTTGTTGGCTTCTCTACATTTTTCTTTCAAAAATATGACTTCCTCTCTTTAAAGTGGGGATTGTTTTGAACAATGTGCATTAAGTATAAAGTCAAGGAAGGAGGAGACGTTTCTGTAAGTGTAGAGTAGTCACCTTTCTTGTTGGAGCTGTGCTGGGGTAGGTGGCAAATGATAGCCCTGTTTCCCTTTTGAGATTAGATCAGAGGAGTCAGGCAGATGGAGATGGACTTACTAGCTTGCTTACTCACACACAGTAAGGCATTGGAAAATGTGGTTTAGATGTGGGGTCACAGGGCTTCTGAACACTCATCCCAAATCAGGCAGTTTCACTCCCAGCTGTGAGTGGAGGAAAGAAATACCTGACAGCTGTCCCTGGGCAGGCTGCTCCCTGCAGAGATGAGAGCAGACCCAAATTCATGTGACTGTGGGCAGACATGTCTTTTCAAACAAGTGTTTTGGAGCTAAGCAAGCATCCTTAGTTCCTTTTCTCAAGTGCACACATGAAGTAAATCTCCCGTTCTCTCGTGAGGAAGGTAGAGGGAGTCTAAGGCCTCATGTGGAGACTGGAGGGCAGAGAAGTGAAGGTGCTCCTATACTTTCTGATGGGGTTCAATCATAATGGAAATTAAGTTCATGTCTTGTATACAGACCAACTAAGGATGAAAGAGGTTGGGCAGAAGTATGCTAGACGATAAAGAGAAATCTGTTTTGTGTTTTAAATTTTGCTATAGATAACCCCCAACACAGGTAATTCATTTGTTGATTGATTTTGGTAAACCAAGTTTTATTTGTAGGGAATGGATAGTTCCTTTAAGGAATAATTTCCTTAGTTTAACTAAAGATTTCTCCTTTAACTTTCTTGTCCTGTGGCTAAATAATTTGTGCTTTATAAATTGAGTGTAATGACTGCTACTAATAGGATTTATGATATTAATTTCTGTTCCTTAATTTTTGCTCATTGCTTTAAAACTTATAATTGACTTAGAAGCTATTATTTTGTGTCTCATACCAAAACATTATTGAGCTACATGACAGTTTTACATATTCATTTTCTCTGAGTTATAGTTAAACATTTGTGTATTTATCCTGAATATGAGGAAGGAGCTGGCACAGAACCTTAGGCTCAGGGAGAAGCCTTGGAGCCCACTTTGGGCCTGTAGCTAATTGGTTTTGTGACCTCAGGCAACCTGTAATCTCTCTGAGCCTCTGTTGCCTCTTAGGTCAAATTAGGGACTTGGACTAAATCAGTGATTTTCATACCTTAAATATTTTTTTCAGACAGAACTTTTATTTTTAGAATTTGCATGAAAATGTTTATATAATAAGACAAATCGAGCTGCCTCACTGAAGGGGGCGGAGACTCTGAAGCTCTCAGTCCTGCAGGTGTCCCCAGGGGGAACAGATTCCTGTGGGACAGAGTTTGGGAACTGCCAGTTCTGAGAACAATCCCTAATGACAAATCCTTTGAATTGAAAGTTGCTGGTACATTGTTTTCACGTGTATACTTTTCTCACCTTTCTATATTGTTGAAAATTACACAATAGAAATAAAATGGCAGATGTGTTTTCCTTATTAACATTGCAACTTCAAACTCCTTCCACCTTCTGGACACAGTCCTCACCTAGAAATAAGCATAAACATCACAGAAGTAAATATTTAGGAAAGGAGCTTTTGGGGGAACAGATAATAATGTTCTATCGGTAGTTTCTTAATTCAAGTTGTGTGAAAATGGGCTGCCACTCCCATGTCCAATAAAATAATACCTATTTTATTAATGGTAACATAAAATTGATTCAATAAAGGCCTTGGTCTTTATCTGGTATGGAGCTATTTATTTTACAAAGTCTGTCTAGTGTTGTTATCACATTATCCATTTAATAAGGCCTATCTATCATGCTATCGTCAAAAAGTGTTATGGAAATAGTGCTTGAAAACACTGGGGAACATGTTAGTCAACAAATTTGTCTTCACGCCTGAAATTTGTAAAGGCATCGGGTATCACATGATAATGATCACCACAGTGTTTAATGTTCAGTGTACTATTTTAAACCCTGTGTTGCGCATTTAGTGAGAGGGTACCTTTTATAAGAAAATTTTTAGTAAAAACACTCTAGATCAGGACAATCTATAATAAGAAAAGCGTAATATGCAAATTGAACAACCCAACACCAGAACGACCGTCTAGACGACCTTCCAGATGACCAGGCTATAACACACACTAGCTCCAGGCCAGCCAAGGCAGGTGCGATGTGATTGCTCCGGGGACCCCATCTCCCCAGGATCACCCAAATGAGGGAGGCCCAGGCCACCTGGCTGGTGGCGCTGTGGCGGGTGAGCAGGGCCTCCCTCTGCAGGCGATCAATCTGGGGGCCCTGCAATCGATCGCCCCACAGAGGGAGGCCCATGCCACCAGCCATTGACGCTGTGGCGGGTGTGCGGGGCCGGCCAGCCATTGACTCACAGAGGGAGGCCAAGGCCAGCCAAGTGATCCACCGCACACCTGTTGCCTGCAGAGGGAGAGGACAAGTGGTGGTGGAGGGGGAACAGTGCGGCACAGACGGCAAGCAGTGGCAGCAGTGGGGGTGGGGCCAGCTGGTGGAAACCAGGGAAAGGAAGCCCCGATAGGCCCTGATTGCTGGCCAGGCTTAGGGACCCTACCCGAGGGGTCCCCGATTGTGAGAGGGTGCAGGCCAGGCTGAGGGACACCTACCCGCACCCCCCACTCCTGCACAGATTTTGCATACCGGGCCTCTAGTTGTAATATAATTTGAAGTATTCCCACACATTTCATAATTAAGGAGACTATAATTATTTGACTGTTTCCAAATTTAGGTCTAATTTCCAGAAAGGAAACAAAGTTACAATTACAGCATTATATATTGATTTTTGTTGTTGTTATTAATCCTCACCTGAGGATATTTTTTCCACTGCTTTTCAGAAAGAGTGTAAGGGAGGGAGAAGGGGGAGAGAGAGAGAAACATCCATAAGAGAGAGACATATCTGCTGTTTGCCTCCCACATGCAACCAGACTGGGGGTGGGAAGCAAACCCACAACCCAGGTATGTGGCCCAGACCAGGAATCAAACCTGCAACCCTTAGGTCAACAGGCTGATGCTCTAACCACAGAGGCAAACCGGCCGGGGCTATATATTGATTTTTTTTCCTCAAATCAAAGATTTTCTGACACCTTTGTTGCTCATATGAGTAAAGAAATGTCTAGTCATAATACAGACAGCAACATAGTTTTAGTTATTTTTTGCCAGTAGAATTCTCCTGTGACCTTATGACAGTACCGCTTTTGTCACTTTAGGTTAAAAAATTAATAGCATAGAATATACCTTAAGATTTTAATTTTCTAAAAGTATAAGAATAGAAAGCTCATTTTAAAGAAAAATCCATTTAAGTAAAAAAAAAAAAGAGCTAAACTTTTATAAATAGCAGTTTTTATTGGAATTGCAAAGCAATGCATTCAGTGTGAAATACGACTTGACTTGCTTAAACTTCTTTGAACCAATTGTATCAAATCTCACTTTTCTGAAGTTATGCTTATTCAAAGACAAATAATAATTGTATTTTTATCAGATTAATCTAAATAGCATTATATATGCCTGTTCTCTAAAATTAAAGTGAATATGAATTAACTTTATTTATGTGATTATTTTTCTATTTGTTTAATCCCAATTGCTCTAGTCTCTAAAAGTGGTATTTAAAGGACACTTACATAAGCTATATACATCATTCCTCTAATAATATCTTGTTTACCTTAAATACTAAAATTAATATTTGACCTATTTCAGATGTGGCGGGAGTATGAAGAAATCCTAAGTAGAGAACTGAAAGAAGGTATGTTGCCAAAATTCATTAATAATTTTAGATATCATTGATTTTATAAATAAACTTAAAATAGGAAATGACATCTGTTTCCATGTTTGGATAGTATATACTGCATTAAATATTTTCTTATCCATGTGAATGAACAATCCTATCTAATAAAAGAGTAATACACAAATTAACCCTCGCTCCGCTACACCCACAAGCCACGCCCACCAGACATGCCCACCAGCCAATCAGGAGCAAATATGCAAATAAACCCAACCAAGATGGCTGTGGCCACAGAGAGAGCAGGAGGGAGGCTTGGGTTTCCCTGGTGATGGAGGAAGCCAAGCTTTCTGCCTGCCCTTGACGGCCTAGGCCTCCACTCAAGGCTACAAAGTTTCAATGATAGAAGATACATAAATCCAAACAGAAATGGCGGCAGCCACGGAGCTGGAAAGAGCAGGAGGCTAGGGTTGCCCCCGGCGATGGAGGAAGCCAAGCTTTTCGCACACCCTGGCTGGCCCAGGCCTCGCTTAAGGCTACAAAGTTTCAATTATAGAAGATACATAAATCCAAAAAAAAATGGCTGCCACCACGGAGCAAGCAGAAGGCTTGGCTCTGCTCCAGGCTACAAAGTTTCAATTGTAGAAGATAAATAAACCCCAGATACCAGGGCCTCCACTTGGGTCGCCAGGGGGCGTGGCCGGCCTGCAAACCACCACAGGCCCCTCGCCCAGGCCACCTCACGCCCCAAGGGAACCCCCACCCTGATCCGAGACACCCTTCAGGGCAAACCAGCTGGCCCCCACCCATGCACCAGGCCTCTATCCTATCTAATAAAAGAGTAATATACAGATTGACCATCACTCCAACACACAAGATGGCTGCCCCCATGTGGACACAAGATCCTGCCCCCATGTGGACACAAGATGGCCACCACAAGATGGCCAGCAAGGGCGGGAAGTTGGGAGGGACCAGGCCTGCAAGGGAGGGCAGTTGGGGGTGATCAGCCTTCTGGGGAGGGCAGTTAGGGGTGACCCAGCTGGCAGAGGAGGGAAGTTGGGGTGACTGGGTCTGTAGGGAAGGGCAGTTGGGGGGGACCCAAGCCTGCAGGGGAGAGCAGTTGGGGGGGACCAGGCCTGCAGGGGAAGGCAGTTAGGGGTGACCAGGCCTGCAGGGGAGGGCAGTTTGGGGCAAATAGGCTGGCAGGGGAGTGGTTAGGGGGTGATCAGGCTGGCAGGCAGAAGCAGTTAGGGGAAATCAGGAAGGAAGGCAGGCAAGCAGTTGGGAGCCAGCAGTCCTGGATTGTGAGAGGGATGTCTGACTGCCTGTTTAAGCCCAATCCCACCGGGCAGTTGGACTTCCCTCGAGGGGTCCCAGATTGTAGAGGGTGCAGGCTGGGCTGAGGGACACCCCCCTCCCCCGTGCATGAAATTGTGAAATATAAACATTCATAAGGAAGAATATACTTATTCCACATGTAATCATCATGTTCTACAGCTCTTTAAAGATCTCAGAATCCATGTATCTCTCTTCATTTCTAGCTATTCCCTTCCTTCCCTCTGCTCTTCCTATGCACTGTTCACTTGCTCACTGAAACTATGGTCAGAAAACTGGCTTCATCCACTTCTTATGTTTTTGCTAGTGATATAAGGCTAAATAACCAGACTCATCTAGTAATACTGAGTCAAGCTGTTACAGTTCATATAACTGTCAGCTGAGGGGCAATATTTAAAACTCCAGTCATTGACTTTACCATTGTTTTACCTTTTGCCCTCATCACCCCTAACCACTCTGCCTGCCTGCCTGATCGCCCCTAACTGTTCACCTGCCTGCCTGATCGCCCCTAACCCCTCTGCCTGCCTAATCACCACTAACTGCTCGCCTGCCTGCCTGATTTCCCCTAACTGCTTCTTCCTTGGCCCCCACCACCATGGCTTTGTCCAGTAGGATGTCTGGAATGACATCCAGAAAGTCGTTCCACTGTCTGGTCTAATTAGCATATTTTGTTTTTATTATTATAGATGACTGTTCAGGGGTGGGTGGGATGTGTCATCTTCATCTGTAACTCCAGTGCTTGTCATACTACCTTAGTGCATGGTGTTGAATAAATGAATGAAGGATGGGAAAACCAGAAGGTCTGATATTTAGCCACGATACCAATTAATTCAGTGTGGAACCATGGGCAAATTATATTTCATAGTGTTCTTGTATTGTGCATTGTAGTCAGATATAGATGTTTTTATTCTCCTTAACACTTATACTTAGTTGTAGTTTAGATAAAGGATAGAATTCTTTTTCTTTCCAGATGCTGCTAAATTTGAAGCTGAATCCTATAGAGCTTGTCATGTGGCATCAATCTATCAGTCAAGTTCATCCCAAGATCTACTTTTGAAAGCACAACAAGAATATAAAGAGGTTTTGCTAAAAAAGTACATGATCTAAAACATAAACAGTAAAAGTTTATTTACCAGACTGTTTGCATAACATTTTGCTTCCATTAGACACATGATGTGAACTCTTTATTAAAGAAAACAATTTTGATCATATGTGTCTGATGAAAATTTATATAGTATTTTAAACTGTCTTTTTTGGGGTGCATCTAAGTAAGTTTTAAGCACATTTTGTATATGAAAACCAGCACTATTGAGTTCTACAAACTCAAACTGCCCAAATACCAGCTGTTTAAACAACACCCAAACAAATAGCTTGTCATTCATACTTTAGTGATGCTAGTTGATTTTTTTATATATCCCAATTTTATCACAATATTTGGTCCTAAAGATTTTGATATCTGCTGCTATGGCTACTAAATGGATGTATTAAAATTATTATAATGCCATTAGACTTATGTAATTTTAAATACTGATTCCACAATCTTTCCTCCTGCGAGAAATAAAGTTTGCCTAAGGCTTTTCTACTTTTCCATTTACTGATTGATTTTTTTAGAAAGAGTCTTAAAATTATAGAAAGATCCACATTTCAGTACAAAGAACTCTTTTTCCCTGAACCATCTGAGAGTAAATTGTTGACACCATGCCACCATGCCTTATTCCTTAGTATATTCCACTTGTCTACCATACCACCTTCACAGTCAACCATACCACCTTCACAGTCAGAAAATTCACCCTAATATATTCCATAATTTCATCCTCGCATTATTTTCAATTTTTGCCACTTGTCTGTAGTATCTGTACAGATCCACAGGTTACACTGAGCTGTAGTGTCTATTCTCTTTCAGTCTGGAACAGGTCCTTAGTCTTTCCTTGACTTTTATGACCTTGAATCTTTTGAAGATGAAGTTCCACTAATGCATGTAGAATGTCCTTCAATGTGGATTTTCCTGCTGTTTCCTATGATAATATTTAGATCAGACATTTTTAGCAAGAGCACCACAGAAGTAGTCCTATACTCTTCTCATTGCACCCTGTGATGTGACCTGCAATTTTGATTTGCCATTCTTGGTGATGTTAATGTTGATCAGTGAAGGTACTGTAGAGAGCCGTCTGGGAAGGCACGTGGATACTTTTTTAATTCTTATCAGCTGAGCCCAAGGGCACTGGCAGAATCCTGTTATCAGTACTGATTCCACGTACTTGGAATGAGGAACAAAAAGGACCTTGACCCACCCAAAATAAGGAGCTTACTCAGATCCTGATGAATAGGATTTGGGCACACCCGAAACTCCTTTTGATCATAAAATCCCTTTTGGAAACCAATAAATATGCTGTGTTGTCGGAGGTGAGTGTGACTGTCTCTCTATCAGAGGACAGGAAGCCACCCGGCACCCAGCTTGAATCTATTTGTCTGTTGTCTCTTCCTTTCTCTAATTTCTTAATCCCCAGCTCCTCCCCTCAGGAACCTGTCTTTCTCCCTTTCCATGCGGGACTTGGAAAAGGAAGAAACACCGCACCACAGATACTATCTGCTGGGTTTCTCCTCTGTAATGTTTCCTTTTTCACTTCACAAGTATTGCTTTATAGGGAAGTTTTATGGAGTCAGTGTAAATATCTCTTCTTCATTAAACTTTTGATTTATTTATCAATACAAACTCAAGGTTTATTTCATTTAATGGGTTGTAATTTGTTAAAATTATTTTTAGAATTATTCTTTTAGAAAAAAAATAAAAGTATTGAAAGTTTCAGTCTTATAGAAAAGTTACAAGAATAATACAAAGAATTCCTGGAAACCATTCTCCGAAGGTTAACATTTTACTGCATTTACTTTATCCTTTCTCCCTTCTCTATTACCTAAATAAATGTAAATGAAGGTTGGTTAGATATAATATATGAACTATTTGTAAGTTGCAGACATGATGCTTCTTTACTGCTAAATACTTTAGTGTTCATTTCCTAAGAAAAAGAAATAATCTTTCATAATTGTAGTATAATTATCAAAGTCAGGGAATTAAAATTGGGTTAGTATTAATATTTAATCTTGAATCTTATTCAGATATTTGCTATTGTCTCAATAATAACCTTTATCTTCCAAGTAAATCCAAGATGATGTGTTATGTCCAATTGTCCTGTTTCTTTAGTTTCTTTTAATCTGGGGCAGTTCTTCAGGTTTCCTTTGCTTTTCATGATATTCACAATTGGAAGAGTATAGGCCAGTTATTTGTAGACTTTCTGCTTAGGTTTGTTTGAAGTTTCCTCAGTAGCTTCACATTATGCCATGTGGGCAGGAATGTCACACAAGCGATGCTGACTTCTTCCCATGCAGCAAATGTGTAGGCACATGCTCAGCTCCCTTACTGCCAGTGTTGACTGTGATCATGTGGTTAACAAGTGTCTGCTACGTTTGTCCAGAGTAAAGGTACTGTTTACCTTTATATGTCACAAATATCTTGTGTGGAGGTACTTTGAGTGTCTGTAAATATTTTGTTACGCCTCACAATTTCACCTACTAGATTTAGCATCCAGTGATGATCCTTACATGAATCAATTATTATTATGTTGTTTGCCAAATGATATTATGTTGTTTGCCTTGTTGTAAGAATAAATAAAATAGAATAATAAGAAGAATGCAATGAAAAAATAAGGTTGACTTAGCTGGAGGAAGCAACGGATTGCCTCATGAGAAAGGCTAAGAGTTTGAGGGTCAGAGTCAACAAAGTGAAGGGGAATTGAGCTCTGTAAGGTCAGGATAGACACATGTGGATGATGCACCTGCTCTTAAACAGGGTTTGGGGAAATGAGTTGTGTTTTCATTGTTACTAGATCAGATAGAGTGCTTGGGCCCCATCAAATTTAGTGAGGAAGAGAGGCAGGATCCCAGCTGCCTAGAGTGATCCCTGCAGGGTGTTTCTGAAAGCTGCAGAAAGACGACCCCGTGAGAGCAAGGAGGGCCTGTGGGAACCTCTTTCATGTCCCGCCTGGTTCAGGGTTCCAGTTCAGGGTTCAGGTTCTGGAGAAGGCCGCACACAAAAATGAAGAGAGAGACTAGAAAAGAGTTAATTTGGGAAAATGGGGGGCCAGGCGGGAGCCCACCTCTAGTGGGAGGACTACGCCCCACTCTGGCTTTGCTATCCCTTTTATTAAGGTTATGGGATACACTCATATCCTTTAGGCAGGAAATTCCAATAATAGCCAATCAGCAAGAATTTACATAAGAGTAACAGGTGGAGGCTGCTTCAACTACCAATGTCTCAACTAAACAATGAGTGATTAGCTCCAACCTTTCAGAGCATTTAAGGTTGACCAGCCTTCCTGATTCCCTTTCCACATCTATTAGTGGGACAATGATCGGTTTCGGCAAGGGCCTTCCAATCACTTAGTGGGACAAAAACATGAATTGGCTACAGAATATCAGTCCAGGTTTGAGAGGGGAAATCAGGACAGATCAGTGTAAACATTCAAACGTTACTGACTTTTAAGGAGATCACTCATTGTATGCTGTGACCTGGGAAACATGCTCAAGAAACTATGGTTAAGATTGGAGGGAAGGCATAGAAAAGATGAGCTATAAGGAAGGAAGGGGAAATGAAGACTATCATATTGATTGGTTATTCTTTTTGTTATGGATGTTGGTCTGATGGAATGATCTCCTCTGGAGGGATTATCTAACCCAGGTCTGACCTAATTTTCTTTTAAATATTCAATTTAATTTTTTAAAAACTTAATGAAAATATAACAGAATCAAAAAATTAAAGTATACTCACTACCCATTCCAGTATTAAGTCATATCAACTATAGAATAGGAAAAGTAAATTCAGTAGTGTATTTACTTTAAAATACACTACTTCCACTTTTGTCAATATTTTACATTTATGTATATATTCTATAGCGGAAGCAGAAATTCTTTCTAAAAACATTATCTTCTTAAAATCTTGAGGTGCATATTATAGCCACAGGCAATATTTGACATATAAAACTGCAGTATAGGCTTCTCAAATTTGGCATTTCACTGGTACAATACAATGACCAACATATATAATCACTGTACAGTGCCTAGATATTCCAGTAAGAACCATTATTTTCTTTAATGTAGGATGATTAACATATATTCTACAAGGGGCAGTGAGGTGAGTAATTCTATAGGGTGTGTCCCAACATAATTTTAAAATTGTATAATAACACAAAGAACTTTGTTAAGGCCATGTTTTATTTGCTGATTAATGGACAAAAGGCAATGTAATTTATCTTCAAGTATTTTCTTGAAAGTCTGTGCTTGAAAGAATAAAACATTTTTTCTTTTTCAAGCCCCGAGTAAAGAGCAGACAGAGCAAATAGTGCTCTGACAATGGGAACGAGACCCTTAAAGCTGTCCCAGGAAACAGCCCAGACAGAGCAAATAGTGCTCTGACAGATAAGATATGAGATTACCAGATGGGACTGTTGACTGAAAACTTAAGCCCTGTCATTAAACATGTTATTAGCGAGCCCTGTTGGAATTTCCTGGCGGCTTTGTCCTCTCTTCCTCCCTCACATGTGTGACCCCTCCCAATGTGTGATTTTTGCCTTTATAAGCCTGTAAAATTTTCTGCTCGGGGCTCGTCTTCGCTGCTCTAGTGTGAGTTACGAGTCGAGCCCCAGCGCGCTGGAATAAATCCTCTTGCTGTTTGCATCAAGTGACGCCTCCTGCGGTTGATTGGGGTCGCCGTCGATCCGTGGGACAGAGTGAGGGTCTCCCTCAGGGGGTCTTTCATTTGGAGGCTCGTCCGGGATCTGACGGCCCCCCCCCTCATCTGCGGAGTCGACCTTGGAGGTAAGAAGGGGTAACCCGAGGTTCTCTGTCTTTGTCTTGTGTATTGTTAGTTGGTCTGGCTCTGTGTGCGCGCTTTTGGTTTTGCAGCCGTTTGGCGACTCGTGAGAGTGGCCTAACAGTGGTTGGTAGACGTGCGTGGAGGGCCACAGGTTGCAGCCCTGGGGGACGCCCCAAGGATGGAGGAGAGCCAGGGATGCCTGGTAGTCTCCTACTGTAAGGGCGCTGATCGGGTTCTACTGTTTCATCAGAGATTGTCAAAATCGCGCCCATCTGATTCTGTTGCGTGTTTGTGGCGGACAAGGTGGAGTAAGTGGGTCCTCATGTCTGTAATACTTTTGTTATTTGTGTTTCTGATGATGTACGAACTGACGATGGGACAGACTGTGACAACCCCTCTTAGTCTGACCTTAGACCATTGGACTGAAGTTAAGGGAAGAGGTCGCGACCTATCAGTTGAGATCAAGAAAGGTCCATGGCAGACCTTCTGCTCCTCAGAATGGCCTGCTTTTAATATAGGATGGCCAACAGAAGGAACCTTTGACCTATCTGTTATTTTTGCTGTTAAGGAGATTGTTTTTCAGAAAGAACCTGGAGCCCATCCGGATCAGCAGCCCTACATCGTGGTCTGGCAGGACCTGGTGCAAAATCCACCCCCCTGGGTTCGACCTTGGGTTGTAAAACCCAAGCCCCGGCCGGCCACTCAAGTTCTAGCCGTCCAATCTCCCAGTTCTGGGGAGAAATCCAGTCACTCGGACCCCCCCAAGAAGATTTATACAGAAATCCAGTCTGACCTCCTTCTCCTTGACTCACCTCCCCCGTATCCTCCTGCCCTGGTTCCCGTAGGGGGTCGGGAAGAGCCAGAAGCACCGCTGGCTCCTGCAGCTGCCCCCTCTGCTCCCCCTAACGAGTCTCTGCCGGGGCCTGCGCAGGGCACCAGGAGCCGCCGCGGAATGACTCCCGACACCACCGTCGCTCTCCCCCTAAGGGCTTACGGGCCCCACGACGGATGGTGGACCGGCTCCTCTTCAGCCCCTCCAGTACTGGCCTTTTTCCTCCGCAGACCTGTATAATTGGAAGACTAATCATCCTCCCTTTTCAGAGGACCCCCAGCGCTTAACCCGGCTGGTGGAGTCTTTGATGTTCTCTCATCAGCCCACCTGGGATGATTGCCAGCAGCTACTACAGACCCTTTTCACTACTGAGGAGAGGGAGAGGATTTTGTTGGAGGCAAGGAAGAATGTACCAGGAGCAGATGGACGACCTACCCAGCTCCCCAACATCATCGAGACTGCCTTCCCCCTCTCCAGGCCTGACTGGGATTTCAACACGGCATAAGGTAGGGAGCGACCGACAGTCTATCGCCAGACTCTAGTGGCCGGCCTCCGTGGGGCAGCGAGACGCCCCACTAATTTGGCTAAGGTAAGAGAGGTTATCCAGGGGGCCACGGAACCCCCGTCAGTATTTCTTGAACGCTTAACGGAAGCTTTCAGGCGCTACACCCCGTTTGACCCTACCTCTGAGGGGCAAAGGGCTTCCGTGGCCATGGCTTTCATAGGGCAGTCAGCAATAGATATTAAAAGAAAGTTGCAGAGAATAGAAGGGTTACAAGACTATACCCTGCAGGATTTAGTTAAGGAGGCAGAGAAAGTATATCATAAGAGGGAAACTGAGGAGGAAAAAGAACAAAGAAAAGAAAAGGAAAGAGAGGAAAGAGAAAGCAAAAGGGATCGCAGGCAGGAGAAGAACCTGACACGGATTTTGGCCGCAGTAGTAGGTGAGAGAGGCCAGGAACAAACCCAGGGCAGGGCTAAAAAGTCAGGTAACCTGGGCAACCGCACCCCATTAGACAAAGACCAGTGTGCCTACTGCAAAGAAAAAGGTCACTGGGCTAGAGAGTGCCCTAAGAAGAAGAAGAACGGGTCCTCCAAGAAAGTGTTAGCTCTGGAGGAAGAAGAAGACTAGCGGGGATGGGGCTCGGAACCCCTCCCCGAGCCTAGGGTAACACTAAAGGTGGAGGGGAAGCCAGTTGAGTTCCTAGTAGACACTGGGGCTCAACACTCGGTCCTACTCGAACCATCTGGACCCGTCTCCCACAAGAAATCGTGGGTCATAGGAGCCACAGGGCACCAACAGTACTCATGGACTACCCGAAGAACGGTAGACTTAGGAACGGGACGGGTAACCCACTCGTTTCTAGTCATCCCCGAGTGCCCTGCGCCCCTACTTGGGAGAGATCTCCTAACCAAAATGGGAGCCCAGATTACCTTCACCCCTGATGGCCCGGAGGTGACCCAAAGCAAGAGAATGGCTACCGCCCTGACCATACGCCTAGATGATGAACACAGACTTTTTGAGGAACAGGGACCAGAGAAAAGTCACATAAATGACTGGTTGAACAGGTATCCGGGAGCGTGGGCCGAGACAGCTGGAACAGGACTAGCTGCAGAAAGGCCGCCCGTAGTCATAGAGCTGAAGGCCACTTCAACTCCTGTAGCTGTACGCCAATACCCCAGGACTAAGGAGGCCCGGGAAGGAAGTAGGCCCCATATCCAGCGCCTCCTTCAGCAGGGCATCCTAGTGAAGTGTCAGTCGCCATGGAATACTCCCCTGTTACCTGTTAAGAAGCCATCGCCCAGTACAGGACTTAAGGGAAGTGAACAAGCGGGTACAGGACATCCACCCCACTGTACCTAACCCTTACAGCTTGTTGAGCTCTCTCCCCCCGGATCATATTTGGTATACTGTCTTGGATTTAAAGGACGCTTTCTTCTGCCTACGACTACACCCTTCCAGCCAGAACATCTTTGCATTCGAGTGGAGGGACCCTGACTCTGGGACTACAGGACAACTGACTTGGACCCAGTTACCCCAGGGGTTCAAGAATTCTCCGACCCTCTTCGATGAAGCTCTTCACCAAGATTTAGCCCACTTTCGTGCCAGCCATCCCCAGGTAACACTTCTGCAGTATGTAGATGACTTACTACTGGCCGGGGCCACAGAGGAAGAGTGCCAACGAGGCACGGGACTACTGCTAGAAGAACTCGCCCGCTTAGGATATCTGGCCTCCGCCAAGAAGGCCCAGATCTGCCAAAAAGAGGTAACGTACCTGGGGTACGCCCTCAAAGGGGGGCAGAGATGGCTAACGGAGGCCAGAAAACAAACTGTGACTCAGATACCCGTTCCTCGCTCACCCCGCCAGGTGCGAGAATTCTTAGGGACTGCGGGGTTTTGCCGCTTGTGGATCCCCGGGTTCGCTACCCTGGCAGCTCCCCTCTATCCTCTGACTAGAGAGGGTGCCCTGTTTGAGTGGGGTAACGGCCAACAGCAAGCCTTTGATGACATCAAGAAGGCATTACTGTCAGCCCCAGCCCTGGCATTGCCGAACGTAGCAAAGCCCTTCGTCCTATTTGTGGACGAGAGAAGGGGAGTAGCCCGAGGGGTGCTGACCCAGCCTCTAGGGCCATGGAAGAGGCCGGTAGCCTACCTCTCCAAGAAGCTAGATCCCGTTGCTAGTGGTTGGCCTGCCTGTCTGAGGTCCGTGGCGGCAGTGGCAGTATTAGTGAAAGATGCTGACAAATTAACTATGGGACAGAAGCTAACAGTCATTGCCCCCCACTCCTTGGAGAGCATCATCAGACAGCCCCCTGATCGGTGGCTGTCCAACGCCCGCATGACACACTACCAGAGACTCCTACTGAATGAAGACAGGATCCAGTTCAGGCCGCCTGCCATCCTCAACCCAGCTACCCTACTACCTGACACGTCCACCCAGGAAAGTGTGCTGCATACCTGTCAAGAGATACTGGCAGAAGAAACGGGGACCCGAAGGGACCTCCGAGACCAGCCCTTGCCAGACGCTCAGCTGACCTGGTTCACTGATGGAAGCAGCTACATAATAGAAGGTAAAAGGGTGGCCGGGGCGGCGGTAGTGGATGATGAGCAAATTATCTGGGCAAGCAGCCTACCCGTAGGGACGTCGGCTCAGAAGGCCGAGTTACTAGCTCTGACTCAGGCTCTGCGATTGGCAGAAGGGAAGAAGATTAACATCTACACTGATAGCAGGTATGCCTTTGCTACTGCCCATGTCCACAGGGCCATCTACTGGAGGCGGGGGCTACTAACCTCGGCAGGGAAGGAAATCAAAAATAAGGAAGAAATTCTAAGCCTGTTAGAGGCCGTTCACCTTCCTAAAAAAAAAAAGTGGCCATTATTCACTGTCCTGGACATCAGAAAAGAGGGTCCAGGGTTGCCGGAGAAAACCAAAGGGCTGACAGAGAAGCCAAGTGGGCGGCTCAGGGACTCAACATCCTATCTTTGTCTGGGGAAAAACCAGGGTCTCACCCTGAGGATGCGGTATATCCCTCTATCAGGAACTTTGAATATTCAGAATCAGACCTTGAGAGAATGGACAGATTAGGATTTCGCCTGGAGACTCCAGAGGGGATCCGGGAAACTACAGAAGGAAAAAGAATCCTCCCTGAAAAGCAGGCTATCATTTTTCTTAGACACCTTCATAAGCTAACTCATCCGGGCCCAAAACATTTAACAACTATAGTCCAGTCTTCACCGTATTATATCATGAAACTAGGGGAGCTCGCAGATACAACTGTAAAAGAATGCAAGCCTTGCCAGATGGTGAACGCCCAGCCCAGCAAGCTATCTCAGGGCAAGCGGCTCCGAGGAGACCACCCTGGGAGTTACTGGGAGGTAGACTTCACTGAGGTAAAGCCAGCCAGGTATGGATACAGATACTTATTGGTATTCATAGATACATTTTCAGGATGGGTTGAAGCCTTCCCTACCAAGAGGGAGACTGCTCAGGTGGTGGCCAAGAAAATACTAGAAGACATCTTCCCGAGATTCGGGGTGCCCAAGGTAATCGGGTCAGACAACGGCCCTGCGTTTGTTGCCCAGGTAAGTCAGGGACTGGCCAAAATCCTGGGGCTTAATTGGAAATTACATTGTGCTTATAGGCCCCAAAGCTCAGGACAGGTAGAAAGAATGAATAGAACTTTAAAAGAGGTCATGACTAAATTATCCTTAGAGACTGGCATAACAGACTGGACAGTCCTCCTTCCCTTTGCTTTGTTTCCGGTATGCAATACCCCTGGCTCCCTCAAGCTAACTCCTTTTGAAATTTTTTATGGGACTCACCCCCACTCATTACCATCCAGCACCTCCCTTCCCCAGAATCTTACTCCTCTCAATCTCTGTACGCCAGATTGAAAGCCCTTGAGACTATGCAGAGGGAGGTGTGGTATCGGTTGGCCGAGGCCTACAAGCCAGGAGACCTGCAAGTACCTCATCAGTTCCAGGTCGGAGACTCGGTGTACATTCGGCGCCACCGTGCGGCCAACTTGGAACCGAGGTGGAAAGGACCATACATAGTGCTGTTCACAACACCGACTGCAGTGAAGGTCGATGGCATCGCCGCCTGGATCCACGCTTCACATGTCAAGCCCATGCCACCACCAGACCCAGAGTGGAAAGTGGAAAAAATGGACAACCCCCTCAAGCTCCGCATTCACCGTGTTCCTGCTCCTGTTGGCGCACCTCCCGCCGATAAGCAGTCCTAACCCTCATATCCACCCTGATGGGTCCCCTTATTATACTACTTTTAATTCTCACTTTGGGGCCCTGCATCTTAAATCGCCTAGTCACCTTCATCAGGGAAAGAATAAGTGCTGTACAGGTATTAGTGCTCAGACAGCACTACCAGTCCCTCCGCCAGGGAGACAGCCTCGGAGAAGGGTACATAGAGACAGAAGTTCCATGATTAGAACTTACCAAAAAGCAAATGGGGGAATGAAAGAATAAAACATTTTTTCTTTTTCAAGCCCCGAGTAAAGAGCAGACAGAGCAAATAGTGCTCTGACAATGGGAACGAGACCCTTAAAGCTGTCCCAGGAAACAGCCCCAGACAGAGCAAATAGTGCTCTGACAGATAAGATATGAGATTACCAGATGGGACTGTTGACTGAAAACTTAAGCCCTGTCATTAAACATGTTATTAGCGAGCCCTGTTGGAATTTCCTGGCGGCTTTGTCCTCTCTTCCTCCCTCACATGTGTGACCCCTCCCAATGTGTGATTTTTGCCTTTATAAGCCTGTAAAATTTTCTGCTCGGGGCTCGTCTTCGCTGCTCTAGTGTGAGTTACGAGTCGAGCCCCAGCGCGCTGGAATAAATCCTCTTGCTGTTTGCATCAAGTGACGCCTCCTGCGGTTGATTGGGGTCGCCGTCGATCCGTGGGACAGAGTGAGGGTCTCCCTCAGGGGGTCTTTCATGCTCATAAATATCATGAAAAGTTGGAAAGACTGTTAAATCACTGAAACTTTATATAACTTAAATATATCATACACAATCTTGTTTGTACAAAAATATAAGTTAAACATAAAGCCATCATGATAATTTTATGCAAATCTGTTTTATGTGATCTTTAGTTATTTATAAAAGTTCCTCAGTTCTGTTAAGAAAATATCAATACCAGATTAAATTACTATCTATTGGCAAAGGGCCCTAAAAAGCTTACTTTAACGTTAATCTTTTATGTGGTCAAGAGCATTGCCTAATTGAGAATACCTAAACACTGGGGGAAAAGGTGCAGTATGTCCATAAACAAACAAATAATTTGCCTGTAATGTGTCATAAAATAAAGAAACCCCACACATCTGTACAATGAACATTATATATCACACACTCACCCACACCGGAGTATACCTGTGTGCGTGTACAGACACACGTAGAGGCAAGGGCTCACACCCAGTCATAAAACAAAGCCTAATGAGGTGCTGCTTCCAGTTCAATATTCAGCTTTGCATTTTTTTATTTCTTCATCAAATAAATAGCTTTTTGTCACCTTCCCATTCTTGAAGACAGGATGGAGAAGATCATTCCTCAAGGTTTCCTTTTCCTTCCTCAAGTGTAACAAAATCTCTTGCTGGTGTTTTATGTAAAGGCTAGAGGCATGATGCGTGAAATCCGTGCAAGGGTAGGCCTTCGCAGGCCCTGCTGCCTCAGCTGCTGTCTCGCAGCCCCAACCGCCACGGAGATTGCCTAGGCCCTCGTAGCCCCTGCTTCGTCAGGAAGTTCATCTGGAAGGTCATTCAGAAGGACGTCTGGACGGTTGTTCTGCTGTTTGGCCATTTGGTCAATTTGCATATTATGCTTTTATTATTATAACTAGTTATTATAAAGACTAGAGGCCCAGTGCATGTATTCGTGTATGAGTGGGGTCCAACAGGCCCGCCCCAATCAAGGCCAATCAGCTGGGCCGGCCAGGGGGTGGGGCCGTGAGTAGTTGGCTAGCCGGCCACCCCCTGGTTGAACTCTGGGTTGAGGGGACAATTTGCATATTAGCCTTTTGCTATATAGGATAACTGACCTTTTTAGGAACTTTTGTTGGGATCAGCAACTGGGTCCTTGAAAACATTAACCCCAAGGCCATTGGTTACAACATAACTACCCTTAAAGGAACAATTCAAGAGATCTCTTGTTAATTTTTGTAGCAAAGCTCCACCAGAATCGAAGGCAACATTACCAATACTCCATTTGTTTTGCTTCAGGCCTTCTACAATCTCTTGTAAGGTATTAATATCTATTCCATCCCCTTGAATAACTTGAAGATACGGTGGCAGCAACTTGCAGCCCTTTGAGTTCTTAGTAATAGGGGATTTCTTACTTAAAGTATCCAAAACCTTTAATACAGTGTCAAGAGGATTTCCAGAATCAGGTCTGATTATTAGTGGTGCCTCTGAACTTCTTGATACTATTAAATGTCTTAGATATTCACCCCATATTTTCCCACATGCATTTTAAATGTCATAACTATCGCTGACCACAGATACAGGCACTGATGAAAACTGTGTTACTATATGTTCAAAAGCATCTTTTTCATGGTCTTTCCCCCAAGCTGTTATGGTACTGTGTTCTGCCGCTGGAACAGAATAGCCTGGAACAGGACCTTTCATTCACAGTATATATATAATTTCAGAGAGGAAGGGAGAAAGATAGAAACATCAATGATTCTCATTGATGATGAGAATCATTGATTGGCTGCCTCATGCATGCCCCCAGGCATGTGTCCTTGGCTGGAATCAAACCTGGGACCCTGTGGTCCACAGGCCAATACTCTATCCACTGAGCCAAACCGGCTAGGGCACAGTATTTTTTAATTAAAGCAATTCCTGCTACTGTATCCATTCCTCTAAAGTTAACCAAATAAGCAGAGCTCCTATGCCAGCAGTCTCTTGGGAAGCGACTCCTCTGTAGCCAAAATACATGCAACTTGTATTCCAGACCAACTCAGTTACCAGATGTTTCTAACAAATATTTGGCCAATATTTTCTTCAACTCTCTAGAATTTGTGGCCATGGTGATTGGATACCAGGACTGAACAAAAATAGTCTCAACCCAATTTATAAGCCAATTACAATCTGGATCTGTGTTTTCCACTGTGAAGAGAACATTTCCTCTGGGAATGACAGAACCCTCAGGAATAGCTTTTACTTCTACTGGAAGATGCCCAGGGCATTTCTCAAGAATGTAATTCCATACTTTTCATTAAATACATCATCTGGGAAATGCTCTATGGACACCTGTTTGGCTTCCCGGATCTTGTCTTTGGTCACTACTTTATCTTTTAAGCACTTATTAAGAATGTACTGCAACCCATAAAATACTGTTTCCTTGTATTTCACCTTCCTTATTTTGGAGTTTTCTGTCTTCTTTTCGTGGCATTCAAAGTAGGAATAAACTTTGCTTGTGTTGGGTGGGTATTGTTTATAGTGAGTAACCTTGTAGGCGTCGGTGGCCAGGAGGATGTTGAACTCGGCTTCTGCCTCAGCATTCATCTCCGGCCAGATAAAGGGGCTGCCTGGCACTGCTGCGAGGAGGGAGAAAAAATGGGCTTCACCTTGCTCTGTCCCTTAAGTCACTGCTGGTCAGAGGGGGAGGTGAGGGGGAAAGGGAGTGCAGAGGCGGAGCCTGAGGAGGTCTGGACAGTGGCTTGAGGTGGCAGGGATGGCAGGGGCTAGGGCGCATGCAGCTGGCAGTAGGATGGCCTCACCTGAGCTCCCTGGCCTAATTTTTTAGTGACCAAATGCATTGATGACAAATATTTGGACCAATGGATTTTGATGTAAGAGTTGGAAACATTCATAACATTGTTTCAGGTTTCACATGGCCGCTAACTTTTAAAAAACTACCACTTGTTATGTTTTGGTGTGGTATCAAAGAATATCCACAATGATCTGAAAAAGCCATTAAAATGCTCTTCTGTTTTTCAACTATGCATGTGTGGGATGTGGCCGAATTTTCTTTATCTACTCAAGCACAACAGCAAATTACAAAAGATTGAGTACAGAAGCAGATGTGAGAATCCACTATCTTCTATTAAGGCAGACATTACAGAGATTTGTAGGAAAAATGTCACCTTTTTCAATGTGGCACATTTTAAGGTTTTTGGCCAGTGATGCAGGCTGTGAAGGAATTCACAACTAAAAGAAGAAGTAGTTTTTACTTTTCCCAAAGGGAAAGAGCCCTTGTATTTTTAATCAATACATAAGCAAAGAACAAAAGCTTCCCTCCCCAACCCTCCCCCCCCCCTTTTAAAGCCTTGGCTGCTGTTGCTAGGTGACAAGGATGGTTTGGGCTGAAATTGAGCATTCATTAGGGGTGTTGTCCTTTAATCCTTCAGGAGGCAGTCCAGACAGACGTCTTAGGGAGGTGTCTTATCAGTATTTTCCCTAAAGCATAGTAACCTCCATCTTGTATAAAAAAACTGCTGTTTGAAACTCTCTGCTATTGTTAGATAGTCCCTAGTCCTATAAACTCTGTCACTGTAAACTCTGTCATTTTAAGACAGTCTCCTATTCTATAAAATGACTTTGTTTTTAGTTCAAATAATAGAAAATGATAAACTTAATGGTCTGACCTTGCAAGCTAGCCATCAAATGTAATAGACTAATATAGACTAATACTGATAATAAATACCATATTCTTTTGACAAGTACTAACTCATTATGTATTCAAGGTTACAACTGTCTGTAACAAGAACTCACACAGAGGGCTTTGTAATATCTGAAAACAAAAAAGGTCAAAAAGTGTAAATATGGGAGACTTCCTGTATGTGTTGCTCAGAGATTTGGAAGAGACATCTCCCTCTGGGCCACGCGCAATAAATCACTCCTAATTAATTGGCTCATTGAGGCGTCTTGTATCTCATTTGTTGATTTACGATACAACATCCCCAAGTCTATAAAACATGCTTAGAGTAAAAGTTATAAAGTGTTCAAAAGAGGCTTGTTTGAAGGAGAGGGGAAAGGGAACTTTTTAGTAATTATCCCTGTGTTGTCAACCAGCAGGGAGGAGATGCATGCAAGAATGTAGTCTTGAGAGTAACTTGTCTTGCAGTTTGAACACAGGGGTTGTTTGTGTAAGGTTTGAGGCGCAGGAAACGGAGTCGGAGACCAAGACAAGTTAAAAGAGGAAGTTTATTCCACACTAACGAGCGAGATTCATTACGAAAGAGGGTAGAAAAATTAGGATTAGAGGAGAAGGATCCAGCCGGGGTGTCTCGCAAGGGGAGAACAGCAACATGTGCAGAGGTGAACACGCCTTTTGAGGGGAGGAACGGGAAGGGGTGGGGCCCAGGGCACTCGGCACACACTGATTGGTGATTCAATGTCCTGGCCGCAGACTCAGAAGCAGATTAGGTCATACTCCCCCCACGAGTTGGGGGAAGGGAGGATCTATAGGTTTGAATCACAGGAGCTACAATCTTGGGGATTAATTATAAGGTGCTTCTCATAAATTGTGGAAGGCTACAGCAAAGGAAAAGAAAGGCCTTTTTTCCTGTCTTTACAGTACCTATTCAATATTATTTCCTGTCCTTACAGTACATATATAATATTATAGCTGAATATTACTCAGCCATAAGAAAAGATGAAATACTGCCATTTTCAACAACATGGATGGATCTTGACAATATCATGCTAAGAGAAATAAGTCAGATGGGAAACATCAATAACTATGATTTCACTTACATGTTAGATATAAGCTGAAAACAACAAACAGAGAAGACAAACAGAAACTCACAGACACAGACAACAGTATGGTGGTTACCAGATAGAAAGGGGAGTTGGGAAAGTAGAAACAGGTAGAGGGAGTCAAATGTGTGGTGACAGAAGGAGATAACTTTGGGTGGTGAACACAATGCAGAATGCAGATGACCTATCATAGAATTGTACACTTGAAATTTATATACATTTATTAACCAATGTCAACCCAATAAATATAATAAAAATCTTTAAGTACCATCTTTTTCAATGTTTTTATTTTTCAAATATAATTATTTTTTCATTAAAATATTAATCATGTTAACATAATAGTTTTATTATAGATTTAAATGAATTACTAAAATTATTAAAAAGTTTTCATTTTAGCTTTTAGTATGCTAAATACCAGTAGAAATGATTGATGTAAAAAATACCTATTGGGGATTCTGAATAATTCTTAATAGTGTAAAGAGATTGATAATGATGGTCTAGAATAAAGAATCCAAATATAATTTAGGAAGTGAGCATAGTTTTATAATCCAAACTGTACAAGTTTTGGCTTAAAGCCGCATTTTGATTTGAAGTGTATTTCAAATGGTAGTGTTAAAGTAGGTTATGTGGTTATCAGACATTGTATTTAAAGTCATATTATTTTGAAACATTTCTAAACCTTCATTTTTATTTTATGTCTTTAAAATACAACAGAGGAAATGTAAAATAAAACACAATATTTGCAAAGCTGTATGATTTTTTTTTGTGGAACATTAGTGTGTGTGTTTTGCTTTTGATTAACCATGACTAGTTTCCTGAACAAGCTAAATAAGATATGAGAATGCTGAAAAAGATGTATGACAATCTGGAATATTCCTGGTATCTAACATATACAGAATGACTTAAATGGATAAAATTTTATTTAAAAAATGTACAGGCCATTGCCATTTTAGAATGTATGTGGGTGTTAATTCACCGTGATGAGAGCCCTTGCCTCTTAGTGGTAACTGTTATGTACATATGATGGCCATATGGTTAGTGAGGTTTAGGTTTCTGATGTCTTTTTTCCTTGTAAACGGGCGGTCACCATCAAGTTCCTCCAGGGCCGCTGGTCAGGACAGGGCGGGCGCTGCTCAGGTCACCCCTGTGCCTGGCCACCTGCCCTGGTTTGGAGCCTCACCCCGCCCGCCCCGCCTTTGCCGCCCCTGCTCCTCCCCAGCATCGCCCCGAGGGTCCTCCAGCTGCGTGGAGACCCAGGTGGAGGAGGACACAGCGCCCGCCTCCAGCACCTGGACCTTTGCAGCCCCGCGGGCTCCGCACTCTCAGCAGGAACGTGAGTGAGCCGCCCTTCCTCCCCCGCAGCGCCCACTTTTCTCTTTCTCGGGGCGTGTTGCAGGGGGGGAAGCATTTCTCACGAAGTTGCCGGGTTTTCTCAAATCTCTGGTGTGAGGCGTGGCTCTTCCTCGGGGGGGGGGGGGGGGCCGGCGCACGCGGAACACACGCGGGGCCACAAGCGCGGGTGGGCTCCCACCGCGGGCAGCCACCTCGCCTCGCCCCCCTCCCCTTGCTTCCTGCCCTGCAGGTGCGGGCGCCGCTGAGCCGGCCTCCAGGGCTCCGGCCTCTGCCTCCCGCGCTGTGCTCCCGAGCCGCCCACTGCCTTTCCCCGCGTCTGCGGGGCTACGAGCGCGGGTGGGACCGCGAGCAAGACCCCTGCACCTAACTTCCCTGGCAGCCACCTTTCCCCAGGGGGCCGCTCCTGCAGGCCGGCAAGTGTGAGCAAGTCTGTGTGAGGGCAGCTCCACCTCCTGCAGGGAAATTCTTTTCTCTGGGGGAGAGTGGTGCCCTCACTTTTGAAAGGATGACTTGTCAGAGGCCCGGGAAGGTGAGGAGGGATGGACAGAGCTGCCAGCTGTGAATTGGTGCTGGGTCACTGCTATGTGCCAACAGTCCTGTGCTCAACCCACTTCCTGGGTTTCTCGCCTGACTACTGTAGCAGGAAACTTCACCGTGTAGCACAAGTGTGTCAAACTCAAAGGCTAACACGGACCAAATAAACAAGGTTTAAGTTTATGTGGGCTGCAAAAAAACAAAAGCTTCAATTTTTATAAAAACACTAGAAGGAGGTTCCCTCAACTGCACCCTCTCCAATTTGGGACCCCTTGCGGGATGTCCAACTGCCATTTTAGTCGGACATCTCTCTCACAATCTGGGACCACTGGCTCCTAGCTGCTCACCTGCCTGCCTGATAGCCCCTAACTGCCTCTGCCTGCCAGCCTGATCACCCATAACTGCCCTCCCCTGCCAGCCTGATCGCCCCTAACTGCCCTCCCCTGCTGGCCTGGTTGCCCCCAACTGCCTTCCCCTGCAGGCCTGATGTGGCCCCCAACTACCCTCCTCTGCTGGCCAGTTTGGTTCTGATTGGTTGATTCCTATGCCAACATCAAAAGCTCCACCTCCTGGGGAGCCATTGGCTCCCCACAGCACCCAAGATTTGGTTCTTATTAGTCGGTTCCTATGCCAGTCAGCGTCAAAAGTTCCGCCTCTTAGACAGCCATTGGCTCCCCACAGCACCCACCTTTGGTTCTGATTGGTCAGTTCCTATGCCAGTCAGTGTCAGAAGCTCCACCTCCTAGGCAGCCATTGGTTCCCCACAGCACCCACCTTTGGTCCTGATTGGTTGGTTCCTATGCCAGTCAGCATCTCCAGGCCTATCTCTGGGCCTGATCAAAGAAGTGGGGCTTAACAGCAGCCAGGAAAGAAAGAAAATCCTGGCTGCTGGCAAAGATCAGAAAGAAAGAGGGAGAGAAAGAGAGAGGTAAGTACACTGATCAACAGCTTCCACTGAGGCTGCAGATCAGACCCTGACTCACTTTGTGGGTCTCAGCCACCTGGGCAGTCAGTGCTAGGTCGCCAGGCTGCAGCTGGGCAACCCAGTACTGACTTCTAGATGGTGAGTGTTTGGTCATGAGTGGTTGTTACAATCCTGGGCTTTTATTATTAAGATAAGTTTATTTTGGTAGAGACATGCTGAATACCAAGGGCTGAAATAAATGAGTAATCGTTAACATAAAATAATAGAACATTTTAATAAAAATTAATATTTTTCTTGAACATTAACTTACCAGACACTGAATTACTGCACAAAGTAATAAGCATAACACAAATAAACCTATTTTTCTTCTTCTCTGAAAGAGAAATATTTCCTGTTGCCCACATCAAGCAAGTCAGTACTAGACTAATAACGTGCCAATCAGCTGCTAAAATATTCACTGCTAGTATTAGTGGGGAGAAATAGTGTGCCTGCATGTAACCCTGGTAAGGGAAATGAATGCACCGCAATTATAGTAATCAGTCATTAGTGAATGTTGTAGTTTGTTATCAATAATTATGTATAACAGGATATTATACAGATTAAGTTACGAAATTTTTATTAAAATGTTTCTTACAGTTATATTGGCTAGGCCACAAAAATTTTCATTGTGGGCCCCATGCAGCCCAATGGCCACAAGTTTGACATGCTTGATGTAGCATGATATCAAACTTATGTTAGTTATTCATTCCCAGCTTCCCCTGCCTAAATCTATAATCTGATTTTAGTTCCTTTGTATTTACAGTTAACCTCAAGAGATTGGTTTTAATGAAATATTTAAATGCAAGTATGCTTTGTAAAAGTACATATAATTTATCCTAAACATTTTTCCTAAATTTGTTGTTTAACTGTCCAGTAATTACAAAATGTGTGATGAATTCTGTAATGTAATTAAAAGCTGGTAGTTGTTTTTTTTTTTAATAGTAGCAATTTGGAATACCATACTTATTTCTACATGTTCCCCAGTTTGCTTTCACTCCTATCTTATCATAATTTCCTTTTTAAAATGTACTCCATTGGCATCTGTCAACTGGGACTTGTCCACCCTTCTATACAGAGTTTTTTAAAGGTGAAATGGAAGAGAGAAGAAGAAGAAGAAAAAGAAGAAGAAGAAGAAGAAGAAGAAGAAGAAGAAGAAGAAGGAGGAGGAGGAGGAGGAGGAGGAGGAGGAGGAGGAGGAGGAGGAGGAGGAGGAGGAGGAGGAGGAGGAGGAGGAGGAGGAGGAGGAGGGAAGAAGAAGAAGAAGAAGAAGAAGAAGAAGAAGAAGAAGAAGAAGAAGAAGAAGAAGAAGAAGAAGAAGTGCACATGGGTCATTTTCAAAGATAGACCATATGTTGGGACATAGGCAAAGTCTTTTAAAATTCAGAAGATAAAAATCATATCAAGCATCTTCTCAGACCACAGTGGCATAAAACTGGAAATCAACTACAAAAAAAACAACCCAAAGAAATCAAACACATGGAGACTAAACAGCATGCTATTAAACCATGACTGGGTTACCAGAGAGATCAAAGAAGAAATAAAAAACATCATGGCAAGAAATGACAATGAAAACACTACAATTCAAAATCTATGGGACACAGTGAAAGCAGTCTTGAGAGGGAAGTTCATAGCTCTACAAGCCTACTGCAAAAAAACAAGAAACAATGGTAATAAATTACCTAACCCAACAACTCAAAGTGTTAGAAAAAGAGCAACAAGAAAAGCCCAGTGTAAGCAGAAGGAAGGAAATAATAAAGATCAGAACAGAGATAAATGACATAGAGACCAAAGGAACAATACAAAAGATCAACAAAACCAAGAGCTGGTTCTTTGAAAGGATAAACAAGATTGATGAACCTCTAGCCAGGCTCACCAGGAAGCAAAGAGAGAGGACCCAAATAAACAAAATCAGAAATGAAAGAGGTGAAATAACTACAGATCCCACCAAAATACAAAGGATTGTTAAAAAATACTACGAACAGCTCTATTCCAACAAACTGGACAACCTGGAGGAAATGGACATATTCCTAGAAAAATATAACCTTGCAAAACTCAATCAGGAAGAATCTAAACAGCTCAACATGCCAGTAACTATGGAAGAAATTGAAGCAGTCATCAAAGAGCTTGCGGCAAATAAAAGCCCGGGGCCAGACAGCTTCACAGGAGAGTTTTACCAAACATTCAAGGAAGAACTAAAACCTATCCTCCTCAGACTATTCCAAAAAATTCAAGAGGAAGGAACACTTCCAAGCTCCTTCTATGAAGCCAGCATCACCCTAATACCAAAACCAGATAAAGACAACACAATGAAGGAGAATTACAGGCCAATATCCCTCATGAATGTAGATGCCAAAATCCTCAACAAAATTCTAGCAAATCGGATCCAGCAGTACATCAGAAAGATCATACACCATGACCAAGTAGGGTTTATCCCAGGAATGCAAGGATGGTACAATATCCGCAAGTCAATAAATGTGATACATCACATAAACAAATTGAGAGATAAAAATCACATAGTCATATCAATTGATGCAGAAAAAGAATTTGACAAAATCCAACACCCTTTCTTGATAAAAACTCTCAGCAAGGTGGGAATAGAAGGATCATACCTCAACATAATAAAAGCTATATATGATAAACCCACAGCTAACATCATACTCAATGGGCAAAAACTAAAACCATTTCCCCTAAGAAAAGGAACAAGACAGAAATGCCCACTCTCACCACTCCTGTTTGACATAGTACTGGAAGTATTAGCCACTGCAGTTAGACAAGAAGAAGAAATAAAAGGCATCCAAATTGGAAAAGAAGAAGTAAAGCTGTCCTTATTTGCAGATGACATGATATTGTACATAAAAAACCCGAAAGACTCCATCAAAAAACTAACAGACTTAATAAATGAATTCGGCAAGGTAGCAGGATACAAAATTAACGGCAAGAAATCTATGGCATTTCTATACACCAACAGTGAACTTACAGAAAGAGTGACTAAAAAAGCAATCCCATTTTCCATCGCACCAAAAAAATTAAGATACGTAGGAATAAACCTAACAAAGGAGGTAAAAGACCTATACGTGGAAAACTACAGGACACTGAAAAAAGAGATAGAGGAAGATGTAAACAGATGGAAGAACATACCTTGTTCATGGATTGGTAGAATCAACATCATTAAAATGTCCATACTACCCAAAGCAATCTATAGATTCAATGCACTCCCCATGAAAATACCAACGGCATATTTCACAGACCTAGAAAGAACTCTCCAAAAATTCATCTGGAATAAAAAAAGACCCCGAATAGCCACAGCAATCCTGAGAAAGAAGAATAAAGTAGGAGGGATCTCAATACCAGATTTCAAGCTGTATTACAAATCCACTGTCCTCAAAACAGCCTGGTACTGGCACAAGAACAGACATACAGATCAATGGAATAGAATAGAGAATCCAGATATCGATCCAAACCAATATGCGCAATTAATATTTGACAAAGGAGGCATGAGCATACAATGGAGTCAAGACAGTCTCTTCAATAAATGGTGTTGGGAAAATTGGACAGATACATGCAAAAAAATGAAAGTAGATCACCAACTTACACCATACACAAAAATAAACTCAAAATGGATACAGGACTTAAACATAAGTCCGGAAACCATAAAAATACTAGAGGAATCCACAGGCAGCAAAATCTCAGATGTATGCCGAAAGAACTTCTTTACTGATACTGCCCCTAGGGCAATGGAAGCCAAAGAGAAAATAAACAAATGGGACTACATCAAAATAAAAAGCTTTTGCACAGCAAAAGAAACCATCAACAAAACAACAAGAAACCCCACTGTATGGGAGAACATATTTGCAAATGTTATCACTGATAAAGGTTTAATCTCCAACATCTACAGGCAGCTTATACAACTTAGTAAAAGGAAGGTAAATGATCTAATAAAAAAATGGGCAACGGACCTAAATAGAATCTTTTCAAAAGAAGACGGAAGGCCAAGAGACACATGAAAACATGCTCAAAGTCACTAATTATCCAAGAGATGCAAATCAAAATGACAATGCGATACCATCTCACACCTGTCAGAATGGCTATCATCAACATATCAACAAAGGACAAGTGTTGGCGAGGATGCGGAGAAAAAGGAACCCTTGTGCACTGCTGGTGGGAATGCAGACCTGTGCAGCCACTGTGAAGAACAGTATGGAGTTCCCTCAAAAAATTGAAAATGGAACTCCCATTTGACCCAGTAATCCCACTCCTAGGAATATATCCTAAGCAACTAGAAACACCAATCAGAAAGGATATATGCACCCCTATGTTCATAGCAGCACAATTTACAATAGCTAAGATTTGGAAACAGCCTAAGTGCCCGTCAGCAGATGACTGGATCAGAAAACTATGTTACATCTACACAATGGAATACTATGCTTCCATAAAAAAGAAGGAATTACTACCTTTTGTAGGCACCTGGATGGAATTAGAGAACATTATGCTAAGTGAAATAAGCCAGTCAATGAAAGAAAAATACCACATGATCTCACTCATTTGGGGATAATGAAAAACATTATAAACTGATGAACAAAAAGATAGATACAGAGGCAGTAAAGCATGAAACAGACTGTCAAATTACAGCGGTAAGGTTAGGGAGAGGTGGGGGAAATAAGAGATCAACTGAAGGACTTATATGCATGCATATAAGAGTAACCAACGGATGCAAAACATTGGGGGGTGAGGGCATGTATGGGAGTGGGGTGGGAGGGGGGGCAATGGTAAGATATGTACACATATAATACCTTAATAAAAAAAATAAAAGAAGAAGAAGAAGAAGAGGAGGAGGAAGAAGAAGAGGAGGAAGAAGAAGAAGGGAAAGGGGAGGGGAGGGGAAGGGGAGCGGGGAGGGGGAGGGGAGCGGGGAGGGGGAGGGGAGGAGAAGGAGAAGGAGAAGGAGAAGGAGAAGGAGAAGGAGAAGGAGAAGGAGAAGGTGAAGGAGAAGGAGAAGGAGAAGGAGAAGGAGAAGGAGAAGGAGAAGGAGAAGGAGAAGGAGAAGGAGAAAGCTGAAATGAGTGTGGACCTACAGTTGCTGACCTACAGTTTCAGCATATCCAGCATTAGGTCCCGGCAGCTCAGAATCTTTAAGGAAGTATCTAAATCTAGAAATGGTGTTCATGGAGCTTACTTTGAAAGCAATGTCTGATTCAGACTTTGGCCATATATCTGGAAGAAGCCAGTGCTGCAGGAGGCGATGTTATGAATGCAAAATGAATCTAGGGCCCTGAATTTTATTTTCAGTTCAGTATTTTCCCTTTTAATATACTATTAGAGGCCCAATGCTCAAATATTTGTGCAAGAATAGGCCTTCCTTCCCCTGGCTGCCAGCACTGGCTTCCCTCCAGCACCCGGGTCCTGGGCCTTTGCTCTGGTCAGAGCCGCCTTCTGCCTTCACTCTGGCCCTGCCACCCTCCTGTAGCTCCCTTCACCCCCCGCCCCCCTCCTCATAGCAGGCATCCCGCCCCACCCCGGCCGCTCCGCGCCTGCGTGTGCACTGCCCAGAGGCCCGGAGTGACCGGGGCAGGGTGCCTCCATCTTTGTCACATCAATTTGCATATTCCCTCCTTATTGGCTGTGGGCGCCACCATCTTTGTTGTGGAGTGATGGTCAATTTGCATATTTCATCTTTATTAGATAGGATAGGTATGCTGAAGAAGTTTCTGTAAAAAGTGGGTGGCCCATTTACATGTACCTAGCCTTTCTTTCAGAGTATAATTTTAAGAAAATATTCATATATGTTATTGGGTACATTGTAATGTACAAAACCTTTCTTCTCAATTATAGGCCACAAAGTTTGTCTGTAAAATACATTTCCTATGTTTCAAGATAAGCTTAAAAAATCCATTTAACTGAAATTTTAACTTACATGTCAAATCAATACCTTTTTAATGGGAAAAATCCAATTCTGTTGCAATACTAGTGAATAAAAATATGTAAAACAAATGATATTATTTACTAAAAATAATTAATCTTGAATGATATTGCTTGATTTAAAATAGGAAATACAAAAATAAATGAATGTGGCTATATCAAACTAAAAAGCTTCTGCACAGCAAAAGAAACAGACAACAAAATAAAGAAGCAGCCAACCAGATGATATTAAACCTCTGACAAAGGTTTAATTTCCAAAATATATAAAAAAAAACTCATAAAACTCAACAACAAACAAACAACCCAATCAAAAAGTGGGCAGAAGACCTGAAAATACACCTCTTTCAGGAAGATGGCCAATAGTTAAACTTCACTAGCAATTAGGGAAATGCAAATCAAAACTACAATGAGATACCACCTCACATCTGTTAGAGTGGCTGTTATCAACAAGGCAAGTAATAACAAGTGTTGGAGAAGCTGTGGAAAAAAGGGAGCCCTCATCCACTGCTGGTGGGAATGCAAACTGGTACAACCACTATGGAAAGCAGTCTGGCCATTCCTCAAAAATTAAGAATGGAGCTACCATATGACCTAGCAATCCTCTCCTGGGCATATACCCGAAAAACTTGAAAACATGTATTGGCAAAGATACATACACCCCTATGTTCATTGCAGCATTATTCACGGTGACCAAGATGCGGAAACAACCAAAGTGTCTTTCAATATAGGATTGGATAAAGAAGATGTGGTACATATACACAATGGAATACTATTCAGCCATAAGGATGACATACTGCCATTCGCAACAATATGAATGGACCTTGAGAATATTATGCTAAGTGAAATAAGTCAGTCAGAAAAAGCTAAGAACCATATGATTTCACTCATGTGGGATATAAAACAAACTCATGAACACAAACAGCAGTGTGGTAGTTGTCAGAAGGAAGGGAGTGGGGGATGAAGGGGGTACTAATATGTGGTAATGGGAGGAGATTTGACTTTGGGTGGTGGGCACACAGTGCCATATACAGACCTTGTAACATAGAAACCCACACCTGAAACCTATATGATCATGTTGACCAATGTTACCCCCCAAATTTTTTTAAATAAATAAATCCTAGCTAATAAAGAGGGAATATGCTAATTGACCCTCATGCCATTGCAAAGATGGCGGCGCCCATAGCCAATAAGGAGGGAATATGCTAATTGACTGCCCCACCCTCAAAGATGGCGGCGCCCACAGCCACAAGATGGCGGTGCCCAGTCCCCTCAGCTCCGCCGCGCACCTGCCTCCAGAGTCCCCTAGTCCTCTAAACCCTGCAGCAGCCCAAGGCCAGCCCGAGGCACAGGCAAGCCTTGGATGTCAGCTGCCCAGCCACCCAGGGCTGGCCTGAGGAGCAGACAAACCTCAGATGGCAGCTGCCCAGCCGCCCAGGGCCACTCGAGGCTCAGATAACCAGGGTCGGCCGAGGCTTGTGTTGCCGGCAGTGGCAGCAGCAGAGGTGTGATGGGGCATCGCCTTCCCCTGATCGCCGGGTTGCCTCCCACCACTGGGGGCTCCCGGCCTGTGAGAGGGGGCAGGCCAGGCTGAGAGACCCCCCTCCAGTGCATGAATTTTCATGCACTGGGCCTCTAGTAAATAAATGGCCAAATATAAACCCATCTCTCATTTGAAGTTTCTCAGACAACTCTTTAATTCATCTCTCTCTTCATAGAGCTCTGTTTCTTACTCCAACAAGAAGCCTTTTAGTGGAGCTGTTTATGTGTGTCTGTTGTGCATTTAATCGTGAGTTCCAGAAGATGAAAATTATGTCTTATTAATTTTTGTGTCCCCAACACTGCATTCCACATAGTAGTTATTCAGTAAATCTTTTTTTTTTTTTTTTTTTTTTTTTTAAGGAGAGATTGATTGATTGAGAAGGTGCCAACAGAGAGGGACCTCAAATCCATCTTGCTCGTTGGACTAGGTTAAGGGGCTTTAAGGAGTTAGAGGGAACAGATATGCAGAAGTGCTGGTGGGGCAAGTTTTAATTGGTGGATCTTGGAATTTGGCCATTTATGGTAAAGGGCACCAACTCTGATCTTCCTGGACAATAGACCCTTGGCTTCTGAAAGGGTTCGGGCGCTTAAGTTATGTCCAGTCCTTTGGTTCCATACTGTATGTGTTTTGTGTGTATTTTTTTTGGGGGGGCGGGGGGGCTGAGGAGGGGAGAGACTTTGGTTTCGAAAGATTCCGGCAATTGTGTTGTCCTTGTTTTTGTAAACTGGCAGACCACGTTTAATTTTGAGAAACCAAGCACTTGAACATCTTCATTCAGAACTTGTTTTTTTATGACCAGGTTATCATTTTTCCCCTTCTCAATGGGAAAGGGGGTTTGTGATACTTAACTGGCAGGACGTGCAGAGAACAGACATGTACATTTTGGCAATTTGGCTTCTCTCCTCCTTGGCCTCCTCCCTTCTGCTTCCCACTTCCTCCACGCCCTGGTCACGGGCCACTTTCTCTGCAGTATTTGCTATCAACAGTTTCCATTCAGTTTGTTGGCCCTCCTAGTTTTTTCCAGCTTGAAATAACACCCGAAAGACACCTGTATGAGATTTTGGTCCCATTTAGTGATGGTCTGGAAGACCTGGGCAGCCGGGTTTTCTTATCTACTGCGCTCCCAACATCCAGATTCTCATGCTCAGTCTTAAAATCAGATCTCGTCTCTAAGAGGCATGAATTGCAGTGAAGTAAATACCCATAGGCTTTTAGCCCTCCTAGTTCTCATCAGCGCTAGCAAGGCAGCAGTGCGGGGATAATATCCAGGAGGCGCTGTCAGCGTGGTGAAGGCTTGCGCCAGCCTGGCGTTTTTCTGCAGCTCTCAGTGCGCTTGAGTGTTGGGTGAACAGTAAGGGAATCTGTGGTTGGATTCTTTCTCCAGGCAGAGAGCCAGACTCAGCAGAAAGATTTCCATGCCAGGGAGACGACGGCTGAATGGAGTAGAGCGTTTCACTCCGACTTAATAAACTCAGCTCCGCAGGGAAGGAAAGAAGGTGTAGGAGACCTGGGAGCGGCTTAAAGGGCAGCTCGTAGCGCTCTGAGCATTTCGCTCTCCCCGAAAGTCCTTGCAAGAAGTTGTTTTACACCCACACAAACAAGGCTTTCTCAACCATCCCGGGCACCTCAGTAGTTAGTTTGGGGGTGGTGTAGAAACTGCTAACATTTTGTAGATGAAAATTCTGCTCCCCAAGGATTCTCGGAGAGAGTGCTGGGGGAGGCGGGGCACGGGGATGAAACGAGGACGCCCAGGAGGCTGCTGTGCTCTCAGTGCCTGTCTGGATGCTCGGGGTTGGGTGACGGAGGAGGTGGGGCGAGGGCAGCGCGCAGAAATAGGGCTTTGGACCTGCCAGTCAAAAGCGCAGTCTTCCGCCCGGGGCCGGTTCCCACGGAGGCTGGTGTGGTGCCGTGCGGGACGCCCACAGGGATCCTTATTTCCCAAGAGCCTCCGTGGGTCACCCGCTGAGTTGCGATTACAACCCAGAGGAAATCAGGCACCGGGTGGGGCGCATCCCCGGCGCCTTGGGGTCACCCCAGCTCGCCTCTCCTGGCTGGTGTTACCAGCTCTGCGTGCGCTGCGGTGGCTTCCACGCTGGTCTGTGCCTCCAGCGGAGAAAGAGTTAATCAGCCAGCACTGGACGAGCCCAAAAGGAAGGAAGGAAATTGCCGTCCTTCTGAAACTTTTTCCTTCCTCTCTTTTTTCCCCTGCAGAGGTGAATGCCGGGAGGCGGCGCTGATTCTCCCGTGCTGGTCTCTACACCTCTGCTCCGGGAGCTGCCGCCCGACTGCCTGGGGCCAGGGACAGCCATCGCGCTCGGACCTCCGCTGGGACCCTTCCCGAAAGGGTGCGCATAGCCATGGAGGGCGCGGAGCTGGCCGGGGAGATCCTTTTCGCCTGGCTGACGCTGGTGCTCATCCTCCTGCCTTCGGCCTTCAGGGTGTCTTTGGGCATCTCCGAGATGTACAAGAGGTTCCTGGTGAAAACTTTGAGGTGAGCGCCAGCAGGGATGCGGAGTCCTCGCACCTCCGGGGGCTTCAGGGAGAGCCTGGTGGTGGGGGTAGGGTTGGGGCCGAGGGTAGAGCTCAGTTTAGGGGCGACCAGTTCTGAGGGTCATTGGTCTGCCAGGGTGTGCGTTTCTGTTTATCCTCCTCAGTAGCGCGAAGACAGCTTCTGCAGAGCTGGAGAAATCCGGGCTGGGACTCCTGGACCACTCTATTGTTCCTCTTCTTGGAGGCAGAACTACCCCACTTCCTGCACCGTTATTGTTCTTTTTACTAATAGATTAACAGTGCGTCCGCCTTTTATATCATTAGCTTTCTTTATATCCATCACGCAGTGCCGCTGTCACTTCCCTCTCCCAAGTTTTTACAACCCCTGGTTTCAGAGGTCCTTTCCTGTACTAAGGCAGCATGTTTATCTATTCAGTAAATCTTTGGTGAATTAATTGTTTAACTTAAAATCTATTATTTTTAACTTGTGAACCTGGAAGCATGGGCTCTAAACAAACATTTGGGCTGATAGATGTTATTATGTCTGTATTTGTGGAAGCAGCAAAACAAAGTATAATTATGCCATGACTACTCCTCTCTAAAAAAAAGGTGGGTTGTCTCAATGGTGTGTGTTTGGGATGGCCTCCAGGCAAACCATTTCCTTCTGCACCACTGTTTTCTGTGGTAAGGCGATTGAGTGTAGGTATGATCAGTAGGTACCTATAATAATGTAAAATTGTAACCTTGGAAAGCAATTTCATATTCTAAGCCAAGAAAGTTTTTAAGCTATTCATGTACACATAAGAGGTAGAAGGTATACTGGTTAATGTTAGGGGGAGAAATCACTTTTTAATCTGTCTTTATGAAAAGTAATTAAGGTGACTTTTAAAAAATTCTTTATTGTTGAAAGAATTACGAATGTTCCCCCTCACCCCGAATTGTCCTCTCCCAACCTGCCCCCGCCCCCACCCCAGGCCTTCACCCCCCTCCCACTGTCTGTGACCATTGGTTAGGCTTATATGCATACTAGTAGCCCTGTGCACGAATCCGTGCGACAGTAGCTCTCTGCAGGGCCTGGCCGGTCCGCGCCCGTTGCCCAGAGGCTTTCCACAGCCCAGAGGCCCATCCACAGCCGCACTTGCCTTGTTGCTGGGGCAGCGATGCAAGCATCCCCCCACACCCCCACCGCTCCATACCCGCTGCCCAGAGGCCCTCCTTGGCCAGGGTGGAAGCATTCCGCCAGGCCACTCATGCTGCCCACTCTCAATGGCCACCCCCCGCCCCCGGGACTGGGGACTCTGGTGGGGCTGAGAAGACTGGGCGCTGCCATCTTGTGCTATGGGCACCAGCATCTTTGTGACAGAGTGATGGTTAATTTGCATATTACCCTTTTATTAGATAGGATAAGTTCTTTGGTTGATCTCTTACTCCCCTCCCCCCTCCTGCCCTCCCTCTGAGGTTTGACAATCTGTTCCATGAGTCTATGACTCTGGATCTATTTTTGTTCATCAGTTTATGTTGTTCATTATATTCCACAAATGAGAGTTGATTCTATTTGGGAGAAATCGAAGGTGCTGACTTCTGCTCCAAGGTGAGCCTGAGTGTAGAACAGAAGCGGCAATGCCTGAGTTACCTGGGAAGTTCCTAGTTCAGTGCCTAGAAGTGCCCAATAAATACTGTCTTTTAATATTAACAGCCCAGCACAGGATCGAAAGCTCATTTCTGCCTCACTTGCACCATCTATAGATTCTCTACTGTGTCTAACAAATACACTAACTAGCCTAGATAATTATCTCGGGCAGTGGTCCAGCTGGGGATGATTTCATGCCTTCTCCCCTAATGGATGTTTGTCAATGTCTGGAGACATTTTTGGTTGTCACAACCGGGTGGGAGTGTGCTACTGGCATTGAGTACGTAGCAATTGTGGATGTTGCTAAACATTCTGCAATGCTCAGGACAGCCCTGACAACAAAGAACTGTCTGGCCCAAAATGTCCATAGTGTCAAGATGAGAAACCCTGATATGAGTCTTTTCTCTAATGACCACCCCCTGAAATAAAAAATGAGGGAGCACGCTATGAGTTTAGCTGACTCTAATTTAAATAAAAAATACAAAGCAAACAACTATATTTATGAGCTCCTTCCTTCCCACTGCCTCAGATGAACTAACTAACTTTAGTATGTAGTATATATATCCTGTGAAATAAATTACTTTTTTCTCAGGACCGAAAAGCAAAGGCGATTTTTCCAGTCACAGTATCCTAGCTGCAAGTTAGGCAGCCAAGATTTCTATCTTCATCTAAGCTACCATTGCCCTCTGCTGGGGAAGTTTATGACTGCTGCTTTAAGTACTGAGAACAATAATTGACCCTGGTTCATTTTAATTTAGCAAGTGTCTGGGCCACTAACTTTTCTTTGAACTTGTGATTGCCTACAAGGGGTGGGTTTATATTGATTTATGGGATACATTTCTTTCTTATAAAATTTTAGGCATTTTTTATAATGATTAAATATTCCTCATCCTTCTCTATGAGCACAGAATTAATTCATGAAGCAGTATTAAAGCTAATGATAGATACAAGCGAAGCAAATCCTAGGATGTTCTTTTGAAAATTTTGATTACTTAACAATTATAGAAAATTTGGAAAAAAATATGGAAAAGTGAAAGGATGGCCCGGGCGGCATGGCTCAGTCGTTGAACATCAACCTATGAACCAGGTGGTCACCGTTGAATTCCCAGTCAGGGCACTTGCCGGGATTGCGGGCTTGATCTCCAGTAGGGGGTGTGCAGGAGGCAGCCGATCAATGATCCTCACTCATCATTGAGCTTTCTATCTCTCTTTCCCTTTCTGAAATCAATAGAAATGTATTTTTAAAATAAAAATATTTTTTTAAAAAAATGAAAAGTGAAAGGAGGAAGAAAAATTATGTGCAGTCCCACTTCCAGAAGAAAAAACACACAACTTTTACATTTTGGAATATTTTCTTCTAGTCCCTTTTCTAGGAACATAAAGATGTTTTTAAAAATGTTTATATTGTTTGTTTTGCCTAGTTGATACATGCTATAGATAAAAATTTGTGTCCTGTATGCTTTTCTCTCCAAACATCATAATCATTTTCCCATGTTAGTATGAGCATTTTCTCTTACTGTGAGGAACAGGTGGATGTGTCACCCGGACTCCCTTTCCAGGAGAGGACTTGGTGCCCCAACTGCTGCTTTTGGCTCCTGCGCCTCAGGGATTGCCTCAGCTGTAGGGAGCCACTTGGACTAGGCTTATGGCCTTCCCAGCACAGCCCAGATCCAGGGACTGCAGAGGCAGGTAGATGGCCCAGCCATTTCTCCAATGGGAAGAACTCTGTGGGCCCTGTCGGCTCTGGAGCTCCGCAGGGGTTCGTCTGAAGCTGGCCTTCTGCTTCTGGCCAGTGCTGCTTCCCCTCTTATCTTCCATGGTGTTCATTGGAGGCTAGTTCCTGAATACATCCCAAATTCACAAAATTCCCTCTCACCATATGCCTCCTATAGAGCATATCCTCTGTGCCTGTGACTTCTAATTTTTTAATGTAGTAATATGTACATATGTTAAAAAAATTGAACTGTACAAAAGGGGTTTCAGTGCAAAAGTAAGTCTCCCTTTAATCCTGACCCCACTACCCATTGTTATCCCCAGAGGCAAACACTGTTATCCATTCTGAGGGTATCTTAACAGTGTTACAGAAAACCAGAGAAGAACCAAGCAATACTCAGAGAGATGGAGTTACATTTATCACACGCGGGTCCAGAGGAAAATGTCTCTCGAATTCTGGGCCCCAACATGGAGGAATTTTCCCTGTTTATATGTTTTTACCTTCTTTGTCTCCCAAATATGGGGTGTTTCCGGCCCCTTTTGCAAGTTCTTAAAGAGCCTCTATGTGCTGGGGCCTTGAGACCTCAACCAAAGGCCTGACCTGGTGCCAGCACGGATAATTTTGTCCGGGGAAGGTTTAATGCCTCTCTGAAGTGGGAGTAGTCTCATTTTCCTTATTATTTAAGCAAGCAAGCATTTACAGAAGCCAAATAGCAGGGTTAAAATTTCAAACAGCAGTTTTTACATAAGAACAGGACTGGGCTATACACATACAAACATGGATGCTGTGGTGGTTAATTTTATGTGTCCACTTGCCTGGATCACAGGATGCCCGCATAGCAAGTTAAACATTATTTCCTAGGAGTATGTTTCCAGAAGAGATTAGCATTGAATCAGTGAACTGAGTAAAGTGGGTGGCCCTCTCCAATGTGTGTGGGCCTCGTGCAATCTGTTAAGGGCCCAACTAGAACAAAACGCTGGAGGGAGGTAGGATCCGCTCACTCTCTGCCTGACTGTATGAACTGGAGCATTGATCTTCTGCCCTCAGAGCTCCTGGTTCACATCTGGACTGGAGTCAACACCACTGGGTCTCCAGCTCTCAGCCTGGGAACTGCACTACTGGCTGTCCTGTGTCTCCAGCCTACAAGCGGCAGGTCATGGGACTCAGCCTCCATAACTGCGTGAGCAATTCCTTATAATAAAGCTCTTTCTAGAGATGTTTATCCATCCATCCATCCACCCATCCATCTATCCAACTATCCTATTGGTTCTGGTTTTCTGAGAACCCTAATACAGATACATGTCACTTTAATTTTTTTTTATTTTGAAACAATTCTATATTTACAGAAGAGTTGCAAAAGTAATACAGAGTTCCCTTCTTTCCTTCACGCAGCTTCATCTATTAACATCTTGTAGCACCATATTCACCACAACTAAGAAATCAACTGTACAATACTGTGAATCAAACTACAAATTTAATTCAGATCTCACCATTTTCCAGTGCTTTCCTTTTTCTGGACAGTGTGGGGCCCTACTTTGCATGGAGCATATCACTTTCAGTGACTTCATGATATTCCTTTCAGCAGATGTTCTAGAATTACCACACTTGTGTTGGACTCAAAGTAATTATGTTTTTTTTAATACTAATATAAATAACATGCTGGTTCACAGTGTTTTGTTTTTATAAAGTTTGTTCTCAATTTCAGATTCTTTTTTGAGGATATAGGGCATGGCCGTTTTTTAAAGGTGTTGATGCCTGTACCAAATTTGCCTCCTACAGAGTTGCCTGTTCGCTCCAGGAACACATCACTGCACTTTCCCACCATCTCTTGTCAGCAGGATGACCTTTGATGTGACCTAAATAGGTACATGCTGTTTCAGTCCCTTCTTCTAGTTCTTAGGACAGTTTTCCACAGCTCAGTCACATCCCATGTAAGTCTGTTGAGTTCCAGCTTATCTCTCGGACACATCCTCATGAGGCCTCCATTCTCCTGTCTGGGCTGGGTACTCTCCTGCCTCCTGCCCAGCTGTCACCCTGGGCTGTCATTTTGGGGACTCTCTTTGACCCTCTCCTGAGCCGGTGTCATAGCCTGCGTTCCCCCAGAAAGTAGAACCTGAGCCCCAAGCTGGCTTGTAGGTAGTTTATTTTGGAAAGTGGGCCTTGGGAGCAAGAGTAAGGGCAAGAAACAGGAGGGAAAGGCATACCAGTGTGTTGTGGGAGGTAAGAGAAACTGATTGTATTGGCCTCTGCCCCCCGGGTCCTGGCGCCAGGCTTCTAAGACCCTTGTCGTTTCCTCAGTGATAAGCAGGAGTCCTCAAACTTTTTAAACAGGGGGCCAGTTCACTGTCCCTCAGACCGTTGGAGGGCCGAACTATAGTTTTTTAAAAAAAACTATGAACAAATTCCTATGCGCACTGTGGGCCCGGGAGTCGGCTGCTAAGCAGGACAGGCAGTGGCACCCGGCGGGCCGGATAAATGTCCTCAGCGGGCCGCATGTGGCCCGTGGGCCATAGTTTGAGGACGCCTGGATAAGAGCATCAGGAGCATCTCTTGTTCTAATAGTTGCTCTTTTACCTCAGTTTCTGACACAGAGCTCTTAAATCCCTTGGTATTTTCTGGGTGATAATGTTACAGGAGTCCAGGGCAGGAGGAATAGGGAAACAGACAGGAAAGTTAAAACAAAGCCAAACAGTGTGGGCCATTTGCAGTCAGCTTGTAACTAACAAACCATTATCTTCCCCAGCCGAGGACAGGGGAACAAATGGTTAAAAAAAACCCTCCCTAGTGAGGGAATATAGAAAGGGAGCAGGAAAGGGGAAAGGGAAAAAAGGGCAGTTTTACTCCCTAAACAGAGAAGCCAGCAGACTCAAAGCCTGGCAAGATAAAGTGCCAGGTGCTTCTCATGAATTCTGAGAAGGCCACAGCAAAGTAAAATAAAAAGGGACCTTGAGAATTAATCTGTACCAAAATAAGTCAGCAGAGGAATTTAGAGACCTATGGATGAAGCATAGTGGTCCCTCCTTTGGAAAAACTGCTCTTTGAAACTGCTATTTGAACTACTCTGTTATTCTTAGACAGTCTCTTATTCTGTGGGTCAACTCTGTTATTTTTAGACTGTAAAATAACTTTGTTTTTTGCTTGAATAAAAAAGATAAACTTAACTGACCTTGCAAGCTAGCCATCTAAAGGGGCTGATACACTATATTAATTCACATATTCTGCCAAGTGTTTGTTCATACAAGGTTACAGGTGTTTGATTAGATATAATATGTATTCAAGGTTACAAGTTGTCTGTATAGATATTACAGGTGTTTGATTAGATATAATATGTGTTCAAGGTTATAAGCTTTCTTACACAAAGAACTAGGAGGATATAAAAAGGAAGTACTCCCTCCTGTGTTGGTTCAGAATTTGACAGAGGTAATCTGCTCTGAACCTGCACGCAATAAAGATGACTCCTAACTAATTGGCTCATTAGGCGTCTTGTCCAGCTCGCCAATTTGCGATACAACATAGACAGGAGGGTATATAACGCCTCGGACCCCCACCCAACCTACTCTTCAGATTAGCTGAGAGCCCGTCTGCACTTCATAAACCAGATGTATAGGTTTGCTTGCTTTGCTATTTCAATAAAGGTGCAGGCTTAAATTGCTTTAATAAATTGGCCTTTCACAACGTAGTCAAGTCTCTCGTATAAATTCATTTATATGAGAAGACTAGGATCACTGTTGGGAACAGCCCTCTCCCATTGACTCAGGGGGCTGTCTGGTAACACCTCTCTGTGTAGGTGAGAGGTGCCTATAACAATAGGAGTGTCTTTTGTTCTAATAAGGTTACTCTGGGATTCACTTCAAAATAGTCTGGGGTGGAAAGGGGGCAGATAATACAAGATTGGCCAGTATGATTGATAAACCATTCATTGATAATTGTTAAAGCTGGGTAATGTGGACATGGTAGTTTATCACACATCCCCCCCCGCCCCAGTTTCTCCTTGTTTGAAATTGTTCACAATGAAAACCCTTTAAAAATATGCTATTCCAGGTTAGAGTCATGTAGCTGATGGTAGGAAGGAGGAGGAGGGCACATGCAGGTTGGCATTGATGCTAATGAGTGACAGGCGCTCCAGATGTCTCCAGGTGCATGATTGTGTTAAGACAGTGCATTTGGAGGGCAAAGAAAACAGTCCATTAACAAAAGTGGACGCCTTCTTCTTCCAACACCTGCTAGTTCCAGACTTTCCAAGCATACTTGTCAATCATGGTGAGAACCTGTCGTCTTTAAGAAATAAGTCCTAGTGGTTATTTCACCCAGTTCTCCGTAATTTATTTTAAAAAGAAACAGAGAGAACCAAGCCTGAAATATGTCCTTAACTTAAGGAATGGTGAGGCACAAGGTCAGAAGATGAGCCATTCATTAAAGGCTGTCCATTTGTCTAAATTCTCTGTGTGTGTCATAGCGGCTGCCAGTGCAGGGGGAGTATTTAAGTAGGATTAACTGAGCTATTTGCTGCTGCAAAGATGGATGGTTTCTGAGTGGAACCTCTTCTCACAGTGACCAGGCATGGTATTGAGTAAAATAAATGATCAGCGAGAATATCACCAGACCCTTAATGAGAAGCTGTTGACAGAAAAATTGCTCTAATGTTCATCAAAAAGCCAATAAATGTCAAAGAAGGAACTAGAGTTGTAGCAGCTCATAAATTCCTTCTCAAAGGGCCTCTAGAGGGGGCTTTTAGGACAACATACCTGCTCTTTTTCCTGAATGTTGCTAAATGCACGTCCAGGAAGCTTAGCACACTTCGGGGTGGCTAAGCCTGACGGTTTTGAAGGGATATCAATAGGGAGGCTGCTCCAGCTTTTGGTCAGAGGATCCTGTTTTTGGTTTTGATCCTGGGTAAGTCTATATTCTTGAATCTTTTACTAGTATATCTTGTCTGTGTGATGTCACAGTTTGTACTTAACTGAGAGTCAAGATCCCATCTGGCTGGAAAAGCCAAAACTTTACAGAGAAGATCCCATTCGCTCTCCAAAGAGTCCAAATTGATTGTTCCTCTTGAGTCCCATAATACTATCTATGGTGTTCATTTAGAAACCAATCCTATTGTTTTATGGTAACAGGTCTTATGTTAGTAAATCTTGTTTTCACTTTTTTATTAAGGGAGGTGATGTTCACTGAGTGGCTAATGTGAACCTGCTTCTTTTTAAAATATATATATTTTTATTGAGAGGGAGAGATAGAAACATCTTTGATGAGAGAGAATCATTGATCGGCTGCTCCTGCACATTCCCCACTGGGGATTGAGCCCACAACCAGGGCATGTACCTTGACTGGGAATCGAACCATGACCTCCTCGTTCATAGGTCGACGCTTAACCACTGAACCACGCAAGCTGGGCTGAACTTACTTCTTCTTTTTTTTTTTTTAATATATTTCATTGATTTTTTGCAGAGTGGAAGATAGAGGGATAGAGAGTCAGAAACATCGATGAGAGAGAAACATCGATCAGCTGCCTCCTGCACACCTCCTACTGGGGATGTGCCCGCAACCAAGGTACATGCCCTTGACCCGCAACGAACCTGGGACCCCTCAGTCCGCAGGCCGATGCTCCATCCACTGAGCCAAACCGGTCAGGGCTGAACTTACTTCTTGACTGAGTTTGGGTTCTTGCAGTGGCAGACACCAATCAAGGACTGTGTGAACTTTGTGCACCGGAAAGTGACCCCAGGAGGCACAAATGAGGGCATGGGCCACGGTCAGGCAGGGAAGGAGAAAAACCAATGAACTTTGCATTAACGAGCAAGTCAGTGCCATGGGCAACGAGGCTCAACCCTTTGAGCCTTCTCAGGAAACACATCTCAGAATTGTTCCCTCAGATGATGCAAGACTGGGGCATTTATCCATGGACTCATATCTGTTGTTGCTTGAGGAGTGTCCCTGGAGGACCAATCTCCCTCTACTTCCAGGTTGACCTGTTGAAGGCTGAGCAAGCTCCTAGATGTCAAAAATCATCTTCAGAGAGGCAAAGACAAAGGTGCTTGAGGGAGTGACTTAGGCTGCTCAAGCTGCTATAACAAAATACCACAGACTGGGAGGCTGAAACGGAACTTTACTTTCTCAGAGTTTTGAAGGCTGAAAGTCTAAGATCAAGGTGTGGTGGGATTGGTTTATCCTGAGGTCTCTTTCCTTGGCCCGCAGACAGCCACCTTCTCTCTGTCCCCACATGGCCTTTCTTTTGTGCAACACATCCCTGGTATCTCTCTCCCTCTTCTTCTAAGGACACTGTTCTTATTGGATTAGGGTTCCATCCTCATTTAACCTCATTACCTCTTTAGAGGCCCTTTCTCCAAATACAGTCACAGTAGGGGTGGGGGGTAGGGGGGGAACCTAGGTCTCCATCAAATGAATTTTGAGGGAACGTAAATTCAGTCCATAATATGGGGAAGCTCTTACCTATGGAAACTGCTCAGCACAACTGCAGGTGAAAGGGAGGTGGGTCATCAGCAACATTGCTCCACATGTCTAGTTCAGTTTAATCCTCCCAACTACTTGGAGGTAGGTGTTATCATTATCCCTAGTATAAATAACCATGAAGAAACTGCAACTCAAAGAGGTTTAACAACTAGCCCCACCTCACAGAGCTAGTCATAAGGGGTGGGCTCAGAGGCAACCAACCACCTGACTCTTGTCCCATGACAACTATTTTGTGTTTGAATTTTAATGTGGTTCATGACTTACCTTGTCTCTTAGACTGAGTTCCCAGAGGGTCAGAATTGTCTTACCCAAAAACCCATTCCATAGAGCCTAGACCAGGGGTGGGCAAACTTTTTGACTCGAGGGCCACAATGGGTTCTTAAACTGGACCGGAGGGCCGGAACAAAAGCATGGATGGAGTGTTTGTGTGAACTAATATAAATTCAAAGTAAAGGAGCGGAGGGGAGAGCAAGAGAACCCTCCGCTCTTTTGGCTCCGCGGGCCGGATAGAACAGCCGAACGGGCCGGATCCGGCCCGCGGGCCGTAGTTTGCCCACGGCTGGCCTAGACAGTAACAAACGAGACTTCAGCTTCAGGTTCAAATAAGAGTTTTAACCACTTCAATAGCTTCTATGAAGATAAATCTACCATATATTGCATGTATCACTCTATGTGAAGAATGTTTATCACCAGAAGTATAATCATTTGGGTACCAAAGCATGCTTCCACTATGCTTTAAAAAAAGGAAACAGGCTTTATAGAACCCCGGGTCTGATTTCATCCAAGTGAGCAGTGTCTTCCCAATATCAACCTATATTTTTACAAAGAGATTATTATGACCTCCCTGGACCTACAAAGAAAATGCTGATTTCATTCATGTTCTGCTAAGCCATTTAACTTCCCATTACTATTTAGAAAATGTGGTCTGAGAATTTAAAAAAATACACCTGTCTGTATTATGTAGCCTGTCCAGGGGAATGTACCCTGGCCATATTGAACTGGACCTAACAAGTCTGCCCTTTGCTGGGCAGTGTCTATGCTCTGAGCATGTAAGAAATGAATAAGGATTAATGTGGCCCTGCAGGGATGCACACTTTTGTTGGGGGGGCAGGAAGGATGGAATGTGGTACTGTGAATTAAAAACAATAATTTAATGTGCTTTACACAGAACATTAAGTATGTGCAAAGTGACGCAATGTGGCAGTCACCTACAAGCAAGTAAGAGGGGCAGCAGAATGGCCTGGTGCAGGAATCACAGCCCATGCTCCAGAGGTAGACCACCTGGCCTTCAAAACCCCACTCCCCATACAGGCTACATGCTGCTGATAGGTCTTTAAAATTCTCAGACCACATTTCCTAAGTCAGTTTTAGAGAATTAAAAAACTGAGCCCTAGTCCGTTTGGCTCAGTGGATAGAGCATCAGCCTGTGGACCAGAGGGTCCCAGGTTCAATTTCGGTCAAGGGCACGTACCTCTGTTGCAGGCTCAAATCAATGTGTATCTCTCATATAGATGTTTCTCTCTCTGTCTCTCCCCCTCCTTTCCACTCTCTCAAAAAAAAAAAAAAAAATCAATAGAAGAGTATCCTCAGGTGAGGATTAATAAAAAAAAAAAAAAAAAAAAACTGAGAATATGCCCCTCAGTAGCTATGTGAAGACAGGCAAGTCATTTTATATATTTGTGTTTTATTTTTCATTGTATAAAGGGATTCATAAAGCCTTCCTCATAGAGCTTTTGTGAGAATTAAAGTATTACTGACTGCAAAATGCTTAATACAGTGCCTGGCACAGAGCAATCATACACAAACCTGAGCATCAATCAGCACCAAGTCACACTCCACTTTGACCAATATTTTTTTATTTCTTTTTCTAAATTCCTAGAAATATCTAAAACTGGGAGTTACCATCTCCATACAGAATTTGGTAAGATGGATATTGAAAACATTTACACTAATAAAAGGGTAATATGCTAATTAGACCTGATAGACTGGACATTTTCCAGACATCCAAGCTGCAGTGGCTGCGAGGGCTGAGGAGGACCGGCAGCCGGCAGTGGCAGCAGCAGCAGGGTGATGAGGGCGGTGCCTTCCCCTGATCAGCCCGGTTGCCTCCCCGTGGGGTGGGGGCCTAAGCCATCAGTAGGACATTTCCTGAGAGCTCCTGAACTGTGAGAAGGGGCAGGCCGGGATGAGGGACCCCCCTCACGAATTTTTTTGCACCAGGCCTCTAGTATAAAATGGGAATATTTCTTAAATGTGTAAAAATAGCTTGCAAATTGTTTTGTGGATTGTGCTTAAACATTCCTGGGCAGGGCAGGGAAATTCGAAGGAAATCCTGTCTAATAAAGAGGGAATATGCTAATTGACCCTCACACTGTCCCAAAGATGGCAGCACCCATAGCCAATAAGGAGGGAATATGCTAATTGACTGCCCTGCCCTCAAAGATGGTGGTGCCCACAGCCACAAGATGGCGGTGCCCAGTCCCCTCAGCCCCACCGGGGCAGCAGGTGCGCGGCAAGGCTGGGCCTGCCCCGAGGCAGGCGCGCCTGCCTCCAGAGTCCCTCAGTCCCCTCAGCCCCCAGCTGCCCAGGGCCGGCCCGAGGTGCAGGCAAGTCTCAGATGTCAGCTGCCCAGCCGCCCAGGGCCACCCGAGGCTCAGGTAACCAGGGCTGTCTGAGGCCTGCACTGCCAGCAGTTGCAGCAGCAGAGGTGTGATGGGGCGTTGCCTTCCCCTGATCACCGGGTCGCCTCCTGCCCCTGAGGGCTCCCAGACTGTGAGAGGGGGCAGGCCTGGCTGAGAGAACCCCCCTCCAGTGCATGGATTTTCATGCACCGGGCCTCTAATCCTATATAATAAAAGGGTAATATGCAAAAAGACCAAACAGCAGAACTAAACAACCAATCAGAGTGTAATATGCTAATGATATGCTAAAACTGCTCACTATGACATCCACTGACCACTAGGGGGCAGATGCTCCAACTGGTAAGTTAGCTTGCTGCTGGGGTCTGGCTGATCAGGACTGAGTGGGATGGGCTGGGCTCACCCTGGAGCCCTCCCGTGGTCCTCACCAGCCTGATTGTGCACCGGTGGGGTCCCTCAGCCTGGCCTGTGCCCTCTCGTCCTATCTAATAAAAGAGTAATATGCAATTTGACCGTACTCTGCTATACCCACAAGCCACGCCCACCAGCCAATCAGGAGCAAGTATGCAAATTAATCCAACCAAGATGGCTGCGGCCACAAAGAGAGCAGGAGGCTTGGGTTTCCCTGGCAATGGAGGAAGCCAAGCTTTCCGCCTGCCCTGGCCTGCCTTGGCCTCAGCGTAAGGCTACAAAGTTTCAATGATAGAAGATAAATAAATCCCAACAAAAATGGCAGCAGCCACGGAGCTGGAGAGAGCAGGAGGCTTGAGTTGCCCCCGGCGATGAAGGAAGCCAAGTTTCCACAGCCCTGGCCTGCCTTGGCCTCCGCTTAAGGCTACAAAGTTTCAATTATAGAAGATAAATAAATCCCAACAAACATGGCTGTAACCACGAAGAGAGCAGGAGGCTTGGCTCTGCTCAAGACTACAAAGTTTCAATTATAGAAGATAAATAAATCCCAGATACCAGGGCCTCCGCTTGGGTCGCCGGGGGGTGTGGCCAGCCTGCAAACCACCACAGGCCCCTCACCCAGGCCACCCCATGCCCCAAGGGAACCCCCACCCTGATCCGGACACCCTTCAGGGCAAACCAGCTGGCCCCCACCCATGCACCAGGCCTCTATCCTATCTAATCCTATCTAATAAAATAATATGCAAATTGACCATCACTCCAACACACAAGATGGCTGCCCCTATGTGGTCAAAGATGACTGCCCCCATGTGGACACAAGATGGCCACCACAAGATGGCCAGCAGGGGAGGGCAGTTGGAGGGACCAGGTCTGCAAGGGAGGGCAGTTGTGGGTGATCAGGCCAGCAGGTGAGGGCAGTTGGGAAAGACCAGGCCTGCAAGGGAGGGCAGTTGGGGGCAACTGGGCCTGCAGGGAAGGGCAGTTAGGTGTGACCAGGCCTGCAGGGGAGGGCAGTTAGGGGTGACCAGGCCTGCAGGGAGGGTAGTTAGCGGCAAACAGGCTGGCAGGGGAGCAGTTAGGCATCAATCAGGCTGGCAGGGGAGTGGTTAGGGCGTGATCAGGCTGGTAGGCAGAAGCGGTTAGGGGCAATCAGGAAGGCAGGCAGGTGAGCAGTTGGGAGCCAGCAGTCTGGGATTGTGAGAGGGATGTCTGACTGCCCGTTTAGGCCTGATCCCAGTATGATCGGGCCTAAACGGGCAGTCAGACATCCCTTGAGGGGTCCCAGATTGGAGAGGGTGCAGGCTGGGCTGAGGGACACACACCCCCGTACATGAATTTTGTGCACTGGGCCTCTAGTATCAATATAAAATCAATAAGGATGTCTGAAGGCTGCACGCTGGGAATATAAACCTCATGACACCTGATTCACCCACTGCTTTCCCTCATCCCCATTTCCCAGTGGAACAGCCAACCCCACTGTGAGCCTGGTGGGCCGGTGTTCCATTCAAGAGACACTGCATGGGTCTCTGGTTGGGACATGAAAAATAAGTTTTGAGCCCAAAATACAAATGAAAAGCCCTTGCAAGACTGAAATTTAATTAACTGCAAAATCTCAATTTCAATGTGGAATTTAACTCTTACCTACTTGATGATTGCCCAGGAATAATCAGTTAGTTAATCAAATATTTTCAAAATCTTAAAAAGCAAATAATTCCATTTCCTTCCCTAACTAGAAGAATTATATTTGTTGCACAATATGGGTGTGTCCTGGTGTTTAATGTGATAGGAGGTGGGACTTCCAAAGGCTTAAGCACCGAGGGCTGAGGAAGCCCCTAAACCTGCCCCAGGGGAGGACTTTAAGGGGCTCCTGGAAGTGTCAAGTCTCCTCATAGTGCTCTCCAGGCTACACAACTGCTCACAATTCATCACAAAGGCCTGATGCTCCAATGTAGACACTGCCAGAGAGATATGTCATGCCCTGGTGCAGGAATTCACACTTTAGTGTGCAGCAGAATCACTCAGAAATCTCTTTTTAAAATTCATATTTTGGGGTCCCCCAAACCAGAATTTATGATTCAGCAGGTCTAGTGAGGAGCTCAGGGGTCTGCACTTGTACAGTTCAGACCTTCTACAGGCCACACTTTGGAAATACTCTTAGCACAGTGGGTTTTCAGAGGAAAGAGAGAGCAAAGGGGGCTGGCTGAGTAATGCACCTAGACAAAGGAAGGGTAGCTGCCAATTTTGATAGAGATCTGCCTGCTGTAGGGTCTTCCTAGCCATGACATCCAAAGGTTCAGGTGTGGCCTGAAAACCTCTGTGTCTGTCACGGATTTTTGTTCTCAAATGTAGTAAGGTGTTTTCAATGTAAAAAAGAGCATGCTTATATTCCTCATTCATAAAAGAGCATTTTCTACAAACAAAAGCTTCCTGTTTGAAGTTTCACTCAAGTTTCCAAAACCAGTATTATAGAAGAGGAAAAGTGTCCGGTCGGGCCATTTTTATGACTGGGCAACTGAGTGCTGAAAGGGGTTAGTTACATCACCTGCACACAGTGACACAGCTGGTTGATGGCAAATCTGGGACTAAGCGCCCTTTGTGTTCCCATTTGCACTTTTCCAAATCCTGTTTGGGAAGCAAAACTGTTGGCTTGGCTGTGCCATTTCTGACTGGCTGCCATTGAGCACTGGCAGTCTTTCTCTCCAGGCCTCAGTGTGGTAGTCACGTTGGGAGGAATCTAATGTGGTAGTCAGGAGCACAGGCTTCAGAACCATACAGGTCCAAGCCCTCCATGGTGGCCGATGCCTTCACTCTCTGAACTCCCGGATAGCGGGGGGATAGGAAGAGCTACTTCATCAGGCTGCCTGACAGTTCTCTCCTGTAAAGTTAATCAGTCATTCACTCCATTTCTTTATATTTTCCAGGGCTCAGACCAGCCTTTGGAATGGTGTCTTGTCTAGGTGAGCAGGAGTGAACACCTGTTTCACTGACCTTCCAGCCCCTATACTGCTGGGGTGATGACTACTGGGATGAGCTCAGCAAAGCTCCCTGAGAAGTAAAATGACACAGGGAAAGACGAATATACTAGACTTTCCAGAGGCAATCATGACATGTTAGCAGAAAATGTTCATTCTATGTCCCAGTGGAAGGAAGCGGATACATATTAACCCAAAATTTATATTAGCCTTGGGGTTAATTATATGACATCACAAGGTAGGTAGCAGATTTTCATTCTGGATTATTTATGCACAAGAGACTATTAAGATTTATGGCTAGTCTCTGAGGGCACATCAGTTCACAGGCTGGGAAGGCAGCCCAGAGGCCCCAGGATTTCATGGTTTGAGGGAATCGTGTGACTCACACAGACACTGGAAAGTTGTTAACCTTTGCTTTTCATTTGCCAAATGTGAGAGAAGGCTTTGTCACTTTCCCCAAAGCCCAGAGAGTTTATAACACCTTCTCCTCTACGCTGTGTGATCTGGCACTGCCAAACAGTGACTGCCACAGCAGGCCCCTGGAGAGAGGGTGCAGTAGGGACCCCACTGACTGCACTGTTCTGGCAGCTCCATCCTTCACCACCTCTTTAGAACTGCAGCCAGCTCTTCATTAGTTTTGTAGAAAAACTCCATTTGTGGTCTGCCAATAACTCAAATCCAATGTCCCCTGCACACTGGCAGAGTTCTGTAGCAAGGAGCGCCTGGTCTGTTATTTTGGCTGGAAAGCTGCCATGGAGCAGGAAAGTCACTTCTTCAGGCTGGCCTCCCCATAAGGCAGTGTGGCCAGGAAAAAGCATCCATGACTTCACCATGCAGATAGAGTTTGGAACCCTCACTGTACTCAGTGTCAGCTGTTTGATCTGGGACCATGTGGGCCTCAGCTATTCAAGTGTGAGATGGAGATCACTGTAGGTCCTGCTCCCTGGGTGTGGTGAGGACTGAAGGAGAATGTAGCATGTCAGGTGTCCAGCAGATGGTAGTTCTAACGATCTTTCCACTCAGGAGGAGCACTCTTAGAACAACCTCTTCCTTTCCAAGAAAAACTCTTTTATTAACCTTTCTAAACTTGTTAAAAAAAAAAAAAAAAACCTACACAAAAACATACCAATCTGAATAGAAACCTGTGAAACCACTAGGGGACATCATACCAAGAAATGTTTGCCCTGCGTGAGAACCACTGGCTAGAGCCACATGGTTCTCGTCTTTTGTTGGTATTAACCACATTTAGGACCACATTCTACTCTTAGGTAGGATAAGCTGGGCAAGCTTGAGGACAGGAGATTTAGAACATTTCTTGGCCAGACTGAACCAGAAGCCAGAAAGCATCATGTTTAGGTCCTAAGCCAAGCCCTTGCTCAGCTGGGGACTCAACTGCCCGAAGCTACTGTGGATTCTCACCAGAAGCTGAGCAGAGTTTGGAAGCATGTCCAGAGCAGGTGATTTTTAGTGGGTAGGACGTGTGTTCTGCATCCTTCCCACCTATCCTGATGTTTTTATCCTCAGGTTGTACCCAGGGTCCCGGTTTCACAGTAGCTCCATTGGCCAGGACATTCACTACAAAAACATCAGGCACCTTCTCAGTGTCCATAGTACAAAGAAAGAATTCATTTATTTTTTTCCTCAAACAGCTTATGTTCTGGTTAAGAAGATAAATACCAGTCTCTCTAAATACTATTTTAAAGTCACATACGATTATTCCAAAGCCATAGGCATGTTTCTTTCTCAATAGAACCAAGATGTGCAATGTGGAGAACACCTCATGGAGATTGGAAACGGTTCGTGTGTCTGGGCAAACAGAACTACCTCCACCATACGGGACATTTCTGATAGCAGAAGCAGGTTGGCATCCTTCTTTCATGCCTCATTTTATCGTCACCTTCTCCCATGTCAGTGTGGTCCCACAGTCAAGGTCCCGTGAAGAAGTGTATAAAATTCCAGGCTTACTACCACAGCTGACCCAGCATAGGTGCTCACTACCCTTAAATTAGCATTTCCTTTGAGTCTCCGTTTCATCCTTTCCCCAGGGAACCATCGCTACGAATACAGACCCCATGCAGTGGGACCATGACTAATGGTACAGAAGCAGTCTGTCTGCTGTTCCTGTCATGAGGCAGCAGTGGTGGTGGGGGTCGGGGAGTATCCTGAGTGCTGCTCCCTGGGTCACACTCCCTCCATCCCTCTAATATGGCCAACTCAGTGTGACCAGACAGGCTTTCTCTTCTGGATGAAGGCCTTGATTCCCTCCTGCCCATCTTGCAAGGCCACATTGTCCACCATGGTCTGGGAGGCCAGGTGGTAGGCTGTTCTTAGGTCCTGGTGCACTTGCTTGTAGAAGGCGGCCTTGCCCAAAGACACCACAGGACGGCTCAAGGAAGCGATCTTTCTTGCGATTCTCATGGTCTCTTCCTCCAGCTGCTCTGCCGGCACTACTCTACTGAGCAGCCCATGGAGCAAGGCCTCCTGAGCAGATATGGGCTCCCCGGTAAAAAGCATTTCTAAGGCGACCTGGGGGAGGAAACACGGGCAGTTATTAAGGCACTCTACTCCTGACCCCCTGCCACCTAAGTCCCACCCTCTCCATTTCACTCTGCTGAGATGGTTGGTGTCCTGACTTCCTGACAACCTGGGCCAGTTCTCAGGAACAGATTGGATCTTTCCAGGAGCAAGGAGAAGGAGGGACTCTCCATGTCCTCCTGTTCCTTCCCCAAGCTGAACTCCCAGCCCTGCAGAGGCAGGAGATTTGAGCTGCCTCTTTCAAAGGCCATGCACAGAACAGCGGCCGCATCTGATGGTATGAAACTAAAAGCACCGCAGAGCAAGGCCCATCGCCTCGCACAAGCCAGTGCAGTGGTTGCTTTCCAGAATAAAGGGTTGTTCAGAGAAGCCACCACCTCCGCCTGAGTTGAAAGAACAGCCTCATCTCCCAGAGAAGGAGGGGAATAAAAGGAAATGCCTTCTAGGGACAGATGGAGGGGTCCAGCATGATGTTAACTTATAAGAAGGGAATGCCCTCTTTCCACAATCCTCTCCCCCCAGATTTCCGAGGCCCGCAGAAAGGGGGAGTACACCTTTCTCATTCTACACAGTTTCCTCAGTTCTGTCCACCTGCCCTACTGTGCCTCAATTCTGTATTTCTAAAAAGCTGAGCTTCTTGAAACTAAACTGTATGATTTAGAAAAAGGGTTTCCAGATACACTAGAAACACAGTGCCTCTCCTATCCCTCTCCCCTTGCTCACTCTCCTGCAGCCCAGCTGGCATTTTTGCTGTTCCTTGAACACACCAACTGTGCTGTCACCTCAGTCCTATACTTGCTGTTTCCTTGGCCTGCAATGCTGTGTCCCCAGATAGCCTCAGGGCCTGTTCCCTCATCTCCTTCAGGTCTCTCTGCTCACCTGTCACCTCATCAATGAGGTACTCCATGACCATACCAGCCTATTACAATTGCAATCCAACCTCAGCACTACCTCATTTCTGGCTATATTTTAATCCTTTGTACTTTCATCATTTAACAAACTATATACTGTACACATTTATTTATTATATTATCTCCTTTGCTGGCATGTAAATTTGACTAGGGCAGAGATTATTTTGTTATTGTTAATCCTATCCTGAGGATTAATTTTCCATTGCTTTTATTTATTTACTAGAGGCCTGGTGCACAGATTCGTGCACCGGTGGGGTCCCTCAGCCTGGCCTGTGGGGATCGGGCTGAAACTGGCTCTCCATCCCCCAAGGAGTCCCAGGTTGCAAGAGGGCGCAGGCCAGGCTGAGGGACCCCACTGATGCATGATCAGGGCCGGGGAGGGACCGTGGGAGGGCTCTAGGGTGTGTCCGGCCTGTCTCGCCCAATCCCTATCAGCTGGACCCCAGCAGCAAGCTAAGCTACCAGTCAGAGCGTCTGCCCCCTGGTGGTCAGTGCACATCATAGCAACTGGTCGAACGATTGAACGGTTGGGACACTTAGCATATTAGGCTTTTATTATTTTTTTTTAAAGAGTTTGCTTGGTCTCACTTTATCATGTTCTCAGGCTAACCTTGACTGAGGTTGGTGTTCTGTCTTAAATCTTCACCCGAGGATATTTTTCCATTGATTTTTAGAGATGGTGGAAGAGAGATGGAAAGACAGAGAGAAATTTGAGAGAAATATATCGACTGGTTGCTTCCTGCATGAGTTCTGACCAGGGCCCAGGCCAGGGAGGTGCATGCAACCGAGGTACGTGCCCTTGACCAGAATCAAACCTGGGATACTTTGGTGTGTAGGCCGACACTATATTCACTGAGCCAAACTGGCTAGGGCTATTCTTCCATTGCTTTAAGCTAGAGTGGAAGGTGGCGGGGGAAGGACATGACCGGCAGCGGGACAACACATTGATGTGAGAAAGACGCATCCATTGGTTGCCTCCCACACCCTTGCCGACCGGAGTTGAGCAACGAACCTGCAACCCAGGTACGTGCCTTGGCCTGGGAATCGAACCCATGACTCTTTGGTGCATGGGCCGACATCTAACCACTGAGCAACACTGGCCAGGATGAGTTTTCTTTTTAGTGTTCTGTTCATTTCTGTGTCTCCAGCATCAGAAGAACACCTTGCATGTGGCAGACAACCTATTAAATAGTCATCAATGAGTGATTTAATGAATGGATGAAGGCAAACAGTACAGCCAAAGTGGCACTTTAGTTCTTTAAAGGCTAGGTCAAAAGGTGATACAGCTTCCATCTGGCTCTTTCCCTTGGCAACACAGACTGAGAACCCAGCTGTCTTGCTCTGAGGAAGCCTAAGCCACACCGCCCAGAGGCTGCAATAAGTGCCCCTGAGTCCCCACTGAGAGGCAGCCTCAGCAGCCAGCGTGAGTGAACATGCCTTACACTGACGGTCCCCAGCTGTCACTCCCCCACCTTGAAGTCTCCTAACTGAGGCCACAGACACTGTGAAGCAGAGATAAGCTTTCCTCACTGACCTTGAGCCCTGTCCAAATTGCAGATTCATGAGCTAAACAAATTACTGTTGTTCTGATCCACTAAGAATAGTGGTTACGCAGTGAGAGATAATGGGAACAGTTTATACCATATATAAGATATAGCACATCAGCACAATCTACTTACTGTTTAAGTTTCTATGTAGTGGGCCCTAGAAACTTCCGTTGAGAAAGCATTTAGATCATAGTTTCTCAGTCTCAGTGCCATGGTATCTTTTGGACCAGATAATGTTTTGTTGTGTGGGTTTGTTCTGTGTATAGGGTAACATCCCTGGCCTCTGTCCACTGGGTGCCAGTAGTATCCCCCACTCCCAATTTGTGATGATCAGAAATAGCTGCAGGCATTGCCAAATGTCTCCAGGGTCAAAATTGCTCTTAGTTTATTTTATTTATTTACTTTTTAATTGATCTTAGAGGAAGAAAGGGAGAGAGAAGGCGGGGGGAGGGAGAGGGAGAAAGAGAAACATCGATGTGAGAGAAACATTGATCAGTTGTCTCCTGACCAGGGATGGAACCTGGGGATGTGCCCTGACTGGGAATGAATCCACCACCTCTGGTGCACAGGACAACCCTCTAACTACCACACCGGCCAGGGCAGCCCCCAGTTTAGAACCACTGATTTAGATGGCTTTTAAAATCATGAGACTAGATTATGCTTCTGCTATCCTGGCACTTCTCTGTCCAGGAGACCAAGGAGGTCTTAACGGGATTAAAGCTGCTTGTGAAAGAAATTTTGACTGGAATAGGGTCAGGGCCAGAGGCCTGGACAGAGTTCCTAGCCTACCTTTAGCTTCCTAAGTCACCCACGCCTAGCTTATGCCTCTTTCTGGGCCTCAGTTTCCTCATCTGTCTAGTGGGGTAATACTGTTTGGCACCGTGTTGATTTATGGGGACTTTACCCAGGCAGATTAGGTAATGGAGTGGCATTCCCTAAGAAAAAGAAAGCCTGTTTATTTTATAGTGCACAAGCAACAATTTTTACTTGGGCCCCTGAAACTTGAGGTGAGAGAAAAGAAAATACCTAATAAACTCTTGTTCATTTTAGGGATACTTTTTGGGTCCCCCTAACAAGTTGGTGATTTACTACTTCTTCCTCCCAGGCTATTTGCATTAAAAACAATAAAAGTACTGGAGGCCAAGGCTCACTCACAGGGTGGTAGGGCTTGTGTCTGGATGTCCCTGAGGCCACTTACTAACCACAGACCTTAAGGGAACAATTTAACCCATCTGAGTCTGTTTCCTTATCTGAAAAACAGGAATAAGACCACCATCCTCCTGCAGAATTGTCAAGATTAGAGGCAATGTATACAGCTTATATTACAGTGCTGGGCACTCAGTAGCACCCAATAAGTGCAGTGGCTATTATTCACATGCTTATTCCGGCTATGAACATGTATGAATCTCTGTGTTTTAGGGATCATGGCCCCAGAAAGCAGAGCAGTCTTCCAGATCCCCTCTAGTCACACCGATAACAAGAACCAGTTGGTGGCAGTGGAGGGGCTGGGATGCTGGAGGACTCAGAGGGGAATGAAGCTGACAAGATCACCAGGCTAATTTAATTGGCTGGGCAACCTGAGAAGTAAATTAGGGTGCTGAGCATGTTCTCAAAGGCACTAAGGCACCTCTGACAGCCACAGGAATCACTGATAGAGTGCAGATTTGATGCAGTCGATCTGGGAGCTGAGACCTGCATTTCTCCAGGCTCTGGTGAACTGCACACCAGCTGAGGGTCAATGCCTTAACTCTCCTTCCAGCTTGGAAGTTTTACTCTGTTCTAATTAGACAGAGAAATCAGATTCTACAGATACATAAGTTACCGTAGGTAAACAGGTGGCAGCAAGTGTTCCTACCGCAGAGAAATGACTGGTTTGGAAGAAGGGGTTCGGATCTTTCATGTGCTCTACAGAGGTGCCACCCAATGAGGCACTGGCTCCACATTTCTGAACAAGGCCAGCTCTGATAGGCAAAGGGAGCAGCTGCACCAGGCACATTGTTTATATGGTGCAATGAAGACACATTATTTAACTCACACCAGAGGAGAGAAACACTTTACAATCGTGGAAAATTATTCATGCCCAGGCTCAGTCTGGCTTGAACACAAGGGCTCCATGCCATCATTTCTGCTCCCAGTGGACCAGCTGCAGCCCTGGGTCTCTGTCAGAGCTATGCAGTTTTCCATGGTGACCAGCAGAGGGTACTGGTGACCCATATGTGTGGCCTTAAGCTGCCTGAAAAAGGCCATGTTTCCCAATTAGGTCAGTTTGCAAAAGCACCTGCTTGCTACCCTGTGGAGGTGCATGGGGATATGTGCCCAGCACCCACACAGTTTACAGGCCTGTGTATGAATGTGTTCCTGTGGGTGCAATCAAGCAATGACAACAGGTAGGTGTGTTTTGTTCAGGTTTAGATCTTTATGAATCCTCAGTTTTCCTCCCAAAGGGGGCCACCCAGGGTAAAATCTGCAGTCCCGAAACCTGGCAAAGGCCTTGAGTGCCAACAGGCTTTTCACCCCACTAAATCCCCTTTATCACTACTGTGATTTCAGCTCATTAATACGAACCCAAACCCATATCTCTGCCTTATGCCTCCAAGTAGCCCCACACGCAGGGACATCTGTTACAACTGGAAAAACTCTGAAGACTTCAAAACAAGAATGCTACCCCTGACTAGTGATTCAGAGACCTCCTGGGATCAGAACAGGAGGAGCACAGAGCAGGGATCCGAATGAGACAATACTGGAGATCCTCTCCCGACTTCTGAGTGGGCCTGGCACTGCCAAAACTTTCTGTGGGAGGCCAAAGTTACTTTGGTCTTACAACATCCTGCCCCTTAATCTCTCATGCTAGACAATTATGCAACGTGGTTTTGAGAATTGGGCTTTGTGGGAACTAAAGTCCTGTTTTTGCCACATTTTCCTTCTCTTTCTTCTCGAAAACTAATTTAAATTTGACAAATATGATATAATGTTTACACTTTTAGGACTCAATTATAAGCCTTGATTTTTAAAAGTTTGTTTTAAGAGAGAATGGATTCTTATCCTGACAGGACAATCATGATTTAAAGGTTTCAAATGCCTTAACATGGTTGAAGATGAACAGCTGCAGATAGGCTAACCAGACAACCACCCTTTAGCATGCAAAAGGCCTTGTGAGTTGATTTGCACAATTATAAGATAGTTTATTAATAAGCTCTGACAATGTTTTTAATGAATGCATTTTAATTTAATGTACTGGCACAAAGTAGAAAACACACACACACTCTCACACACCCCACATTTAAAGTCCATGTGTATCCTGACAGGATGAAACCACCCCCTTGGGCTGAGCACATTTCAGCAAGCTCTGTGTTTGGACAGGCCACTTTTTGTAGTTGTGGAGCCCATGTTCAGCCAGTTTTCATGTGTGTGTGTGTGCTGGTATATATCTCTTTTCAGAACATCTGCAAAAGCACACACCTCTGTAAAAACTAATGAGGAGGCATCGTGAAAGAAAGGAGTGCTTCCCTAAATGTCTCTGGCCCTGTGGCTTGATTTCGCTTGGATCTCATTTCTTTTGTGCCTCGGGCATATGAATAACTGCTGACTTTTGTAGTAGATGCTAAATGGACATGATATCCTAGAAAGCAATTTAGTTTCCTACTTGCTATGGTATACAACACCTCCCCCCCACCCCCATTTTTAAAAACAGATTTCCCATTGAGAATGAAGATATATATGTTTTTTTAGAACAAGGAAGCCACTGGTTTCTACTCACAAGATGTTCAATAAATATTGTTTTATGTCTTATAGGAAGGGAGAAAACTTTATAAAGAAAATGGATTTAGCAAGGACAAAACAATGTTTACAATATGGCTCCTGGGGCAGCTTCAACATGCTGAGCTCAAGATGTTCCATGCTCCTGAAATACAACCATCAAAAAGCCGACACACTCAGTATAGCAGCTACTCCAGTCCTTTCTAAAATACGACTGGCTGACAGCAAACAATGAGCCAGCGACACTCATATCCTAGCCTCTTGGTACTGGCATGTCACCATGCTATTAACATGTCATGGACACCCTTTGAGTGCAACAAAACTGTCTCAACTGCATCCTATCTAATAAAAGAGTAATATGCAAATTGACTATACCTCCACTACACCCACCAGCCACGCCCACCAGCCAATTAGGAGGGAATATACAAACAAACCCAACCAAGATGGCTGCAGCCACACAGAGCAGGAGGGAGGCTTGGGTTTGCCTGGCAATGGAGGAAGCCAAGCTTTCCGCCTGCCCTTGCCGGCCCAGGCCTCCACTCAATGCTACAAAGTTTCAATGATATAAGATAAATAAAGCCCAATGGAAATGGCGGCAGCCACGGAGCTGGAGAGAGCAGGAGGCTAGGGTTGCCCGCGGCTATGGAGGAAGCCAAGCTTCTGCAGCCCTGGCCTGCTTTGGGCTCTGCTTAAGGCTACAAAGTTTCAATTATAGAAGATACATAAATCCCAACAGAAATGGCTGCCAACACGGACAGAGCAGAAGGATGGGCTCCACTCCAGGCTACAAAGTTTCAATTGTAGAAGATAAATAAATCCCAGATACTAGGGCCTCTGCTTGGGTCGCCAGGGGGCGTGGCTGGCCTGCAAACCACCACAGGCCCCTCGTCCAGGCTGCCCCACACCCCAAGGGAACCCCTATTCTGATCCGGGATACCCTTCAGGGCAAACCAGCTGGCCCCCACCCATGCACCAGGCCTCTATCCTATCTAATAAAAGAGTAATATGCAGATTGACCATCACTCCAACACACAAGATGGCTGCCCCCATGTGGACACAAGATGGCCACCACAAGATGGCCAGCAGGGGAGGGCAGTTGGGAGGGACCAGGTCTGCAAGGGAGTGCAGTTGGGGATGATCAAGCCTGCTGGGGAGGGCAGTTAGGGGTGACCAGGCAGGCAGAGGAGGGAAGTTGGGGGCGATCAGGTCTGCAGGGAAGGGCAGTTGGGGGGGACCCAGGCCTGCAGGGGAGGGCAGTTAGGGGTGACCAGGCCTGCAGGGGAAGGCAGTTAGGGGCAAACAGGCTGGCAGGGGAGCAGTTAGGCATCAATCAGGCTGGCAGGAGAGTGGTTAGGGGGTGAACAGGCTGGCAGACAGAAGTGGTTAGGGGCAATCAGGAAGGCAAGCAGGCAAGCAGTTGGGAGCCAGCAGTCCTGGTTTGTGAGAGGGATGTCCGACTGTCCACTGGGATCAGGCCTAAACGGGCAGTGGGACATCCCTTGAGGGGTCCCAGATTGGAGAGGGTACAGGCTGGACTGATGGACACCCCTCCTGCCCTTGCACGAATTTCGTGCACTGGGCCTCTAGTTTCAAATAAAATTACAAAAAATGTGTGCCTTTATGAAAACAAACAAAAAAAATCCAAAACCATAACTAGCCACATCGAGGGACAGGCAACTGCAAAATGCATGGTTCACGAAGTGAAGTACCCTGTGAGAAGCTACGCATTCCCCCCTAGACAAGAGGTCTTAGAAGGAACACTGCAGCACATCTAGCCAGCTATGCTTCATGCAGAACATCCTGATTCAAATGGTACTTTTAACAAGTGAATTTGGAGCCAACCCTCCAGTGCATGTGAGGGTTACAACAAGAGAGGAGGCTGCAGGGGGTCAGATTACCTTTCTTGGCACTGCTCTCCCCAAGGCCACCCCAGGGGTGGAGCAGAAGAGCCCAATGTTTACACCTGGAGTGGCAAATGAGGATTTGTCACTGGCTACGGCAATGTCACAGCTGGCAACCAGCTGACATCCAGCAGCAGTGGCCAAGCCATTCACCATGGCAATCACGGGGACGGGATGATTCTGGATCAGCATCATGACCTGAAGGAGCAAACATAACCAGTTCATATCCATCCAAGAGTGAGGTGCAACATTAATGTTTATTTCACGTGACTTTACTTCAGAGCACTTTTCATCCCCATTAATGTATCAGATTCTATGGAAAAGGATAGAAGCAGGCACAAAGAGAACTTGCATTGAGTATTTTTTTTTAATTTCTTTATTGATTAAGGTGTTACATATGTGTCCTTCTTCCCCCATTTCCCCCCCACCACACCCCCACTCATGCCCTCACCCCCGTTGTCTGTGTCCATTGGTCAGGCCCATATGCATGCATACAAGTCCTTTGGTTGATCTCTCCCCCTTACCCGCACCCTCCCCTACCTTCCCTCCAAGGTTTGATGGTCTGATCGATGTTTCTCTGTCTCTGGATCTGTTTTTGTTCACCAGTTTATGTTGTTCATTATATTCCACAAATGAGTGAGATCACTGCATTGAATATTGACTGTGGACCAGATTGTGCCATTTGACTCCTGAGAAGCCCAGGAGGAAGGAACACTACGTTACAATTGAGACACAAGGCTCAGGGGGAAGGAACTGGCCTAAGGCCACAAGATCCACAAGTTGTGGCTGTGGGGTCTGAATGCACACATCTATCTGACTCCTAGCCCCTAGCCTCTTCAAGGTTGCAGTCCCCTCCTCTCCAACTGCTTCCTCAGCAGCCATACAAAAGAACCACTCTGATTCTCTCTGCGGAACAAATAGTTCTGTTCTCACTGAGCCTGTGTGGAGCTCTAGTGTTAAAGGTCTGAAACTGGTATTTGGAATTTCCTTAAAAAATTAAGATGGAAAAGGGATTGGAAGGCAATTTCTCTAGTAATTCTCAAATTACCACCATGAATGTTCTCTCAATTCTATTAAAAAAATGGGGAACACCCTGCTGTTATCTAAATAAATAAAAGCCCAGCCAGTGTTGCTCAGTGGTTGAGTGTGTACCTATGAACCAGGAGGTCACGGTGGGATTCCCGGTCAGAGCACATGCCCAGGTTGCGGGCTTGATCCCGTGTGGGGTGTACAGGAGGCAGCCAATGATTCACACTCATCATTGATGTTACTATTTCTCTCTCCCTCTCCCTTACTCTCTGAAATCAATAAAAACCTATTTTTAAAAATAATAGTCCTAATATATAAAAAGAGGGGCCGTTACGACCAAAACAACCAGGCTGGACGACCGAACAGCAGGCTTCATGGGGCGACAAGGCTGGCAGGGGGGTGAGGGATGACCAAACGACTGAACAGAGGGCTGCGTGGAGCGACCAGACTGGCAGGGAGGTTAGTGAGGAACAACCAAACAACTGAACAGCAAGCTGCATGGGGCAACCAGGCTGGCAGGAGGAGCAGTAAGAGGCAACCAGGCCGGCAAGGGGGGGAGGGCAGTTAGAGGTGACCAGTACGGTGGCAGGGGGGGGGGGGGGAGAACAGTGAGGGGTGATCAGGCAGGCAGGCAGGTGAGCAGTTAGGAGCCAGTGGTCCCAGATTGTGAGAGGGATGTCCGAGGGGTCCCAGATTGGAGAGGGTGCAGGCTGGGCTGAGGGGACCCTACCCCGTGCACAAATTTTGTGCACCAGGCCTCTAGTAATAAATAAAATTCCTAAAACAGTGCTATTGGTAGAGAGCAGCCAAAAACTTGCTCATGTGATACCTAGTTCCCCTCATAAGTCTCTAGAACTTTAACTTATTTTTGCAGGTTTTGAAATAACTTGATTTATTTCTCCACTTCTTGAAGACACTCTACACAGATTGTGTTGCTTTGGTAACTTCCATTTATAAATGGTTGCTCTATGAACCCTGGCAGGGAGGGCGGGGAGGCAGAGAGCAGCTTCATCTGGGCTTTCCCACCATGATGGCAACTCAAAGAAAGATGGCCTTCATTGATTTTGCCCAAGGAACTTACCTTTGTCTTTATAAGCATTTGGTATTTGTCCGCTTTCTTATAACATAGCTAATTATATTTTTAAGGATATGCTGTCATGTTCTATAGTAGTGGCTCTGGACTTTTTTGGGAGGGTGGTCACCTTTGAGAATCTAAGTGCTAGTGACCCTTTTCATAGAAGAATGTATTTTTATGTACCTGTACCCCAAGCCATGCATGGATTATGGAGTTCATGTATTCTAGGTGAGAATGGGATGGTCAGTGATAGAGCTCATTCATAGTGAGGTACAGTAACAAGGAGAAGAACACACAAGAAACTCAGAAATCTTACTGAAAAGAAAGACAGAATTTCATTTTAGCTGTGCATGTCACCTGTCACCTAATGAACTTCAATTACTTATGAAAAGTCAACGGACTGTGATTAGAGTTGAACAGTTTATCTCTTGTCTGCCACCTACAAAAGGCTAGGATTTCATGCTACCTGGTGGGAAAATATTTAGGTAATCCAGTATATATCAAAAACATTAAAAATATTCATACCTTTGATCTAGGAATTGTACTAACAAGAAACCATCTAAAAGGATAAAAAGGCGTCTGGACAAAGATGTTCACCAAATCATCACTGTATAATAATAAAATCTAAACTAATAAGTATATAAAAATAAGGAAATGGCTATGTTAACTAGACTATATTCATTTCATGGAATGTTGTATTCCCATTAAAATGAAATTTTCCAAGAGAAACATCAGCACAGTAGTCTGCGCATTGTGTAATGGAGCCAGCTGCTGAGGTTTGATGCCCAGTCTATCACTCACTCACTGCCTAACACTCAGTCTTCACATCTGTAAAATGGGTATAATAATAATACCAACTTTACAGAACATGAGAATTATATAAATTAATATGTCTAAAGTACTCAAATGATTACCTGGAACATCAGAAGCATTCAATATTATATAATTACACAGTATAATCATATCTATGTATGATTATTCAGATGAATATGTTCATGTGGAAAAATTATTAAAAAGAAATGTAGTAAAAATTTTTATTAATTATAATTCTCTCTGGGTAGTACGATCATGGTATGGTATCAATAATTTATTTTCCTTTTGTTTTTCTAGATTATCAAAATTTTCTGTACTAAACATTTATTACTTTTATAATTCAAAATAATTTCAAATAAACTTAGCGATTTAGAGAATAAAGCTAGATAATTGATCCCCTAATAGTCAAGAATTGATTATTCCTCCTATTTTACCTCCTGATGAAGCACTTTTGGGGCTCCAGCCTACTCCAAAATGTGACATAAATTTAACTCTGCTCTAGCCTCATGGAACAGCATTGGTGAGGGTCCACATTATATTCAAAAGTGAGAGGGCCTATCCCATCGTCATTTCTGGGTGGGGTGTGAGGAGAAAGAGAAGAATCTCCTGGACTGGAGTTTCCACCATCAAACTTCACAGGATACTGAAGAAGACGGACAAGAACAGGTGTCTAGTGAAAGCTGCCGTAGCAGCTCACAGATGTTACTATCACTCTTCCACAACCAAGTACTACTCATTCTCAATTTGCTCTCTTCCTGATTTTTAAATATATATATATATATATATATTATTGATTTCATAAAGGAAGGGAGAGGGGGAGAGAGATAGAGAAACATCAATGATGAGAGAGAATCACTGATCAGCTGCCTCCTTCAGGCCCCACACTGGGGATCCAGCCTGCAACCTGAGCATGTGCCCTGATCGGGAATCAAATTGCGACCTGGTTCATAGGTCTCATAGGTCAACACTCAACCAATGAGCCTTGCTGGCCAGACTGATTTTTAATAATTAACTATCATGCCATACTAAATGCATATCAATGCATTTTCACTCGGTTTGAGTGCATCAGGGCTAGGTCCTGTGTAGGCACTGGGTCCTTTTCAGGGAGCTGGAGGTATCCAAAAATCAGTCTTTATCCTCTGAAGAAGCCTGGCTCCCACCCTTTGGTAACTTGTTTAGACCTCAGTACATGCAGATCCTCCTGCAGAATGATAAATGCAGGTCCTTTCAGGAGGATGGAGGGCTCTCTTGGTTTTCTTTGATGATTTTCTATTTTGGTCAAACTTACTGGATATCAATAGGAAAATAACTTTGAAAGCACCAAGCCTTGGCCAACACAGGAGCAGAAGGTTACATAGTCATTAATGTGAAACAAAAGACCTAAGTCCTAGCTATGGCTTGCTTTCTCCTCTCTATGACACCTCAAGCTAATCACTTTTCCCCTTTGTCCCTCCATGAAGTGAGAGAACTATAATCTGATCTGCAAATGGGTTTCTGGAAAGGCAAGGAAAAGAAAGGATGATAAAGAACGTATCTTAATCACCTTCTGTTTCCCAACCCCCATTGCTCACCTCTGTCTTGTCTACATAGTAGGTATCATTATCTATTTACCAGAGGCCCAGTGCATGAAATTCGTGCACTGGAGGGGAGGGGTCCCCTCAGCCCAGCCTGCACCCTCTTGCATTCCAGGACCCCTCAGGGATCAGGCCTACGCCGACAGTTGGACATCCCTCTCGCAGTCCAGGATCCCTCTCACAGTCCGGGACCCCTTGCTTCTTACTGCCCGCCTGCTCGCTTCTCCTTACCGCTCAGCTCACTGCTCCTTAGTGCTGCTGTGGAGGTGGGAGAGGCTCCCGCCACCGCTGCTGCGCTTGCCAGCCATGAGCCCGGCTTCTGGCTGAGTGGCACTCCCCCTGTAGAATGCACTGACCACCAGGGGGGCAACTCCTGCATTGAGCATCTGCCCCCTGGTGGTCAGTGAGCATCATAACAACCAGTTGTTCTGCCAGTTGTTCTGCCATTTGGTCGATTGCATATTAGGGTTTTATTATATAGGACTGAATCATAAGTGATCAAATGAAAGAATGAGTAAGTTTATGAATGGTGAAAAATTAGGCTATGTTATCTTAGGGTCAAGTTATGAAACTGTTTTTTATGTCTTGTTTCTCAACTAGATTTCCATTTTTGGTTTGGCAGGAAACTCTTTTTCCTTCTATTTCCCTCAATATTTTGCAAGCATCATACATTTGGCAGGTGTTCAATAAATACTCCTGAAATGAACAATGTGTTATGTAAAGCTGGATTCTACATTTAATTTTTTATTATCCAAGGGTTGATTTGATACAATTATAAATTATCTTAAACTTTTTGTTCTTCCTCCTCTATATCTGCTGGAAATCTCCCTTGTTAATGTGGTTAAAGAGAAAAGTGAAAAAGAAGAGGTTAATTTTTCTAGTTGGAGGTAATGATTATAAAGGTTGGTTGAAAGAAGGGTTTGAAAATGAATTTTAAAATTGTTATTGTTATTCCGTTTATGAATGCTCTCTCTCATTAACAGAACTGTTTTAGTTAAAAAAAAATTAAATTATAATCTTAGGTTCTTTCTCTACAAAGATGTACATTTCTACCCTTTACCTCTTAAGACATATATACCAAGACATACCCATGATGCTGGAGATGGCAGCTATCAATACCAATATATATTTCCCTTTCTTTGGCATATCACATATCAATAGCAAACTATGGTTGCTTTTTAAAAGTCTAAACCAAATTGTTGCTTGGATGAAGGACTCACCAATGGCCACAGAGGTTTTAGTAGTTCTGTAGTGGTTAGGTCTCACAGATAAAACCTTACCTGTAAACTAGAAGCCTAACACAATATTTAATATGTGTAATTATCATTTTCAGGTTTGCAATGCAAGTTGTCCTCCTGGCTTACCTCAGAACAGGTTTGAAATACTTCAGTGTGATATTCTGGACCTTGCTCATCCGTCAGTTCCTTTAAATCATGCCCGGAAGAAAATACAGGTCCCTCAGCTGCAAATGGTTCCAAATGAGAAAAGAAAATGAAAAGGTATAAACAGCAGAGTTGAGAAGGTCACTTATTTGTCAATTGAATCATTTTAATGAACAATTGTATCACAGAACGTTAATGGCCCAATTTGGTAAGAATAATTCCAGTTAACTGGCAAGTTATAGCCAGTATTTTGTGATGACAATTCAGCGTGAGGCATCTGTTCTCTAAAAGGCCCGTGGTGGAAACCAATGAACACATGCAATTACACATGCAGTAACCAAAGCAGATGGACGACTTCTTCCAGAGCTGTCCCTCCAGTCTCACAGTTTTGTTATTGGATTTGATCTGGCCTAAATTTTTTACTCATGTAGGTCCATCAAAATCCACTGTGCCTTCTGCAGCGACCTTGTCATTTAGTCTACAGACATTAGCCATCCGTATAGGCTGCAATCAGGAAGGTCAGAAGGTAAAGAGAACCTCTTTATTTTTAAAATACATATATTTGTTATTGATTAAAGAGAGGAAGGGAAAGGGAGATAGAAACACCAATGATGAGAGAGAATCATTGATCGGCTGCCTCCTGCACTCCCAATTCTGGGGATCAAGCCTGAAACCTTGGCATGTGCCTTTGGCAGGAATGGAACCCGGGACCCTTCAGTCTGCAAGCCAACGCTCTATCCACTGAGCCAAACCAGCTATGGCGAGAACTCTTTATTTTTCACATGGACCTACGGATGTGGTTTTATTGTTATTGTTAAAATTAATAACAACAAAATGCAATTCCACTGATAAGCTGGTAACACTTTCTCATATTTTCCTTTCGTTGTGACTCTTATAATGGGCAATATTATTCCCTTTAAACAGTGGTTGGCAAACTGCGGCTCATGAGCCACATGCGACTCGCGAGCTGCGGTTTGCCGCTCTGTTGACTAATGAGTTTGCCGACCACTGCCTTTAAACAAGTGAGGAAATTGTGTTGTCTGGAAGTTAACCGTCTTTGCTGCATCTGGGTAACATCCCTGTGGCTGCTGAACGTTATCTGTCCTATATCTTTTCTCTTTGCCATAAAAAACAGTTTATAATTTATATTCAACCATAGGTAAGAAGGTAACATTCTGAGTATCTGCCTCCAGAAATACTGACCCTTAATTTCTATAACAATAAAAGTACATCACAGGGTATCATCCATTTTATTTTTCTATGGATGCTTTAAAATGCTGACACTGATATTCCAGGGGTCCTCAAACTACGGCCCGCAGGCCATATGAGGCCCGCCGAGGACATTTATCCGGCCCGCCAGGTGTCGCTGCCTGTCCTGCTTAGCAGCTGACTCGTCCCCGGCCCGCAGTGCGCATAGGAATTTGTTCATAGTTTTTTTTTTTTAAACTATAGTCCGGCCCTCCAACGGTCTGAGGGACAGTGAACTGGCCCCCTGTTTAAAAAGTTTGAGGACCCCTGACTTAGACCATCACCATCATCACTAAATAACTCATTAACAACTTTTGCTGGAGAAGAGCAAGGAAAGAAATGAGCGAACTGAAGAAGATTGCAGATATTGGTTCAAAGTTTGGTAGGAACAGACAGACAAACCAATCAAATGCTCGAGCAGCCTGGTCCCATCGACTTGCTAGGCTACCCAAAGGATCAGTGATAAAACTCCTCTTATCCAGTCCATGAGGAAACCAATTATCTGATTTCAATTGGAATATTATGTATCTGACAAAAAGGAAAGACATTTTCCCTGCACAGTAATCTTTGCTATAATTTCCAGTTAATAGTGTTAGGGGAAAAAATATGTCAACAATGATAAAAAAGTAAGTGTTAGGACCAAGCCCCCCACTCCACAATAGTTTTTCATAATGAATGTTCTTGTAAAGGAGCTTCCAAACAATTCTCCCATTAACTGAGGGGGTCCCCAGTTAACAAAAGAATTTTGGGAAAAGTCTTCAGAACCCAGAGGAGGGATATAAGATAAGTACCTGAAATGATAATGACTTTCAGATCTTTGCTTTCAGCTTCATGAAGAATGTCACTTTGGAGAGATTTCAGCATTGCCAGCGACAGCGCATTCCTCCTCTTTGGATTGCTCAAGACAATGTTCCTGTGAAGAACATTTTACAATTACTGGGTCATGCACCAGTCAAAACAAGTGAGGACCCCTGCATTTCCTTTCTAATTTGGGAGCTATTTTTAAAAACACCAGAAAAGAGAACTGCTGGTACTTTGAGGCAATTGAGATGGTCTGTCAACTCTCCAGAGTTACGGCTAAGTCAAAACAAGGAGATGTCCTGAAATGCAGGCTGCATTTTCTCCCTCTTCCCTTGATTTGTTTCTTTTTCAGATTTGCTGTCAGAAACATTACTGTCAGCACCGAAAGGGCAAGTCAGAGTCGTTCCAAAATCATTGCCGCCCATATCTAAAGGCTTCGCAGTTTATAAGACAGCGGCAGGAGCCAGAGGTATCTGACACACAGTGCCACCTTCAACTTCTTCCCATTGTTCCTCAGAAATAAATTAGGTTAGGAAAAGAACCAAAAATCTGCCCCCATCTCCTCCCACCCACCACACAGAATAGGCAGCCAAGGTGCAGCTGCCCATACATACATATGACAGCATTTTTCCATCTTTTATAGTGGCATCCTATAATTCTGCACAATAATTCATGCTGTCTGAACATGGGATGGTATGTAATGAACAAAAGGACAGAACCATACAGCAAGAGGTCTCTTTTGGACATGTTATCTCACTAGAAGCTGGCATTCAGAGGCTTGCTCACTATTTTAAGTATGCTGATTAACCTGTATTGTCATCTTACCGCCCATACACAGAAATGTCTTATTTTTGCTGTTATAAGGAACAAGCAGCAAGCCAAACACCAGATTATTAATATACATTTTATATGTTTCCCACCCATATTTTTCTGCCTTCCTCATTCTTTTTTGAATCTAATATTCCTACTGCTATGTGTCAACTTGGATTCTCCATAAATAGCCTCCTATGCCACTGTTTTCTGGAAAACTACTTTGATGACTGAATCTGTGTAATACCATTTTCTTTGGAATACCATTTCCATTTTGCTGCCATCTTTAGGTGGCTGTGATATTCATCACTGTTTCTCATGTGCATGCTGTCTCCTAAGTACAAAAATGACTTGCAGCTGATATGCTGATAGACTGTGAAACCTGTATGTGAGGTGTGGAGGGTGGGGGGAGTGGCCTGGAGATGGTGGTGAGAGAATTGCTGATAAACCTTCCAGTAAAATAATGAATGTGCTTGCTCTAGTATACTCAAAAAGCTGCCATCCTATCCATGACAGATGCTTAAGTAAAAGTCTAAGGCCTCAGGCAAAATTGTATAAAAAGATGCCAGCCCCAAATGCCAGTGCTTCATGGCAGTGTCTGCTGATATGGGTCTCATTAATCCTTTGGCTTGCGTATGACACACCCTTTGAGAGTGCTCCAAGTTGCTGAGTTCACTTTTCAACCAGTGTCATTAACCAGTGTTTCCTGCCACTCCACTAAAACTATTCTCACCTGACAGCTCCTAATTATCTGAACCAAACCCAGCGGCCATTTGGATCATGCTCTCCTTCTGGAAACACATTCCTCCTCTCCTGGCTTTTTAGTCCTTCTCTACTTCTTCCATGGGCTCCTAGCCTTCTGCTAACATCCAAATGCCAGCCATCTTCAGAGCTCCTTCTCGTGCCTAGAGCAGTACCCAGTTCATAGCTGGCCCTCACCTACTGTTGAGAGGAACAGCTTTGAAAAAAAACACTGAAAGCTTGACTGAGCTGCTCAAACTCGCCTACTTAGTAACAGTACTGCTTCCATGCTGGATTTGGGGGCTTCCTTCCTCCTGAACAATTCCCAGTATTTATGATAGGTTGTTCTTCTCTATCTCCCTTTCTGCTTCATGTTTCACTCTGGAGAACTCAACCAGGTCTCCTTTTACAATTGGGCTGCCATGCCACAAGTCAGGCTCCTGATCAGATGGAACCAAATTTTCAAACTGCTTTGAAAATGGGCAGGACAGCCTCTGCCTGGGTCCTGCACTTTGGAACACAGAGCTCTGGGCCTCCTTCCAGCTCTGCCCATCCAAGCGAGCAGGAGACCACTAGGATAATGAGAAGTGCTAGCCTAGAATCACCTCCCCCTTCCAAACCTTGCTGCAGTTACCTGAGACCCTGGAGTTCCCTGGCTGTGCAATGGGCACCCTAAATCCCCAGGCTAACCAAGAGGAGTTGTCTATGGGGAGAGGACAGAGGGCATGTGGATGGGGTGTCTGCAGATTTATGGGCCAAGCCTCTGGAATAGCAGCAGGAAGGAGGGGTGAAGAGGCCAGAGTGGTGAGCAGAAGCTGGGAAGAAAAGAAAAGCTGCAGGTCAGCAGCTGGCTCTCCATTTTGGGGGGACTCCTAGGAGCCTGAGGGTTGTAAATTCAAACATGACCTTCCAGGTTTTATTAAGTATTACTTGTCAGGGCAGCAGAAGAAAACACATTTAGCAGTTAGTTTGTAACTTTTAAATACTTAGATATGCTAAATGGGCCTCCCATGGGGTCCCTGACTGGCCAGGCAAATGTCAGGATGAGGCCTGATGGGGCTCGAGGCCCTTCACCCTTGACTTCATGGTGCGGCTTCCACTGTGTGCACAGGTATGGTTTTAAGGGGCTTGGGGCCTGTAGAGATAAAGGGCAGGGCTCAGGACGGAGTGTCCTTCACTCTATTTATTGACTGGGCACTTCTGGGTGAGGGCCAAGCAGCAGCTCTGCTAGGCCTCCCCTGGCCTTGGAGCCAGGTCCAGCTCCTGGCCCAGACGCTCTAGGAAGGGCTTTCTCACAGGCGCGCGGCGGGGGCACCGGCAGAGCTGCCCACACTGAGCCCGCGGGTGTGAGGGTTTGGGGCCGTCGAGGCAGTCCCACTTGAAATCCTCCTGTGTGGGTCTTGCAGAGTCTCAAACGGCACTGCGCCCAGGCAAGGGACTCCCCTAAGTACCGTATCCGCGATTCCTTCCCACTGGACCACCTCGCGGGCCAGATTCCGCGGTGACGGATAACGGGGGTCCAGGGCAGCGGGCGGCGCCCTCGTGGGACTCCGCGTGGGGTGGCGGGCGCAATGCCGGGCGGCCTCTGCCCAGCTCTCTCCCCATTCCCCGTCAGCCCGGCCCACCCGGGAACAGCCCCGCAAGCCTGCAGCCTGACCTGATGCCGTCCCGCTGCCGCGAGCTAGTGAGTCGCGACCCCGGCTCCGGCTGCCCGGCCCCGGCCAGCCCTCGGCTGCAGAAGCCGGCGGCGAGCGGAACGCACCGGCCGTGCGGGAGCCAGGCGAGAACCTTTGCCCTGAAGGCCCGCAAGCCCGCAGCAGCCGCCATTGGGGGCCTTAGACGCGCTCCGAGAGCGCAGGTGCGAGCCCGGCCGCTGGGCTCCGGCCGTGGGAAGACCCGGCTCGGAACTTCCAGGTCCGTGTCGGGACCGACTCCCAGGCCGGATCCCTCCGCCGTCCCGCCCCTCGGGCCGTCAACCACAGCGCGTTCCCGCCGCGGTCCCGCCCTGGCCCCGCCCACTCGCCGCCCGGGCCCTGGAGCCCCGCCCCTGAGTCCTCCCCTCCTGATCCGCCTCCGCGGTCCCGGATTCCCCTCTGGCCACTGGCGCCCAGCCCCGGAAAGGATGAGGCCAGGCCAACCTGTAGGCGATCTCCGCGATTTGTTTGCCTTGCAAGGCCAGATAAAGAGGTGAGGAGTGGGTTGTTCTGTTCTTTTCTGCACCAACACCAAGAATGTGATGGTTTGCCTAGATTAGAAAAATGAATGTTATCATGTGGTGAGTGGTGTGACTTCTGGACTTCACTTTGTTACCTCACCCCACCCATGAAAAACCGCCAGGCCTGGCAGATGATCATAGCTCCGGAGGTGAGGTGTATCCCACTCAGGCGCTGACTTTTGAATGCTTTATGTCCTCCCTTAGAGAAACCCTGGGATCTACATTTATTTCTTGAGTTTTTCAAGTGCACCAGGGAAGAATGGGAGGCCCTTTCAGGATCTAAGTGACTGCCACAGACAGGGCATGTTCTACACTTAAAGCGTAAGTATGAAGAGAATGTTTTCATTGTCATTTGTTAGTTAACTGCTTCCTGTATTAAATTCTCAAAGTCTGGAGATTTGCAGGAAACTTAGGAGAGATGGTGTCGTCGTTCATATACCTTATATATGCTTTCTGGAGAGACATCATGCCCAAGAGCCTACACACCTTTCACACTGACTTTTGCAAGAATAACAATTGTACAAAAGCATACTAAAATGGGGCCATTGAGATTGTACAGTGGCTTAAAATAGTCATACATTGGGTTCCTCTCAGTGAGGCTCTTATTAATTCTCAGCTTCATAATTGCGCAGAACACATGTACAGAAGGATATTTTGAAATGTCAATTGAGATCACCCTCACCTTGGTCATTTCCTTGGGCTCCACTCCATTCAGACAACCTGGTGTATTCTCATTCATTTCCTCCAAGGATGAAGGGCTCTGGCAGAATTCAGAGACAAACAGAAGGCAATTTTTGGCTTTTGAGTTGTAAAAGTCTAGCAGATGGGGGTTGGAAAACACCAAACAGGCATAATAGATTGGGGTGTGGAGTGAGCTACAGATAAGTCAGAACAAGGCTCTCTGCCTGAGACCAGATTAAGGTTCCCCAGGTTTCAGGGGCAAGGATAGGACAAGTAGAGCTTTTAGGAAAAGCTAGAAGAGGGCAACTGTTGTAGGATTTGGGAAAGGGATGGGCCAAAGCCTCCTGGAGAAGTGGGAATGGTGGGAAGCCCCAGCTAGAGAGGAGGCAGGCTTGCTCATTTTCCTTGTTAGTATCCCAGGGGGGTCATGAGACTCCAGGTGGCATGGAATGCCTGGGCAGATAAGCCTGAACACCTCCCAGAATTTCACATGGCCCAGTGTGATGCTGTGACAATTGGGCATTGCACTGGGCTCAGAGACAGCTGGGAGAGGTCTGGACCTGAGGAGGCTTTGAGGTGGGGAATGGGAGATGACTCAGCCAGTGTGGATTTGTGGTATAGGCCGTTAGACAGACATGAGCATAGCAAGGACGATGGGCCAGGTACAGAAGGTCACCAAGTGGACAGCCCTGGATGCCTAGCACTGTACGATTATAGGGTGAGACCTCATCCCCATGGTTACCTTTCCTCCTTTAGCATATTGATGGTCAAGCAGTTTGGACCTTTCTTCCCTGGAGATAACATCTAAGCCTCAGTTGTTTTGCAGCTCCAGGCCCAGAGAAGCAGCAAAATCAGACAAGCAGCTGACCTCAGAACCAGCTGCATTGAATAATGACCCCCTCCCTGCCCTGGTGCCAACCAATCAATCAGTGGATATTCCAACCCTGAAAGGACACACCTGGAAAGTTGCTTAATAGTCTATTGAGATTTTCCCCTGGGACTGTCCCTAAAGATGACACCCTTAAAACCCTTAGGAGGGAGGACCTAGCTGCTCTCCCAGGAGCAAGGCTGCACCTTGCCCTTCCCCATTCTCTTCCCCATCCCATCAAGCGCATCACCTTGACCTTCCTTTGCCTCCATAACTTGTTTCCTCAGCCCATTTCTTCTATGAATTACTTCTTTTACCTCTTTGATTTCCTAAATAAATGTTCTCTTACAGTTTGAGTCTTGGCTCTGAATTCTTTCCTAGCCAGAACTCAAGTACCAAGGTTACTGAACCCAGGTCGGGTCTCAACCCATTAGTCTAATACTGGGTGCCTTTCCCACAGATTGACAAATTGAAGACAAGGTGGGAATGAGGACATTTTGGATGGATGCCATTACCTGTAGGTAGACTAGAATATGGTGAAGTAACAAAAACAACAAAACAAGCCTAGGTGGCTCAATAACAAAGCCTCATTTCTCATTCACACTACAGGTCTACTGCAGATCAGCTGAAAGCTCTGAGCTAGGTCAGTGCTGTCCTCACCTAGGGACCTATTAGAGTAACCTCTGTCTGGAAGGTTGGCAAAGGAATCCTATATAATAAAGAGGTAATATGCAAATTGACCATCACTCCAACACACAAGATGGCTGCCACAATGGCCAGCAGAGGAGGGCAGTTAGGGGTGACCAGACCTTCAGGGGAGGGTAGTTAGGGGTGACCAGGCCAGCAGGGGATGGCAGTTAGGGGCAACCAGGCTAGCAAGGGAAGGCAGTTAGGGGTGACCAGGCCAGCAGGGGAGGGCAGTTGGGGGTGACCAGGCCTGCAGGGGAGGGCAGTTGGGGGGACCAGGCCTGCAGGGGAAGGCAGTTGGGAGGGACAAGGCCAGCAGGGGAGGGCAGTTAGGGACAATCAGGCCAGCAGGGGAGCAATTAGGCATCGATCAGGCTGGCAGGGGAGTGGTTAAGGGGTGATCAGGCTGGCAGGCAGAAGCATTTAGGGGCAATCAGGCAGGCAGGTGAGCAGTTGGGAGCCAGCCATCCTGGATTATGAGAGGGATCCCAGATTGGAGAGGGTGCAGGCTGGGCTGAGGGACACACACCCCCTGTGCATGAATTTCGTGCACTGAGCATCTAGTAAAAAATAAAAATAAAGAAAGAAAGAATAGGGAGAAGTATGGACCGACACTTAAAGCTTCCTTCTGGAAATGCCACTTGCTTGCACATCTCATTTGCCAAAGCAAGTCATGTGGCCACACTTCAGGTGTGTGGGGAATTACAAGCCTTCTATATATTTGGAAGAAGAGAGCTGGAATCTTTTTTAGTAGTGACTACCTAATGACTAGCACACAACCGCCCAAGCACAGAGCCTTGGTGTTCTAAACTAACTCCTACTTATTATTCAGTGGTCGGGGATAGAACTCCAAATCGACTTAGGTGAAGTTTCTGCCACTAGGCAGAATGAGAGTTTGAAATAGAAGTTAAGCTCATAAATAAAATGAAGTTAAATTTCTAGAACAGCTGAGATTTATATCTATCCTCTTAGTCATGTCATGTGCTGCCGAAGAGGCAGAGCATACTACCTGAGGCTGCAGGTCATGCAGGATCAAAAAGTCTGATCAGAATGATCACCATCATGGTCCAGAGTCCAGCAACCGAGTACATTTCTCACCTTCGTACTAAGGTTAGTATAAAGTACTGATAGTACCATCTCGTGGGCTCAGTGGGACATGCTCATTTCCCCATGAGAACAACGGAGAGCAGTGGAGTCCAAACAGGGATGTTGCCCAGAGGGTGGCTTGAGCATGGGCTCTGTAGCAGATCTGACAAGCAAAGGCTATTTAGAGTTCTTGGAGACTAATAATATTTGTGCTTTAAAAAAGACACACCGCGGGGTTTTCTCTTTTGGCTTTTCAATGTCTTTGATGAGTGCAATTGTCTGTGACAATGCAGGGAACAATCTATGACAGTCAATGAAAATTGAAAATTCCTGATTCTAATAAGGTTTTTGATATATCCAGTTGATCCTTCAACCTCTGGTGCTCATTCCAGTCTGTAGAGGGGAATAATTTTATTGTTTGGGCAGCTGCTGTTGGAGTGCTCATTTATTTCGAGTGGAAGCATTCAGGATGGTCCAGAATCACATCATTGAAGTCATTCATCAAAGTCACCTGCTTTTCTGGGATTCTGGTCTGGATAGGCTCAAACTTGCATGTTAGATATTGTTATTGTTGGCAAAGGTAGGAGCTGGATGTTCATGCAGTTTTCTGACATTAATTTTTGCTTGTTTGTGTTTGCCTTTGTTAAATTAGTACTAGATAAGTATTAACTTTAAAAAAAATTATGGGAGGTGGGGAGAGGAAGAGACTGCTTCATCCCAACACAGGACTTGGAGTAGAGGACCTAACAGGAATATTGGGTTTTGAGTTTCACATTTCCTTTAAAGACCCACAGATGCTTGGCAGAACTGTTTCAGAGACAACATCCACCTGTTTTTAAATTTTATTTAATAATAGAAAATTTATTATTTTAAGAAATGCCCCTTTAAGAAATGCCCCTCTGTGCCATCGCCTGCACATGGTGCTTTCCTGATGCCACCTGAGGATAACTTGTGAGGCAGGTGTCATTCATTATCCCAGTTCAGAGAAGTTACCACGGTGGGACTGGGCTCTGGAGGTGACCTAAAAGATGGTGCTGGGATGCAGGTTTCCACGCTCACCTAAATTCCTACCCCTGCTCTCCCATGCCTTTCATGTCTCCTTCCTCCCTTCATCTCTTCCAGCGTCCGCAGCTCTGGTTTGAGAGTGATGAAATGGCGATGGACAGCCGCGGCACTATCCAGACGGGAGTTGATGTCACTTGCTGGAATGCTTGTCCATCCTTCAGCAGTGCAAGAGTCTTTTCATGCAGGCTCTTTCTCCAGGCCCCCTCTGCCTCTCATTAATTTTGGTAGGAGCAGCTTGTCTTTCTTCTCTCTTGCTCAGTGCCCTTCTAATCTATTTTTTCCACGTGGGCCTTCTCCCTGACACAATTTAGTTCCAGGTTGCCAGCAGGCTTCTCTCTGCCTTTGATTTATGTGCTCCTTCCCTGTGCCACATGTCTTAGCCATACAGATGTGTCTTCGCTACGTTTCACATTTCCTTTCAAGACCCACAGGTGCTTGGCAGAACGTTGCAGACAGAATGCAGAACAAACGGCAGTTCTGGGGAACCTGGTGTCTCAGGCTTGCTGTGGGAATGAAGGAAGTATCAGAATTCTTCAGGGTGCAGAGAAAGAAAAGCAAAGGGCAGATTTTCAGCTGCACATGGAGTGGTTTTTGAACTTTCTTTTTTATTAAGTTCAGGCCAGTCTAAGACAGGCATGTAATGACATGGTTCAGAGGTGTCCCGTGGGAGCTTAGTTTCAGCTGAGATCCCTCTGGCATCCAGTTGGCTCACCAGTGCTAGCTTTCACCCTCATTCTCCTCATATCTGCCCCCGTTCCCTCCCAAAAAAGTCACAGGAGAGTCAATCACCCATAAACCAGAAATGTTTATATCTTTCATTATTTCACACAACTGTGGGTACTTTGCCGTGCCCCAGTTTTATTTCATATTTTATTTATAATCCACCAGTCATTTTCTAAACGCCTTTTGCAAACCTAAAATTTCTTCACAAAGACCCATGCTTTAAGTTGGTTGAACATTTACAAACTAAAAAGGGAGGAAGGGTGAGTGCATGATTGAAATTAACTTCCTTTTACCCCCACTTAGTGAATGTTCTTGAGTTTGCTCAGATGCCAACCAAACAAACCCAATAATTTTAGGTAAAGGATATGGAAAAGTGATATAAACTGATGAAGAGGTGTGTGCTTCATGCATCGTGGCTATAGATAACACTTTGAATGAGCTTGAGAACATTAAAGGATGCTAATAATGGCATTGATGGAAACTTTCTGGAGGCAAGGAGTCATTTGGGAGATGAATGTTGAACATTTGACCCATTAAATGGTGCTAGAAAAAGACAGCCATGTGGAGGCCGCAGAGCCGTGCTGCTCAATATTCACAATCCCCTGATGAGGAAGGGACAACAGACCACAGAGCGTGCTTGCCTGGGAAAAACTAGTGCCAGGGCCCGGGCAGGGGCGGGGACCTACTGGTCACAGTCTTTCACACCTACCGCATCTACACCACACCTCCCAGCAATTACAATCCCAGCACTTGAAGAGAAGGTTAAATTATGTTTCAATAACTGTAAGAGGAAAGGAAAATAGTGGGAATCCTACCATCAAACAGGTTAACCTTCAGCCAAATGGAACATTCTTCTGTGAATGTGGAGTGATCTATTGCCCCAATATCCCAGAGAGCCTTGGCGGAGAGCTGTGGTGGTGGTGGGTGGTGGTGGTAGTGGTGGTGTGGTGGTGGTAGTGGTGGTGATGATGGGGACTGGAAGGGCGGTGGAGAGAAGGAGGGAGTTTGCTTGACTGGAAAGGGGACAATTTTCTACTTGGCTTCTAGGAGGGAGGGATGGAGCAGTTTAGTTCTTGGTAGTTAGTACCTTACTTGTTTAATGACCTTAGCAAGTTATCTCTGAGCCTGTGCTAAGGACTTCAGAGCTTGCAAAAGCTAGAGCTGACTTCTCTGTGATTCTTGAGGAGAGTTTTGGGCACTTTACAGAGTGAAAAACATTAAGAGAGTAGGTGTGAACCAATTCCCCATGGTGTGTCAGCCTTTTAAGTCTGTGTGCATCTGTGCAGAGCTGAATAGCTCTAAAATTCAAGGTTTTTGTGTTGCCTTTTTTAGATGTAATTGACATATAACATTCGTTTCAGGTGTACAACATAAGTTGATAATTGTCTATATTGTGAAATGATCACCACAGTAAGTCTAATTAGCATCCATTGCCATACATAGTTTCAAATTATTTTTCTTAGTAACTTTACTCTCTTAATAAGTTTCAATCCTATCTAATAAAGAGGGAATATGCTAATTGACCCTCACACCATCACAAAGATGGTGGTGCCCACAGCCAATAAGGAGGGAATATGCTAATTGACTGCCCTGCCCTCAAAGATGGCAGCAGCCACAGCCAATAAGGAGGGATATGCCACAAGATGGTGGTGCCCACAGCCACAAGATGGTGGCACCCAGTCCCCTCAGCCCTGCCTCCAGAGTCCCCCAGTCCCCTCAGCCCCCCAGCCGCCCAGGGCCAGCCCGAAGCACAGGCAAGCCTCAGATGGCGGCTGCCCAGCCACCCAGGGCCACCCGAGACTCAGGTAACCAGGATCGGCCGAGGCTTGCATTGACGGCAGTGGCAGCAGCAGAGGTGTGATGGGGCGTCACCTTCCCCTGATCACCAGGTTGCCTCCCACCCCTGAGAGCTCCCGGACTGTGAGAGGGGGCAGGCCAGGCTGAGGAACACCCCCCTCCAGTGCATGAATTTTCATGTACCGGGCCTCTAGTTAAAGATAAATGTGATTAACTATAGTCACTATGCTGTACATTACATCCCCAGAACTTATTTTATAGCTGGAAGTTTGTGCTTTTTGACCAACTTCACCAATTTTGCCGACCTCTAACCCCTGCCTCTGGCAACCACCAATCTGTTCTGTGTATTTATAATTTCACTTGTGTATTTTTGTTTGTTTGTTTTTTAGATTCTACTTGTGAGAGCATATTGTCTTTGTGTGTTTGTCTGACTTATTTCACGTACCATAATGCCCGCAAGGCCCGTCCATGTTGTTGAAAATGGCAGGATTGCCTTCTTTTTTTTTTTTGGCTGTATATCAATACCATGTTATCTATTCCTCCAATGGTGAACACCTAGGTTGTTTTCATGTCTTGGCTATCCTATATAATAAAAGCCTAATACGCAAATTGACCGAACGGTGGAACTCCTGGTGGAACCACTGGTCGCTATGATGCACACTGACCACCAAGGGGCAGATGCTCAACCCAGGAGCTGCCCCCAGCCTGCAGGCCCCAGCGCAGCCAAGGTGGGTGCTAGCGGGGGCCCCTAAAGGCCCCACCGGTCACCCCGCAGAAGGAGGCAGTCGGCAGCGTTGGGGGGCAGGGCCGGTGAGCGGACGGCACCAGGCCAGCCAAGGCGGGTGCCACTGGGGGCACCCCAATCGCCCCACCAGTCGCCCCACAGATTGGCCCTGATCGTTGGCCAGGCCTAGGGACCCTACCCATGCATGAATTTCATGCATCAGGCCTCTAGTTGTAAATAATGCTGCAATGAACATAAGGGTATAGATATCTTTTTTAGTTAGTGTTTTTGTTTCCCTCTGATGAATACCCAGACATGGAATTTCTGGATTATATGGTAGTTCTGTTTTTAATTTTGAGGAACTTTCTTTTTTTAATTGAACTTATTGGGTGACACTGGTTAATAAAATTATATAGGTTTCAGGTATACAATTCTACAATACATCATCTGTATATTGTGTGTTTACCACCCCAAGTCAAATCTCCTTTCATCACTACTTATCCCCCCTTTACCCTCTTCCCTCTCGCAATCACCACAATCACCATACTGTTGTCTGTGTCCAAGAGTCTTTCTTTTTTTCTTCTTCTTTGCTTAATCCCTTCATCCAGCTCCCAACCCCCTCCCCTCTGACAGCTGTCAATTTGTTTTCTAAATCCATGAGTCTGCTTCCACTTTGTTAGTTTATTCTGTTCGTTAGATTCCACATATAAGTGAGATCACTGGTAGGTTTCCTTTTTATTTTGTTGACGGTTTCCCTTGCTGTACAGAAACTTTTTAGTTTGATGTAGGCCTGTTTATTTATTTTGCTTTTGTTGCCTTTCCTTTTGATGCCAACTCCAAAAAATTGCTGCCAAGACCAATGTCAAGGAGTTTACCACCTATGTTTTCTTCTTATGGTTTTAGGTCTAATGTTCACGTTTTTATTCTTATTGGGCTGCTATTATTTTAACATGACATAATGTAATACAATTTCAAAATAGGTGGGAGTTAGTTTTGGTAACTTTCATCTGAATTGTTTGGAACTGCCTTAAGCTCTAGGTGCCTTTATGTTGTCTTTCTCTTCCAATCCCCCTCCTCCCTCTCCACAGTGATACCCTCATACTCCTTCCACTGCACCCTAGCTCCAGCCCCATTCCCTTAGGCCAGTGGTCGGCAAACTCATTAGTCAACAGAGCCAAATATCAACAGTACAATGATTGAAATTTCTTTTGAGAGCCAAATTTTTTAAACTTAAACTTCTTCTAACGCCACTTCTTCAAAATAGACTCACCCAGGCCGTGGTATTTTGTGGAAGAGCCACACTCAAGGGGCCAAAGAGCTGCATGTGGCTCGAGAGCCGCGGTTTGCCGACTACGGCCTTAGGCATATCTTCTTCCCATCCCCTAAGTGAAACTTAGCTTGGGCACAAGTTAAAGAATCACAATCTAATTAAACCACTGTTTCTGGCCTTATTTCTCACTCCTATCTGGATACCTAATCAGGTATTGTCCTTGTTCCCCAAAGCTAAGAGGTCCCAATCCAAACCTGTCCTCTGCCCTCACTTGATCACCCATCTTCTTTTTTTTTTTTAAATATATTTTATTAATTTTTTTACAGAGAGGAAGGGAGAGGAATAGATAGTTAGAAACATCGATGAGAGAGAAACATCGATCAGCTGCCTCCTGCACACCCCCCACTGGGGATGTGCCCGCAACCAAGGCACATGCTCATGACCGGAATTGAACCCGGGACCTTTCAGTCTGCAGTCTGACGCTCTATCCACTGAGCCAAACCAGTCATGGCCACCTATCTTCTTTTTATTCCTACACAGGCTCAAAGCTTTCATATCTCCTTGAATGCCATTCCTACACTTTCTTTCTCTCTAGACTGGGAGCTTGGGGGTTCCTCACCCTCAGAGTTTGGATGAGGCTGGTTCAGATTACTTACTGACCTCCCTAGGAGCCTCTTGTGTCGCACTCCCATGCCCCATTAAGACAATTGCAGTGGCCTCTGAATATGGCCCCCTCACCTCTAGCCTTTCCCTTGTAATCCGTACTGTGGCCAGATTAGCCTCCTTGGAGCCCTTCTCTCCATCCCCATTGACAGTGGCCGTGGTGCAGCCACCACTATCTCACCTGGCAACCACAGGGCCTCATTACTGGTGTCCCAGAGCTGCCCATGTCTCATTCTTCACACTGTGCCAGGGAGATGTTTACATATTGTAGACACAGTCAAGTTGCTCCCCAGTTTCCTGTGGCACTTAACATCCAGGCTCATTGCCATGACATGTAAGGCCAGCATGAACTAGTACCTTTCCCTCCATGCCACCTCTTGCCACCCCCTCTCTTGTTCCTGCCCTCCACTCACATCAGCATTTTTCCAGTCTCTTGAGGTTAGGAAACTCCTTTCTTCTTCAGGCCTGTATGCAAGTGTTAAAGGTTCATTTCCCAAATCTCTACCCGGCCATTGTGGGTCTTCAGGATGTCATTTTCTCAAAGAAGACTTCCCTGACCCTCAATTTCAATTAAGGTTCCAACCCCTCAGTATTCTTTTACAGGATCTTGTTTTTCATTATCTGCTTTATCATAATCTTTAATCAGGTATTTATTTGTATGAACACTTCATTATAATCTCTCCCTGCTATAAGCTCTGTGATAGCAGGGCCCATGTGTGTTTTTCTCAATACTCAGAACCCAACACCTGTGCCTCCCACTGGTAGGCACACTAATATTCGTGGAATAAATCAAAGAGTAAGTGATCTTTTCTCCTCTGCTCAAGTGCCTTCCCTGGATCCCACTTTGTCACCCAGAGAAGTCCAAGTTCGTTTGATCATTTTTTAATTTTTAAAACTTATTTTATATTTTAAATGTTATTCTGTTTTATTTTTCAATAACAGTTAACATCAAGTTTTTTATCTTAATTTAAATTATTACCCTTCACAAATTTATGCTCCCATAACACAAAATTCTTTGTTATTATCTCCATAACTCCTTCATTTTTCTGCTTCAGTGACTTCATTTTACCATTAGTTAAAGAATTCATGAGTGAACCAATTAATGACTGGCCCTCCATGAGGCCCAGTCTATAAGGTCCATATCAAATACAGTATCTTCCATGGAATTCATTTTGCCTTCATCCAGCCTTCCATGGCACTTTCTCTGGAGCAATTAAAAGTATTTGTTGCACCTGGCCGGCGTGGCTTAGTGGTTGAGCATGGACTCATGAACCAGGAGGTCACAATTCGATTCCCGGTCAGGGCACATGCCTAGGTTGCCGGCTCAATCCCCAGTTTGGGACATGAATGAGGCAGCCAGTCAATGACTCTCTCTCATCATTGATGTTTCTATCACTCTCTCCCTCCCCCTTCCTGTCTAAAATCAATAAAAATACGTATTTTTTTAAAAAGTATTTGTTGCTTTCTGTCTCTCTCTTCAAATTTCTTTCTGCATGTCTTATCTTCTTCGTTAAACTGTGAGCTTCTTGAGGGCAAGATTTACATTCTTATCATCTTTATATCTGCCACCACGATGCTTCAGCTACAGCAGGTGCTCAGTGAAGGCAAACATTATGGATAATTGATTCAAAGTGGTTATGATTTTTCAAACTTAAATGGTAGTTCCCTTTAGAAACACATGAGGGTGCCCTAACCAAGCAAAAGTATAGAGCGGCACTACTTGAATTATTTCTAAACTATTTTAAAGATGATGGGGCTCCTTTTAAAGGAATTCTGCCTCACTGGTCATATTGACCATCTGTGGATGACAGAAATGTAAGGAACAAGTTAGTAGGCAAAGTAAGAGAGTTATTAAATCAAATTCAAAGATTACAGCTGGCCAGAGAGACAAGGCAAGGTATCACACCTGCTTTCTCTGAATGAGGGGTCCTATCTATGATTGCAGACTATGGATGTAGCCTTGATATCATGGGTCTCCAAATGAAGAAGGGCTGGGAGTTGGGCTATGGACTGAACTATAACCCATCGAAATTCCTATGTTGAATCCCTAACCCATAGTCTGATGGCATTGGGAGATGGGGCCTTTAGGTGGTAATTAGGTTTAGATGAACTCATGAGAGAGGGGACTCCATGGTGGGATTCATGTCCTTATATGAAGAGAAAGAGAGAACAGAGCTCTCTCTCTCCCTCTCTGTCATGTGAGGATGCAGTGAGAAGGCAGCTGTCTGCAAACTTGGGACAAGGTTCTCATCAAGAACTTGACCATCCAGCACCCTGATCTCCAATATGCAGCTTCCAGAACTGTAAGGAAATACACTTTGTTGTGTAAGCCCCCCACTCTGTGGTACTTCGTTATGGAGCCCAAGCAGACTAGGGCAGGCTGAGTGCAGGGCTGGGCTGCCTTTCAAGCTCTTTTCTCTTTCACAGGGAAATTGACATTTAGATAACAAAATGTTGACACATAAGTTGGGAACAGACAATGGGATTTCAATCCCCTATCAAATCCTCTGATTTTGCTTTCTTAAAGTATATGTGGTGCTTTGAAGACCTACCTTACATGCACTAAAAAAGCATTACTATTCTCTTCTTTTATAACAAGTATGTTGGTGGCAAATCTCTTTCATTAGTTTGTTTGGATCAGTATCCTATTTCTATTTTTGAATGAATTCCTTTCCATTTTAAATGTCGGGACCTTATGTGGGAAATAAGCTCTGAGAACTCTGTCATCTGGGATAAATTGATTTTTTTCACTATTGGTCTAAATGTGCAAAGCATTCATTAGAATCAATCCAGGGATGCCTCCACAACAATAGCCACATGCATTGCTACCTGGGGCACTTGAATACCTGGATTTACATCTGTCAACCATTGCTTTCCTGATCCCTGTCATTATCCAGCGCTTTTTTTTTTTTTTTCATTTTAAAAAATTTACATGTTTATTTGGATAAACTGAATTTGGATAAGCTGAATGCACTGGCAGAATTTGAAGGTGCAATCTAAAGTGATTTACAAGCTGAAATAGAAACTCCTCCTTTCTCATCCTCCACCTCTCCACCCTTCCCTCCACCCTCTCAGGTGCTTTGTGCTATTGTGTGTGTGTATCAGTATGTGTGGGTGTCTGCCCATAATCGTATTCTATATAAATTAAAGATGGGGCTGAGTTTCACAACTGGGTCAACATGGTGTAGCCATGATAACATAGGTGTCTTCCTCTCACCCTGCTACTTAGAAATGGCAGGAATCTCAGGGAAGGCTTTGAACTTCCACAATCCATGGAATTGGTAAAAAGGAACTGGATCAATTATCATTAGAGTTTGAAAAGTAGAGAGGTCTCAGTTTACATCTAAGTTATATATTTTCTTAATGTATATATTTTATAACATACGATATAAACTTGGAATAAGACAGTGCAATGTTTTACAGCCTGCTTTTACAACCTGCTTTTTCTCGTTAATCCTATATAATAAAAGGCTAATATGCAAATTGTCCCCTCAACCAGGAGTTCAACTGGGATTTTGACCAGGGGGTGGGGCCAGCTGGCCAACCGCCCAAGGCCCCTCCCCCTGCCCACATCATCTCCCTCCTCCTCCCCTCCTCGACCCCCAATCGGGGCAGGCTGGCCAGACCCCACCCCTGCATGAATTTGTGTACCGGGCCTCTAGTAAAGTATAAATACTTGCATGACACTAAATATTCTCCTACAAATAATTTTAATAGTAGCATGCTATTGTATTATATAGCTCTACCATAATTTATTTAATCAGTCTCTCTTGACAGACATTTAAATTGTTTCTAATTTTTATATTATAAATAATGCCACAATGAACAGCCTTTTTCATAGATCTCTCTGTACAAGTCTGATATTTCTCTAGGATGACTTCCTGGAAGCAGAGTTGCTGAATCAAAGGATGTGAACATAGTTGATGGCCTCTGGTACCTGTTGCCAAACTGTCCTCCAGTAACATTGTTTTTCTGCTTTCAGGTGTTTTAAAGAGAAAGGGTTTGAACTTGGATCAAATTTAGAAAATACTTATTGATATGATTGAATTTGTTCCACAAAGATTGAAATTCTCACTGAATGCCTTATATTGTACATGTACATACAGCTTTGTAAAATTGACAGTTTTTCAGGTATGTTAAAGACTTCTTCTACATTCATACCAGCGAGGGGACACATGGCAGAAATGGAGGTGGGCAGAGCGGGAACAGGAAAATCGAGAATCACTACACCTTTATTGGTTAACCATCCCAGATAGTTCACAGATTGATTAGTAAAAACTCCAGAGAAGGACCCAAATATTATAACTTTGAGATTAGCCTATCATGAACTTAAGAAACAGCATTTTACAAAATGCTTATTTCAGTTTGTAGGCAATCTCAGTAATCTCTGCCCCTTTGTAACATGGAGATGTGTCTTCTCGCTCTCGGGACCAAAACAGATCGTGGCATCATCTCCTCTTAATATTGGAAAGGGGTTTCTTTCCTTTTGTCTGCACTCTCTTTTATACACGAAGGAACTGACCTCCTTCAGTCAGATATGCCCCCTTGGTTTTTTGAAAATGTTGCTTATATCCATCTTTTTGTTCCATCCGTCTTCCCCCTGCCTCCCTGCTGTTACTCCCTGCCATTACCACTTCCATTACACCCTTATCCATGGCTTCCACCATCCTCAGTGTGGTGAAGGGGGACATGACCTGGGCCTGGAATCAAGACATCCAGGTTCTAGTAACTGCACCTGTCAAAACTTGTCTGCTCATCTATCAAATGAGAGAGTTAAGCTAATTGGGACTATTAAAGAAAAATCAGAGCTGGACAGTAGTCACAGTGGTAAATGCACCTTTTATTCAGGACTATTACAATAGGAGAAAAGAGATCCCAGCATAGAACTGGGCTCAACTCCAAATACAGCATAGGCAGGTGGGAATTTGTAGTCCAGCAGCAGGTGGGGGCTGGTGAGTGGAAGATGACTAAGAAGAAACACCAGGGGTCGGGGGATTTGGGCTAAAACCGTCTTAACAGGATTCTTACTAAAGGCTGGCCAGGTGATCAGACATCACCTGGGAGATGGTGAAGGTTAAGGAACCCGATCAGATATTGAGGCTGATGAGATATGGAGGGTGATCAGATATGGAGGATGGAGACTGTTGCTAACCCAACTTAGCAGGATTCTTGCTAAAATTGGACAATGCAGAGATTAACACGGAAGTCCAAAAATAGAGGCCTGGTTGAAAAAGAGTTAAGAGGGGCTGTGTAGGGTTTGGTCAAGGAGAGAGTCTTTGTCAGGATGTTTTCAAACTGGGTCATCAGAACAACACTGAGGGCTCTGAGGAGGGTCCTTTGGACTGTGGACTGCAGGAGGGTGGTGCTGAGGGGCCAAGTGCAGTCCCAGCCTCAGCGTCAGCCTGAACAGCTCCACTCTTACTTGAGCGCATCTGTGTGCTGTATTGGTTTTACCCAAAACTCGTTTGTTTGGTTTACATCAGTAGGACCTTTTCTTCAAACTTTGAAGACCATGCAACCAGAAGATGTGTGAAGATCCTTCCAAATACACCTCGTTAGGATTCTGAGTCCACCTAAAGCAAGCGAAGGGCTTAATTTTCTTCCTTACAGACACCCCCGGGAACTTGACATGAGCGGGAAAGAGGCTTCTCATGAATCACAGAAACTTGCTGTGCTCTGTCTGCCCGTTCCTTTTGTTAGAAACATGTCCTTCAAGGACAGACCCTTCCTTTAAGCGGATTTCCACAGCCAATACTGAAACTCAGTATTTGAGCATGTCTCCCCCCCTCCCAGTGATAAGTATTCATTATTGCTCCTGAGTTCACATTTCACAGCATCCATCTTCTGTGGGAGGCTGGATTATTCATCTGTTTCCACAACACATGCTATAGTATGATTAGTGCCTGTTCTGCACAAGAGGAAACTGGGACACAGAAAGGATGAGCAACTGACCTCAAATAGCACGCGTTGTCTATCAGGGGGAGTGAATCAGGACTGCAGCTTCCTAAAAACAGTTCCCTCCCTGCTAAGTGCTGCTATGCCAGTGGAGAGACTTATTTCTCTTTTCTGATCTCTTGATGACACCGGGAGTGCTTCTCTTTTTTTATTTTCTTCTGGGAAACTAGCCCATCAAGATTGGCTGCAGTGCCCAAGGAGGCAGCCTCTGGACTTGGAAGGGCGGGGCCAAAGAGTCAAAAGTGCTCTGGGAGGGTGACGACACCTTTCCTGTGGGGCCTGAGCAAAGGAGGAGACAAAGAGGATTGCCCTTGTTGCCTATTCCTACCTCTTAGAGTCTGCGTCTCTGTTGTCTTAGGGACCTACTTGTGCTGCAGCAAAGGGACATGACAGAGTAACACAGAGACAACCAAGCAGTTGACTGAGTCTCAAATCATATTTAAACTCATGTCTGTTGGTCATGACATAAAACCCCAGGTCCATTTCATGTGCAAGAGCTGAGTGTTTTTAAAAGAGAAAGCATTTTAGAGTTAACTTTGAATGCTAAGAGGCAAAACCCAAAGTCAGCAAACAAAGGTTATATCATTAGGCAGGGCTTCCCGACCTTTCCCATTTTGTGGCACACACAGAAAACAGTAATGTGTACTATATTTGTGGAGCATACCGGGCAATGCCACTGGCCACCCACCCAGGGTGACTCCACCACAGGCCTCACCTGTCCACCTAAGGGATCAACATCTTAACCCACCAATTCTGGCTGCTGCCAAACATCAGGAAGCTCTGTCAAATGAACAAAAGTTGGGAAGAATCACAATGATGTGAGAATAGTGTTTCCCATGAAAAAAATAAAGGACATAAAAATGACATCTAAACAGCAGGGACTAGAGTGAGACTCATGTGGATGCCCTAATCAGGGCATCATGGGAGGACACTCGTCATAAGATCTACCCTCATGGCAATTATGAGTACTTTCCAGGACTTATTCATCTTGCATAATTGAAAATCTGTGTCCTCTGACCAACATCTCCTCATTTCCCCTCTCCCAGCCCCTGCCAACTACCAGTCCTCTCTCTGCTTCTGATTCTTAGATTCCACATATACTGAGTGGCCAGATTATTATTCAGAGATCATATTTCAGATGATCTCTGAATAATAATCTGGCCACTCAGCAGTATACACACACACACACACACACACACACACACACACACACACATACACACACACACAGTATAAGCAGCATCGTGTAGTATTTGTCCTTCAGTGTCTGATTTCTTTCACTTAGCATATTAGTCAGCTTTAAATGAAGGAAATCCTGCCATTTGCAACAACACGAGTGACCCCATACACACGTTTTATACCACCAAACCAAAAGTCAACTTCCAGTGAGCAACATCCTGTTCAGGTTATCTCATAGCATCATCGGCAAGAACAGGAGTCATGCAGTAATTTGCACTGTTCACGCTGGGTGTCTAGGGTGACTTTTTCTAAGCAAGGAAAACATTACTGGGAGGTGAATTCCAGTGTCTGCCACAAGGTTTTCCATGACAGCTTAGCCGTGCCCCCCCGACCCTCCTACCCGCTGTGTCCTGCTGGTTCCTCCAGTGGCCACTTTCCTTCTGTCTTTGTGGGGTGGGGCACAGGCACCCTGCTGAGAGAGCTAGGGCCCCCATCCTGGACCCTGCTGTTTGCTCTTGGCTGACTGCCTCCTCCCCAAGCCCCTGCTGGGCCCCAGGTCAGCTCAACTCAGCTGCCCACATTTGATTTTGGCTTTGACCCTCCACCTTCTCTATTTGGCTCCTCCTGGAATTCTCTCACTTGTGATGGGACCTTCAGACTGTTTCCTCTGCAACTAATCCACCTCTTGGTTTCGGCTGGCCCTTTTTTGGCTTAGATATCAGCAATTCCCCTTTTTAAAGCTGGGGGACACCCCCTTCTCTCTCCAGTCACCATTTGTTGTTTCCACCCACTTGATTTCCACATCAGCTGGAGAAAGAAAAGTTATTCTTAGTATGTTTTCCCTCATCTGTCTATTCCTTCCTGCCTCCTCTCTCTCTCTCTCTCTCTCTCTCTCTCTCTCTCTCTCTCTCTCTCTCTCTCTCTCTGCGCTTGCCAGGCAGAGGCCTTGACTCATCTTTCCTGGCAAGATGGAACGGGCATCCTGCTGTGAGGGTGGTCAGATCAAGGTCCTGGACAGTCATGGTCTTTTTTGTTTTGGGGTTTTCTTTTTTGCTCCCACTGGTCTCTGCTTTGGCTGGGGTGGGATGGGGCCCAGTGGGGAGGCCTGACACAAAGGCGGCCCTTCAGACTGCTTGCTGGTGGTACCTGCACCACAGTCCCTCCTTGTTCCCTGTGCCCGCTGGGCCTTGGTCTTCTCACTCCCTGCCAGCCAGCTCCTTTTATGAAAGGACAGTTCCTTTTTTAAAAATATATATTTTATTGATTTTTTAGAGAGGAAGGGAGAGGGATAGAGAGTTAGAAACATCGATGAGAGAGAAACATCGATCAGCTGCCCGCAACCAAGGTACATGCCCTTGACCGGAATCAAACCTGGGACCCTTCAGTCCACAGGCCGATGCTCTATCCACTGAGCCAAACTGGTTAGGGCAAGGACAGTTCTTTATTTGCGGCCAAATGCAGCTTCCACTCCACCGTCCTCAGAGGTGTTTCTTGGTCTAGGGCAGTGGTTGGCAAACCGCGGCTCACGAGCCACATGCAGCTCTTTGGCCCCTTGAGTGTTCTAACACCACTTCTTCAAAATAGACTCGTCCAGGCTGAAAACCGACTTCTGCGCATGGGCCATGAAGTTTCAATCGCACTGTACGTGCGTGCCCGCACGTGGTATTTTGTGGAAGAGCCACACCCAAGGGGCCAAAGAGCCGCATGTGGCTCGCGAGCACAGTTTGCCGACCACTGGTCTAGGGCATGTCTATGATGCAAAGGCATCACCCCTGTGGATTCGAGTGAATTTTAAGGCAACTTTGTATAGAAGGTAGGGGATGGAGCCCAGGTTTCTGGTTAGATTTTGCTCTTGATTCCTACTCAGCGCCTGGAGTTGGTGTCGGTCTAGGTCTGGCCTTGTAGCCTCTCTGTGTGGGACACCAAGAAGGTTTCCCGGACTTCCTGTTGTTAGGTCACACGTCATGTCAGAGGAAAATATCGGTACCATTCAGATACTGAGACACAGGCCCCTGTTGTAGCATCACTTTTGCCTCCTTCCTCTTAAGCTGCTCCCTCAAAACCTAGCAGGAATTTTTTCCAACCAGGCTCTTAAAGTCTTTCAAAAACATCCATAAATTCCTTCTCCGCCGCCTCCAGTAGCAGATGTGTAATGCGTTCTGTGACTCTTAGGAATGTTCCGAGTGACGGCAAAGAAGGTCCAGGAAGGTTAAGGGGCAGACGTGGGGTGCTCAAGCCTTAGTTCACGTGAACCCCAGTTATCATCCTCTCCATGTAACTGTCAGGCTGCCTTTCCCCAGGCGTGGTTGTAGTCTGACAGATTCTTTGCAGCGAGGGTGTGATGTTGATTCGTAAATTGTTAGAAATGTGTAAATGCATGGGCAGCTGTTATCCGGATTGTCATACCTACCCAGGCTTTCCTTTCGCTAGTGTTTGCACACTCAGAGGGGTAGGCGTTCCAACGACTTCCCTCCTGGCTTAGACTTCATGTGAATTCCACGCCTGTTGGGGTGATTTCATACAAGTGCGGTGCATACTCCGGCCCGTTGCACCTTGAATTCTGAAAACGCAGACACCTTCATGCAGCACACTTCTCAGAGGTGCTGCTGAGGGGGAACCAGAACAGCTGCGGGGGGGGGCCAACATAACAGACCATTCTCACAGTAAACACATATAGCAAGGATTTTGTGATTTTTATCAGGAAAGGAAACATAAGGTGGTGTTTATAATGTTTTGATGCCAGAGATGCTCCATGTAAATGGAAAAATATACCCACACATCCTTGGAACAATGCCAAGGAGGGGCCAGAAAGTGAGGAGCGGCTGAGGGAGGGCCTGGAGGTGCGGACTAAATAAGTGCTTCCCTTCAAGGGGGGAGTCTGGTGTGCTGGTTATTCTGCTTGAGCTGTGCTGCTGCCCGGAACTTGACCGGCTGCAAAGAAGGGGTCTGGATGCAAAGAAGATGGGGGACTCTGGATTCTAGTTATGTTCTGAGATCTTCCTCTAATGTTCCCGAGGTCTTTCCAGGCACAGCATGTTGATGCAGCCCAGCCACCCAGAACTGGCATCCGTCTGCTAAGCAGCCCCCTCTGCCAGCACCTGCCTTTCTTTCTCGGGATCTCAGGATCCCTCCTACTTATTCTGCAGAAAAGGTTGTGGGAGAGGGTGTGACTGCAGAATTCAAAAGGGCCTCTGTAAGGAACCAGCTTTACTTCTAACACCTAGTTACACGGGGAACGTGTCTTTCAGATGGCACAGATTTGGGTGATCCAGGAGTCCTATTTCTGAGAGTCCTATACCTGTTCATCAGGTGATGTCCTGCTGCTCTTCCCCCCACTCCCTGGAATGTCCTTTCTTCTCCCCATATGAAGAAAATAAGAAGAATGATAATAAAGCTTCTTCACTCAATCAATGAATATTACTGAGCACCTGCTGTAGCAGGCATGGTTCTCAGACTGGATAATAGGCCTATCATAAAGCCTTACATGTGTATAGTTTACTTTACAGTGTGCAAAACACTTTAAGTTCCACTGATCTTTTTAAAAATGTATTTTTATTGATTTCAGAGAGGAAGGGAGAGGGAGAGAGAGAAACATCAATGATGAGAGAGAATCATTTCGGCTGCCTCTGCACTGGGGAGTGAGCCCACAACCCGGGCATGTGCCCTGACCAGGAATCGAAACCATGACTTCCTGGTTCATAGGTCGATGCTCAACCACTGAGCCACACCAGTTGGGCATGCTTCTTTATGCATGTCCTTATTGTCATGAAAGACACATAACATAAAATTGATCATCTTAGCCATTTTTACATGTACAGTTCAGTAGTGTTAAGTATTTTCACATTGTTGTGAAACAGATCTCAGAATGTGTTCATCTTGCAAAAGTAGAACTCTGCACCCATTAAATAAAAGCTCACCTTTGGTCCTCCGTCCAGCCCCTGGCAACTACCATTCTACTTTCTGTCTCTATGAAGTTGACGGCTGTAGATATTTCATGCAAGTGGAATCATACAGTACTTGCCTTCTTGTGACTGGCTGATTTCACTGAGCATAATGTCCTCAAGGACCACCCATGCTGTAGCCTGTGTCAGACATGTTCTCCCTGGGACAGGGCTACAGGGAGCATCAGAAAGCTTTCATTTGGGGCAGTCTGTGTATTCTTGTCACATGGATAGGTCTAGTTCCTCAGATCGTTATTGTTCCGTGCTCCAATAGGTCTGGGAAATGCTAAATGAAAACAAAATAATATAGGCTGCTTTATTGCAGGATTTCTCAGCCATCAAATCAACATACATCTATAAACTGCCTGTTGTGGGTATGGTATTGTTTGAGGTGCTGGGAACACCGGAGGAGGAAGATGTGGCTCTTGTCCTTGGGAAGTTTAGATGCTAGCAGAAGATAGACCTTACACAACAGACTGCCCACTAGGAATGCAATTGTAATGACAAGTGCTGTGGGAGAAAGGGCTGTGGAGAGAGCATTTGCCTCAGGTCCTAAAGGATCTGTGGAATCAGGAAAGGCTTTTTGGGGAAAATGAAGTTCAAGAAAGATCTGAAGATGTGGACTAGGTGATAAGGAGCGGGTAAAGAGCATTTTAGGCAGGAGGACAGTCTATGCTCAAGTCCTGAGCAGGAAAGGGTTGGGCGTCTCTACAGAAAACAAACCTGATCAGGGAACTCCTCCTCCACACCCTTCCCACCCTCCAGTGCCTCATGGGACTGGAATTTGTGTTATAAAAAGCTCCTTGGGAGCCCTAGCTAGTTTTGGCTCAGTGGATAGAGCATTGGCCCGTGGACTGAAGGGCCTGTACCTGGGTTGAAGGCTCATTCCCTGGCCCCTAGATGTCTCTGTCTCTCCTCCTCCCTTCCACTCTCTCTAAAGATGAATGGAAAAATATCCTCGGGTGAGGATTAACACCAACAAATCCCTGGGAGAGGTTTGGGAGACTGGGCTGTGCTAGCCATGCTGTTATTAATGGTCTCAGATACAATGCCCTTTACTTCTTTGAGTCTCATTTTTCTTATCAATAGAATTAGGGCAGACACCATGATTCTGAAGGCCCCCTCCAGCCACAGCAAGCTATGAATGCATCTCAATGTCTTAGGATCGAGAGAGAAGGGAAGTCAAGCTCATTGCAAACAGGAATTTTTAGGCTGGAAGGGAAAGAATTCAATGCTGAGGAAGATGAGATAGAACAAGGCAGAGAGGTGGGCATCCTAAAGCCTGAGGGGACTCAGTCAGAAGCTGTGTACTCCCTGGGGCCTCTCCTCAACATGCATGTATTGACCAGCTGCCATGGGGGTTACCGGCTCTGCCCTGAGTCCCGAGGGAGATCTGGGATTCCCCTGTCCTCACCCCATTTGCCCTCTTCTTGCAAAGACACAATCTCCAGGGACATGAAGCCTAAAGGACTCTAGTGGGGACAAAGGGCTGAACAGAGGACATTGGACCGAACAGAGGCTCCCAGGAATTTGCTGGAATCCCTTCCTGCCAGCCCTGCCCCCATTCCGGGAACACAGAGACCCTGGAGTGGGAATAGCGGACTGGAATCCAGGAGAACCCAGCGGATGCCCCCACATAGGAGACTTTTAGAGAGTCATTTATTTTATAAAGTAACATGCTTGCAAAACGCCAACAGAGTCCTATTTTTCAAACTCTTGCAGGTTGAGAAAAGACCCCTCCTCCCCCTATGGAATCAGCTTGGAAATTAAGAAAAAATAATGAATAAAAACTGTTATCTCCCAGGATCCCTGTTTCTCTTGCTCTTCCTCCCACTTTTTTAGCTTACTAGGACAGATCCTTTTGTTCTGTCTCTCCCTCCCTGCCCCAGAAAACAGACACTGTTTTTCTGCTGCTCTCAGATTACTTCACTGGGACAACATGGAGAAGCTCCTCCTGCTCCAAGGAAAAGGGAATACTATTCCTATCTTTGAGTTCAGAATATTCTGAGCGACCCCACTCTAGCCCCATAGTAGATGTATGTGTTGCAAAGGTCTGTCCGTCTCTCTGTGCAACCATTGTATTCGTTTACCAGGGCCTCGGTAACAAAGTACCACAAATCGGGTGGCTTCATTTGTCTCTCAGTTCTGGAGGCTGCAATTCTGAGATCAAGGTATCAGCCGGGTAGGTTCCTGCTGAGGGCAGGGTCTGTCCCAGGCTTCTCTCCTTGGCTTGCAGACAGCCGTCTTCTCCTTGTGTTTCTTTCTTTCTTTTTTTAAATATATTTTATTGATTTTTTACAGAGAGGAAGAGAGAGGGATAGAGAGTTTGAAACATCGGTGAGAGAGAAACATCGATCAGCTGCCTCCTGCACACTCCCCACTGGGTATGTGCCCGCAACCAAGGTACATGCCCTTGACTGGAATCGAACCTGGGACCCTTGAGTCTGCAGGCTGACGCTCTATCCACTGAGTTAAACCAGTCAGGGCTTCTTGTGTTTCTTCATGTCGTTTTCTCTCTGTGCACATCTTTGTGTCCAAATTTCTTCTCCTTATAAGGACACCCATTGTGCCCAGCCAATGTGGCTCGGTGGTTGAGCATTGGTCTATGAACCAGGAGGTCATGGTTCGATTCCCAATCAGGGCACATGCCTGGTTGTGGGCTCGATCCCTGATAGGGGCTGTGCAAGAGGCAGCCAATCAATGATTCTCTCTCATCGTTGATGTTTCTATCTCTCTCTCCGTCTCCCTTTCTCTCTGAAATCAATAAAAAAATATATATATATTTTTAAAAAGGACACCAGTCATGTTGGATTAGGGCTCACTCCAATGACCTCATTTAAAAACCCTACCGCCAAATAAAGTCCTATCTGAGGTTGAGGGAGTTAGGACTCCATTGTATGAATTTTTGGGAAAGGCAATTCAACCCATAACAGCCAGTAGGTCTTAAACTTCACTGTACCTATGGCTTATCTGGGAGCTGGTTAGAAATGGAGATGCCAGTGTTACCTCCACAGTTTTGAATTTGATAGATCTGGGGTGCTGTGCGCCTACCTCATGAATCCCCCACCCCCGCCAAGACCACAGCACTTTGCTTACTGAAGGCCTATAACAGTGTTGTGCCAAACACCTCATGCTGCAAAGAAATGACATTCTTTGTGTCTAGCTTTTCCTTAGTCCCCACTGCAGAGCCAGGCCCTGCTCACCTGTCGCCACATACCGTCTTTAATTTTCCTGTAAGGTTCCTATCATATCTGGAAGCTGCCAGGCCCACTTCGATGGTCATTGCCCTCTCTAACTGGCGGGCCCGGGGGTGTGAGGGCTCAGGCTTTGGATTTGGGGCCTAGTTGTTCTGCTTAATGGCTGGTTGACCTTGGACAGATTGCTGGGCCTCTCTGAGCCTGAGTTTATTCACCTCTGCATTGAGAGCCGTCCTGATCCATCTCAGAAGGCTACCATAGTAATTGAACAAAATCACACAGTGCCTGGTACATAGAGAGGGCAAAGTAGATGTTAGTTACTACTGCTACCCTCCTCTTACATCGGATGGCAACTCAGATTTGATTCACTTCTGCAGCCTACTAATAAAAGTGCTAAAGGGCCCGAGGAGAAACTCCACTTCAAGGGCCTCAGGGGCTGTCTGTTCTGGAGATGAAGAGTGAGCCTTACCTCCGAATGGAGCATCCATTGTTGGCATGTGAGATCTGTAAGGCATGCTCTGGAAACCTGGGTTAGATGTTCCCTACCCAGATGACTTCTCACCTCGAAGAAACCTGCCCACTCCAATGCAGAGCTGGGAAATGAGGCTGTTGCTGAGTCCACATTCCCCACCTAGGACGGTACAATGGCTATGGGCACAGGGTCTGGAGCCAGACCGCCTGGTTTTGAGAGCTCAGCACATCACCTCTTGGCTGTGCCGCCTTTTGCAGGACACTTAACTTCTCTGTGCCATGTTTTCTTCATTTGTAAAACAGGGAAATAACAGTGCTGTGAGGGTTGATTTTATGTCAGGCTTCTCTCCGTGGCTTGCAGACAGACATATTGACTCAGTCAGAAGCTGTGTGCTCCCTGGGGCCTCTCTGTGGAATGCCCAAGGGATGCCCAGATTGCTGGTAAGACATTATTTCTGGGTGTGTCTGTGAGGGTGGTTCTGAAGAGATTAGCATTGGAATCAGTATATTGAGTGAAGAAAATTGCCCTCCCCAGTGTGGGTGGGCCTGACCCAGCCCCTACTGAGGGCTGAATAGAACAGTGAGGCAAAGAAGGGCGAATTTTCTCTCTCTGTTTGAGCAGGGACATCCAATCTTCCTGCCCTCAGACATAGTGCTCCTGGTTCGTGGGTCTTTGGTCTTGAACCAGGATGTACACCATCAGTTCCCTGATTCTCAGGCATCTGGGTTTGGACTGAAACTACACCACTGGCTTTCCTGGACCTCCAGCTTGCAGACAGCATCCATAATCACATGAGCCAATTTCTCATAGCAAATCTCTATATGTCTTTGGATATAGTATTGATTCTCTTTCTCTGGAGAATCCTGACTAATACACTCACCTACCTCACTATATTCATAGCTTTTTCTTGATGCATAATAAATGACCACAATTGTAGTGGCTTTAGACAACACGCATTCCTAATTCTGAAGGTCAGAAGTCCGGCGTGGCTGGACACTCTGTTTAGGCTCTTACAGGCAAAATCAAGACTCTTACCTGGAGGCACTGGGGCAGAATCCACAGCCAGGCTCACACTGATGGTTGGCAGAATTCGGTGCCCTGCCACTGTAGGACTAAAGTGTTCCTCCTCAGCTTACTGTCAGCCAAGGGCCGCTCCAGAGCACCTAGAGGCATCCACATTCCTTCTCATTTGGCCTCCTCCATATTCAAGCTAGTAATGCTGCATCAAATCCTTCTTGTGCTTTGCGTTCTCTGATTACGTCATCTGCCTGTTTTTAAGGGCTCATGTGATTATATTGGGCCCATGCAGGATGATCTCTATTTCAAGGTCAGCTGATTATATCTGCGAAGTCCCTTTTGCCATGTAAGATATTTGTGGATGTGGTAGCATATTCACAGTCTCAGGAATTAGGGCATAGACTCTCCTTGGGGACCATCATTCTGCCAGTGAGAGTATCCTGAAAGACTTTGCCCCTGGATCATAGGGCAAGGCATATTTTGTCTACATACAATTTTGCCTCATGCTGTAATTATGTTTTGTTTTCTTCAGCACACCCTAGCAACTTGTGTAGTGGATGTAAATCTGCCCCCCAATCATCTGTGTGAGCCTCCCTTTGTGGCCCAATCCTTGTGGTTTGAATGGGATGGATATTTTACCACCACCCTCCAGCTCCAGAAATGGGTCCTTGTTTTTCTAACAGTGGGTCCCCGAGGCACACTGACTGGTTCAGAGATGGGCATGTGACCCACAGTGGTCCATATCAGAATGATGCTCAGGACTTCTGATCCAGATGGGGAAGGCTATTTCCTTGCTCTGTGGGACTGAGGCAGGTTATTTCAGGAGCTTATCTTGGGCCATCTGGTAGCCAAAGATGAGAGAGCCTTGGCATGAAACCAGTACCAGGAAAACAAACAGGGACAAAACATGGAAAGAAAGTATATTATTGCCCTAACCGTTTGGCTCAGTGGATAGAGCGTCGGCCTGCAGACTGAAGGGTCCCAGGTTCGATTCCGGTCAAGGGCATGTACCGTGGTTGCAGACACATCCCCAGTAGGGAGTGTGCAGGAGGCAGCTGATCGATGTTTCTCTCTCATCGATGTTTCTGACTTTCTATCCCTCTCCCTTCCTCTCTGTAAAAAATCAATAAAATATATTTAAAAAAAAAAAAAGAAAGAAAGTATATTATTTGCAATACACAAATAATGAATTATTATGTTATTAACTAACTAGAGGCCCGGTGCACGAAATTCAAGGGATGTCCGACTGCCCGTTTACACCCGATCCAATAGGATCGGGCCTAAACGGGCAGTCGGACATCCCTCTCACAATCCAGGACTGCTGGCTCCCAACTGCTTGCCTGCCTGCCTTTTTGATTGCCCCCAACCGCTTCTGCCTGCCAGCCTGATCACCCCTAACCACTCCCCTGCCAGCCTGATTGATGCCTAACTGTTCCCCTGCCAGCCTGTTTGCCCCTAACTGCCCTCCCCTGAAGGCCTGGTCACCCCTAACTGCCCTCCCCTGCAGGCCTGGTCACCCCCAACTGCCCTTCCCTGCAGGCCCGGTTGCCCCCAACTTCCCTCCTCTGCTGGCCTGGCCACCCCTAACTGCCCTCCCCCTGAAGGCTTGATCACCCCCAACTGCCCTCCCTTGCAGACCTGGTCCCTCCCAACTGCCCTCCCCTGCTGGCCTGATCGCCCACAACTGCCCTCCCTTGCAGACCTGGTCCCTCCCAACTCCCCTCCCCTGCTGGCCATCTTGTGGTGGCCATCTTGTGTCCACATGGGGGCAGTCATCTTTGACCACATGGGGGCAGCCATCTTGTGTGTTGGCCTGATGGTCAATTAGCATATTTTTCTTTTATTAGACAGGATTAGATAGGATAGAGGCCTGGTGCATGGGTGGGGGCTGGCTGGTTTGCCCTGAAGGGTGTCCCAGATCAGGGTGGGGGTTCCCTTGGGGTGTGGGGTGGCCTGGGTGAGGGGCCTGTGGTAGTTTGCAGGCTGGCCATGCCCCCTGGTGACCCAAGCGAAGGCCCTGGTATCTGGGATTTATTTATCTTCTATAATTGAAACTTTGTAGCCTTGAGCGGAGCCAAGCCTCCTGCTCGCTTCATGGCTGCAGCCATTTTTGTTGGGATTTATTTATCTTCTATAATTGAAACTTTGTAGCTTTAAGCGGAGGCCAAGGCAGGCCAGGGCAGGCAGAAAGCTTGGCTTCCTCCATTGCCAGGGGAACCCAAGCCCCCTGCTCATTCCGTGGCCGCAGCCATCTTGGTTGGGTTAATTTGCATACTCGCTCTTGATTGGCTGGTGGGTGTGGCTGGTGGGTGTGGTGGAGTGGTGATTAATTTGCATATTACTCTTTTATTAGATAGGATATAATATTGTATGTTAATTACACTGCAATTTTTTTAAAGTGTGTTCTTGGTGGCATTGTTGAACTGCTAGATCAACCTTTACCTAAAGTCCACACCATTTGGGGCTTTTCATTTCTGTGTGGGCCAGTAAGTTTCTGTTATGTTTGAAACCACTTTGAGTTAGGTTTGATCTTACTTGTCATCAAAAGCATTCCAACAGACAGAACTTGTTTAACCATATGGTGATTTTACAGAGTGGTGTAGTGGATGGGGCTACAAAGAGAGGTGTGATCTGTCTAGTGTTCACCTCCCCCTCTGCAAAGGCTTCTAAAAAGTAGCCATGTTGCACCATTGTAGTGGCTTTAGACAACACGCACAGCGACTGCAGCCCTCGGGTTCCTGGGTTGTGGTCAATAGTGGGGTGAGGAGAGGCCCTGGCAGAGCAGGGAGGAGCACCCAGTTGGAGAAGTGGTCAGAAAGGGAGCGCTGGACCTCCTGGGGACAGTCATCTCTTTTTGCAATCACCCCTTCTCAAGTACACAGAGAGAGGCGACACCTAAGAGGAAGGAAGGCTGTTCTCTGACTAATGTGTGGAGTCCTGGACAGTGCCTGGCACAGGGTGGTCTCAGGAAAGAGCTGCACAGCCTGGGTCCTGTGGGGTGGACTGGACACTAGAGTTGGGGATGGTTCACCTGAGAACAAATTTGTGCTTTTCCTCTTCTTCAGCAGGTGCCTAAAACCATCTCATTGTTACAGACTGAATTCTAGACCCTTAGAATTTATGTGTTGAAGCCCTAATCTCTGGTAACTCAAAATGTGACTATGTTTGGAGATACAGTCTTTGCAGAAGTAATTAAAGTTAAATGCAGTCATTGGGGTGGTTTTTAATCCAATACGAATGGTGTTCTTATAAGAAGAGGCCATTAGGACTCAGTTACACGTGAAGGGAAGACCATGTGAGGATGCAGGGAGAAGATGGCATCTCAAGCCAGGGAGAGAGGCCTCAGGAGACATCCCCCCACCCCTTTCCTCTCCCCCTCCCACACACACATCTTGATCTTGGACTTCCAGCCTCCAGAACTCTGAGAAATGTCTGCATTCTCCCCTACCCCAAGCCTGTCTGTGGTATTTTTTTATGGAAGCCATTGCAAACTAATATACCTGGATTGAACGGTGTTCTCCTAAAAGACATGTCCACCAGGACTTGTAAATATTTCCTTATTTGGAGAATTGTCTTTGCAGATATAATTAAATTAAGGGTCTCCTGATGAAAACATTTGGGATTCACCAGGTGGGCCCTAAATCCAATGACAGATGTCCTTATAAGACACAGGAGAGGAGAAACAGAGAGAAGGTTGTGTGAAAGGAGGCAGAGATCAGCATGATGCAGATTCAAGCCAAGGAATGTGGAGGATGCAGCACAGGAGACAGACGGGGGACAGATTCTCTCTCAGAGCCTCCAGAAGGACCCACGGTGATTTCACACTTCTGACCTCCAAACCTGCGAGAGGATACATTTCTGTTCTTTTAAGCCACCCAGTGTTGCTCATTTGTTCTGGCAGCCCCAGGAAACAAGTCCAGCTGAGAGCTTACCTTTGGAGCACTCCAGGCTAGAGTTAGTCCTCAGGCTGTGGCTACCCTGCCTCCAAGAACCCAAGCAACGTGTGCACGACTCTGGCTGGGAGGCGGGCAGAGATTGCCAGTGGGATTGAGTAGAGCCAGTTTCTAATAGCAGACCCCAGAGTATTCTCTGCTCAGATGGTGTGGGCCTCTTGGGTTTAGGAGGGGAAGGAAGATCCCCATGAAAAAGATACATGGGTTTCCTGTTCATTAGACAGGGCCTGAGTGACAAAGGGTTAAAATAAAAGGGAAGTGACCCTGTGTGCCCGGTGATGGGAGCACTTCCTGCAGCTTGCACAGGGCTGGACCTTCCCCAGGTGGGTCTGTTCTGGGAGCTGCCTTTGAAAGTGGAGAGTCTGTTCATCTCTGCTCCTGCGACCACTTCTCAGGCAAATGTAATCCCAGTGCTTGAAATAAAAGTTATTATCATTTAAGCCAGAGGTGGGGGGTGAGAATGATTCTGTGTCCCTCCCCTCCTCTGAGCTGACACCTACCACCTGTTGGCTCCATGCCAAACCCTGGACCCTGTGAACCATACAGCGCAGAGCCAGATGGCTCCCAGCGCTGCCAGGGGGAGGAGTCACCTCTTGTTAGGCTTGTTACGGAGCATCTGTGGCCAGGAATCAGGTGAGGAGTTTCTAATGTCTCTGGCAGACATACAGGTGGGTTTGCCAAGTAGTGGCTGCAGATTCCCTGCCCCCCCCCCGCCCCCACTGCCCCTGCTCCAAGATTATGCAGCACTTGGCTCCTGATGTCTCGCTGTTGGTTTTCCCTGCGCCCATATCCACTTCATACACTGTGTGGATGTAAGTTAAGGGGGTAACCTGATTCCTGGAGGGGCTGGAACTGACCCAAGGACCTATAGTTACCCAAGAACCTTCCTTGGACAACATGAGGCCCAAATTAGGGCAGGAAGGCCATGCTTTGCCACAGGACTGCTAAGTTTAGAGTGTGCAGATGATTTTGAAATAATGATTTGAAAAGATCGTACAAAGTTGTAAGCTGGTAACTCCTAAGGAATTGTCCTATCATGTTCCTCCCCTCTCACACGCCCACCCCAAGTGCTGCTCTCTGGCTGAGGTGGCCAGGTAAGTCCTGTCCCTGTGTCACCTACCATGAATATCAGGGTGCATGGAGGGCAGTTTGCCTATGCAGGGGCCACTCTCCCCTCATCGTGCTAACTAAGCTTGTTCCATTGGCTTGAGACCACTTGTCATATTTCAAGCCTCAAATGTCCAAATTGCTAGTTACTGTACATGGAGACTCCTGTTCACTTGGAGAAGGATTGGGCAGAGGAATCAGGACATGTGGGTTCTTTACAAGGTCCTGCAAGAGTGGCAGCCAGCGAGGTCATCTCTAAGGGTCGAATGTGACTATAGAAGTTAGTTTTGAGTGAGGGTGGAGGCTTCTAACCGAAATGAAAGGATTTATTTTTCTCAGATGTCAGTTCAGTTGAAAGCAGATCCCTGTTTCCTTGGTTCTACTTGAGGCTAAGAGGAAGTCTGTCTCCAGGTGAGGGACTAAAGACTGGCGGAGGTATGGTGTGAAGGAGACTGGGGCCAGTGTTTCAGAACCAGGAGGTGACCCCACAGCTTGGTATCCTGTTCGTTTCTCTGCTGCCCACACCCTGCTTGGTGAATGCTGGTTTCTAACTCCATAGACCTGCATTTTTCTAAAAATAAATAAAGCCAGACCACAAGTTTCCCTCTCCCCAAAGCCTAATGAAATCAACAGCAAAGACCTCACTGTTGGTGATCAAGGATGGAAAAGAATATAATCACACACTGTAAACTTTGAAAAGTGGTTGCCAAGGAAAGACACATGATACCCAAGGCAGCTCCTACCTCCATTCTCCCCTATCTCTGCCCCCCAAAATAGAATATAAAAAGGAATCAGGATTACCAGGTACAGAGAAGTGGCGATGTCTGCAAGACCCTTGTGGCCACACTGTGGCTTGGAAGAGTGGACACAAAAGTGATCAGATCGGAGGGAAGTAGGCCACAGAGAAATCAACCACACACTAAGAGAGAAATAGAAAGTTGGGGCAGAAAACATGCAAAACTAATAAAGGAAAAAAGAAACATCTATGCAAATTGATGGATGAAGAAACCTGTCCAGAAAAAGATTGAATCAAAGGAACAGAAGTAAGTTCTAATGCCCTAAGTGTTTCAGGCTGTGGTAGACACAAGTGGTTCCCCGGCTCCCTTCTAAGAGTCTGGGTTGGTTGCTAACAGCATTTAGCTCTCCCCTTCACTCAGGATGCCATGCAACCTCCCCTGTCCCCGGGGCAGCTGGAAGACATTGACTGCCTGGTGACAAAAGGCTAACCCCTTGTCTTAAAGCGGGCCCTACCCTGTGGAGTGGTTCAGGCTCCATCCAGAGGGCTAACTGTGGGGCCCACAACCTTATGAATGACTTTGTGGGCAATACTAGGGGAGCATGGGGAAGTGATGGAGCATGGGGAAGAGATGGTTCATAGCAATTGGGAGTCATGGGGCATCTATTTCTCCACAAACACAGAAAATCTTCTTTCCTCACCCAAGAAGAAATATTTCTTGGTGTGGCTGTGAAGGGAGGCATGTCTGCCCAGGCACTGAGACTCACAGAGGCTTTTCCGGGCCTAGCATCAGTGCCTAGCATCAGCAGACTGGGGGTGGTAGTGAGCAGGCGTAACTGGTTCTTTGGGCAAGGATGGTAATGAGGTCACTAGCGAGCCATTCCTCCTGTTTGTTTAAATGACAAAGCCTGGTGTAGCTGCATTTCTTCCAGCTGACAATTAGAGGACACACCTGGGGACAGTGTGACTCCTGCTGATGCCATTTTCTGTTCCCAGATACTTCCTTCAACCTGTATATGAAGCCCCTTAGTGGCGACTGTCTTCTCTTCTGGGAGTCAGAGCACCTGTCCTTCAGCACAAAGCACCACTGAGGCCACATCAGACAGAGCTGGCAAAGTTGGTCACCCTTGACTCCTGGTTGAGTAGATGACCAAAGGTGGTTAAGGAGAAGTACCTGAGACATTGTGCAGTGGTTTCTCCTGAATAACTGGTCTACACATGGTGCCTGGCTTGGTCTTGTGTGTGGCTCACCTGGATGTCACTTCCTCAGTGTGACCTCGGGGCTTCTCTGTGGAGCTCCTCCCCCCAAACCTCTTCCTTCTGACATCAGAAATTCTAGTTAGACCATATATTTTTTTTTATTATCCAGAGAAACAAAACCAATAGGCTATACAGAGATAGATACAGTAGGAGATTTGTGATGAAGCCTGAGAAGTCCCACAGATTTTCCACCTGTAAGGTGGAGGCCCAGGAAGGCCAGTGGTATAAGTCCAATCCAAACCCTAAGGTCTGAGAACCAGGATTGCTGATGTCCAAGGGCAGGAGAAGATGGATGTCCCAGCTCACGCAGAGAGCAAATCACCTTTCCTCTGCCTTTTTGTTCTATCCAGGCCCTCACAGATGGGATAATGCCCACCCACACTCGGGAGGGCAATCTTCTTTACTCAGTCCAGTGATTCAAATGCTAATCTCTTCTGGAAACACATTCACAGACACACCCAGAAATAATCTTTTACTAGCTATCTGGGCATCCCTTGGCCCAGTCAAATTGACACATAAAATTAACCATCACTCTTTTCCTCAAGGTGTTGCCAAGAATGCAGGTGCTGCTCAGCAGTAACAGCACAGCTGTCAAAGATCAGCTATTTGACTTCTTGAATGACCATCACACTTTCCCTTAAAGCAGGGTTGGGGAACGTCCAGCCTGAGGGCTGTATGAGGCCCCAGAAATCATTTGGTCTGGCCCTGCCAAGGAACCACAGGCAGGACTCGAAATTCAATGAATCTAGGAGCTTTTTTCATAGCGACATAAGTTTATGTTAAGTGAGTTATATGAAGCAAATGATGTTATAAATAGCCAAATGGCCCTTGGCAGAAAAAAGGTCCCCCACCTCTGCCTTAAAGTCTAAGCTTTAGGAGAATATAGGACAGGGCTGGGGCCTGCAGGAAGGATGGAAGGAGTGACACAGACACTTGGGTGGGCAGGAGGAGGAAGCTAAGGCTCGCTTTATCTACTTTGCAGGTCCATCTTTGGGCCAGATATGGATAAGAGGGCCACTGGGAATCGGGGTCCATGAGGTTCCCAGGCCCAGGCACAACTTCACCCTGTTTTAAAAATAAGATCAAAGCAGTGGTGAGCCGGGTGAGCTCTGGGGACAGTGGAGGAACCCAGCCCTGCCTGCCTCTTCAGCAGGTCCAGTTAGGGAGGAGGAAGAGCCTGGGAGTAGGGCCCCACTGGCCTCATGCCGGTGGGGCCTGGCTGACCACTGAAGACCCCTCCTGTGAGATGCTTTGTTAGCAGGTTTGGCTCCTGGATGGTATTGTTTACTTTCCTTTTTAAGATGTTTGAAGTCCTTTGATGAGCTGGTGTTTATATTGCATGTTCTTTCATGTCAAATGAGCACTTGTTATATAGAATTACAAAAGTTTTTCTAGATAGCTTCACAATCCAAGACTACCTTGCTTTTCCCAATGGAGTGGGGGCAGGGGGATGTCCAAAACAGTTGTATGTTTATTGAATTTCTGACAATTTAGTGATAATTAAAATTCACTAGAGAAGTGACCCAAAGGAAGCTTCTGATGGATATTTTGGGGTCAAAATAAAATAATTCACATTCTGTAATGAGTATAATGGCCTCGATACTAGACAATTGAAATGTGGTAAATTGAGATTTGGGGTTGGTGTTTTTTAGAGTAAGGCATGCCTGCGACGTAAATGCTCACTTGTCTTGTACCCTCTACGTAGTTCTGTTTTCCCTTCCACTCTTTATCCTCGGCCACTTTTATTTTAATTGGACTATGACTCATATAACACACAAAGCGCTTTAGAAGCCAGACCAAGACATTCAGGGACAATCTCAAGAACCCCGGGGCTGGCAGGCACCCCAGCTTGAGGGGAAGCCATCCGTTTCCCCGGCCAGTCCAACTGGCAAAGGTAATGACAGGTGGGGGTGCCTGCTCAAGCCACTGGCTCAGCAAGGACAGGTTGCACCGCCCTTTGTTTCCTGCTCAACAAAAGAACCGGCGTCTGCTCTTCCCAAGCCCAGAGTCTCTCATTCTAAATCCTACCAAGTCCCTAGGGCAGCAGGAGCCCTGATGACTTGGCAAGGAAGAAGCGATGACTCAAAGTTAGCTATGATTTGAAGGTGCAAAGCAGCTGGTTCATTTAAATGAAATTTTACCTTCCTCTCTCTCCTCCAAGAGCGAGCAGTCAGAGCCCTGGTTTCATACGGGCCTCGGGTGCCCCGAAGAACAAAGAAGAACAAAGGATGCTGGGCCTGCAGATCTGGTTTGGAAGCTGCTTGTGCAAGCGGCCAGGGCAGGGCCTCCCCCGTGTCTCTCAACCCAGCCCTCCCACAGCCCGCAGTCCCAGGGTGGCCAGCAAGGGTGTGTCATCTCCATGACCAAGCAGCCCTGGCATTTGAAAGGTAGATTCTTTTACCTCTCGTTCCAAACATGTGAGTTTGTGGGTGTGTTTGTGTGTGTGTGTATACAGTGAAAACCAGAGAGAGAGAGAGAGGGAGAGACAGAGAGGAAAGGCCTGAAGAGCATATGGCCTACATCCCAGGTGCCCCTCTATTTCGCTGTAGTTCGAGTAAGGAAGTACAAGAGGCTTAAGTCGATTGTTATTTCACTAACAAAGAAAGAGGCTTCAACCAAACTTTGAAACAGACTAGCACAGACCTTCGTGATGGGAGGCAGAGTGGCTGAAGGAATGTCTTATAAAAGTTGCCCTGTTTCACTTGGCTTAGTGAGACTGAGCAGAGAGGGAGTGATGCTCACTCAGTAGCTGACTCCGGAAAGTGGAGACTGGATGAGGGCAGATTTCATTTTGTAGCTTTGTGACTTTTCAGGAGGTAGAGCTATATCTCTCAGTGCCTTCCCCGAGAAGCAGGCTGAGTATAGTGTCTCAGTTTCCTGGATTGGGCATGGGCTGGGGCATGGAGCCCAGGCAGCCTTTCTGGGAGAAATCAAAACAAAAGCCAAGGCCAGGCCAGCCAACAAACAAGGGATGGCAGGGTGGTTTCACGTTGTGAGCCAATTTTCACCTATTGTGAATAGTGCTACCAGAAACGCAGGTGCACACATGTCTATTTGCATCCCTGCCTTCAATGCTATTGTGCATATACCTCAGGATGCTGCCCAGAAGGTCTCTGAGGAGACATCCTAACTGTCTTTCAGATTCCAGCAAGGCTGTCATCACCCCCAGAGGTTCTCAATCAGCAGGCTTCCCCCTCATGACAAGGCCCTGTTCATCTTTTCCTCATCCCAGTCACACAGAGCTCCAACTCCTGGGACTCTGGGCCCTTTTCTCTCTGAGCACATCCACGTCAGGACCAGAGGCAGGGGCAGGGCAGGGCCTGGAAGGGTCAGGGCCAGAGGCAGGGGCAGGGCAGGGCCTGGAAGGGTCAGGGCCAGAGGCAGGGGCAGGGCAGGGCCTGGAAGGGTCAGGGCCAGAGGCAGGGGCAGGGCAAGGCCTAGAAGGGTCAGGGGCAGGGCAGGGCCTGGACGGCTGAGCTCCAATCTCCTTCCGGTTAGCTGACAAAGGGCTGTCTGGTAGGTGAGGGGCCTCTTCTCAGGACACCTGGAAGGCTGGGACAGTTGTTCTGACCATGGCCCTGGGGCAGGGGCTTAGATAATGCTGTGCACACTCCTCCCCAAGAGGGCCAGGCCCAGAGCTAGGTCTCTGGATACCTGACCAGGTGTGGCTGCTGGCCACCCTGCATGTAGCCCAGGGGATTTTGTTTGGAATTAAACAAATCATAGCACTTAAAGCAATTAGGGCAGTACTGGTACATACTAGGTGTTCAATGGATGTAATTTACTTTTCCTTTCTCTCTTAAAAATTTTTTCAGTAAAATATACATAAAAAAATATACTGTTTTAAGCATTTCAAAGTATACTGTTCAGTGGCATTGAGTACATTCATGTTGATGTACAACCATCACCAGCCTCCACTTCCAGAACTTCGTTAGCTTCCCAAATTTAATTTCCATACACATTGAACACTAACTCCCTATTCTCCTCTTCCCCAACTTCTGGCAACCACCATTCTACTTTCTGTGTCTGTGAATTTACTACTCTAAGCCTGTTCAGATAAGGAATCATATAATATTTGTCATTTTTGAATGACTTATTTCATTGAGCATAATGTCTTCAAGTTCATCCATATTGTAGCATGTTTCACAATTTCCTTCCTTCTTAAGACTGCCCTAATATTGCTTTGTAAGGATAGGACACATTTTGTTTATGAGTGGCTTCTGCCTTTGGCTATTGTGTATACACCCACAAGTGGATCCTTTATCCTTCGAACCACCTTTAGCAGATTTGACTTTCAAGAACATTAATGGATATAATGGAGATGGGAGTCTGTTTGCTGTTGTCTGTACCCACCTCAGACAGCTACTTACTCTGCCCCCTGTCTCCAGGCCCACAGATGAGAGACCCCCAAGCCCACTCCCTGGATGGGTCCTCACTCACCCCAAACAAGACTTTTTGGTTTTTTTTAGGTGTGTTTTTATTGACTTCAAAGAGAGGAAGGGAGAGGGAGAGAGAGAGAGAAACATCAATGATGAGAGTGAATCATCAATCGGCTGCCTCCTGCATGCCCCCTACTGGAGATCGAGCCTGCAACCTGGGCATGTGCCCTGACTAGGGGACCTCCTGGTTCCTGGGTCGATGCTCAACCACTGAGCCACACCAGCCGAGCCCAAACAGGCCTTTTCAGTTTCCTGTGCCACTGCCTATCCGGTCTGGATCATTTAATGACCAGCCTAAACCTCTCACTTTACAAGGCCTCCCTGGAGCACTGGCTGTAGCGACAGCCTTCTAACCCATGTCTGTGCCACCTGTCCTGGTTCCTGCAAGTCTAGCTTCCCCATTGGCCTCAGATCTTGTCACTTGAACTGCAGGATACAGACTGAGTTCTGGCCTGGCTGCACATCCCGGTCTTTGCAATTTCCACATAGTTGCTCAGTTTTTCCCTTTCAATGCCTTTGCTCATGTGGTGCCTCCTGAAAGCCATCTGCCTACCACCCCAAACCATCCCTCTAATATTTACCTTATCCAATTTATGCTTTAAGGATCTGCTCCTTTTTGTGTGGCCTGGCAGAGTAAGAGCTCAGAAATGTCTGACAGATTATCAAGGAAATGGCATTCCAGGAGAAGTGCAGGCACAGTTTTAATATTGCTTTAGATGCGGGGTCATGCCTATGAAGGCTGCAGACTCAGTTAAGTCCCCCTGGGCATCCATCCCCTCCTCAGTTGGACAGTTATGGAAAGCTGATGGTTAATAGAAACACCAAGACCTCTTTGAAAGTCACCAAAGGACTGTGTGGTTGGAGGGTGCCTGTGGAACAATGTGGCTGGTGGTTGCTCTTTAAGGATTCATTGTACAAATTGACATGCCTAGATGTAGGTGTATGTCTATCTGTGCAGTGTTGGGGCTTTCTCAGTAGCAATGAATAGTGCTACTAGGAACAAAGGTGCACACATGTCTAGCTTAGTCCCTGCCTTCAATGCTATTGTGTATACACCCAGAAGTGGGTCTCTGATTAGTCCTCTGGATCACAGGGTCCCCTAGAGTGGGGCTGGGGCTAAGCTTTCCTCTGTTCTGGGAACAGCCTTGTCTCATCTAGGTTGTGACTTCCATATTAATAACTCTGTTTCTCCTGCCCTCAATCTGGGAGGTCAGCCTTCCCCCACGGGCTGCTTGCCCTACATGTGAGCGCATTCTTCCTTGTTCTCTGCAGCCATTCAGGCTTAAATATTTACCCTTTGCAAAGAAGAACATCAGTGCTAGAGTGAGACAGCACAGAGTTGGACAGGTTGTGGATCGCAAGTGGTGATTACACCACTTTCTCTGTAATGCCTGCAGAAGGATGAGCCGCGTCCGTGTTGTACTCCACGTGGGGGTGGCTTAAATCTTCTTGGAAGAGAGACTTCAAATGCAGCCAGCCTGGTTTTAAAAGACCAGTTCAATGTGTGAGAGCCCATGCTGTCGCCAGGAAGCCAAACCTCTGAGACATGGATAGAACCATTTAACCACAGAGTCACGGGCAGCCGGTGTCTGACGGTCCCTTTTCCTGTCGTGCGAATGTTAAGAAGAAAAGTCTTGCAAAGCCCTGTGTGAGGACAGACTTCCCTTCTCTGTGGAAAGGGGCGTCAGGGCCTGTGCCACCTGCTCGGGGCTTTCATGCTGTTTCTCACTTTGGGGGTGCCAGGAGAGCTGCATGAAGACCCTCAGTCCAGCTCAGGGGAGGGGAGTCAGAGTGAGCACTTCAGGGGTGACATAGGGGGGCAGTGAGAGCAGCTCAGTAGGGTTTTCTTCCATGTAGAGGGAGCTTCGCTAGCATAACCCTCTGGTTTCCTCCTATCATGTCAATTCCTAGAGGGAGAATTGCATTAGGAGAGGGAAACTGGGTTTGCAGATCCAGTCTGTCCTCTTCTAAAAGAGCCAGCCTGCCTGCGGCCAGCACGCATCTGCTCTGCCCCTCCCTGCTGTAACATTCTAGGGGCAAGACCCCGGCCCAGTGAGGGTCTGCCCTGACCCAGCACAGCCTAGGATGGGTGGGTGGGTTCGCTTGAACCTAGGTTAGTGTTAGGAAGCCACTAGTTTGCAGATATTAGAAACCACATTTTCAAAGATTCATTTTGTCAGTCATAAAGGTGATATTTTTGTCTCCATCTGCTTGGCTTCTTTGACTTATTTCTCAAAGGCTTAGAACTTGGATAGAGAAAAAGGGTGCTATTTGGAGGACCATGACTAACTCCAATAGTAATAGCTCAGCCCCAAACCCTGGAAATGAAAAGAAAAAGGAGGTTGTGCTATATTCAAAGTGGTGGTCTGAGATGTTGTGTGGTGCACTCTGCAGGCACAGGGAACAGGAAACACTGAAGCTCAGAGTGGAAGGAACAAGAGTGTTAAGACTGAAAAGCCCTGGTGGTGTTGGAACATTGTGAGTGAGGAAAAAGTGATTGACAAAAGGCTTGAGAAATCCCCAGACCAGATCATGCAGGCTTTGTAGGCTAATGGAAAGAGTTTGAATTTTATTCTAAGTGCAATGGGAATTCAGTGAAGGATTTAAGCAGGGCAGTGCTATGGTCTTATTTACGCTTTGAGAAGGCATTCTTCATAACTCTGCAGAGAATGGACTGGGGGCTCAGTGATGGGAATAGAACGAGGGATGAATCCTAATTTCTAGCGTGGTGATTGGCTGGATGTGGGTGCCATTTACAGAGTTGGTGAAGACTGGGAGGAGGATGGGGAAGCTCATAATAATTTCAGATGTTCCAAACTTCTCAGTGACAATGTTAGGTAAGAAATTGGATATGGGCTCCAACTCAGAAGGTCTTGGGGAACCTTAACGTTTAGAGGTGTGTGTAGGCGGACACCCATGCAAAGGAGACAAATCCCTGGCTAGTCCTGGGAGTCATTGACTAGAGAATGCTAGCAGAACGTCATTATTATTATTATTATTATTATTATTATTATTATTATTATTCAGCAGGGTTTGGGGCTGACTAATACAGACAACTTCCTTTGGAAAATTCTGTATAGACAGCCTAGCCTTATAAAGAATGATTACATGATTATATTTGGGGGAGATTTTCATAACTTTCAGGATTTTTTTCTCCTCTATACAATAACTAATTGTCACTCACTTTTCTTTTTGAGGGCAAAGAATGCAGGAGTCCTTTTATTCATTACAATTGATGTCTTTTGAAAAAGGACCCCTTAATTAATGTTTATGGGGCACAGAGCTTTTTCAAAGATACCCGTCCTCTCCTCACACAGGCAGCTGTGTTTTAGAGCCTGATTTTTCACCCAGCCAAAGGACCCCACAGGGATCCATTATTCATCTCAACCTCTGCCTCTCCACATCTTTCATAATGGAGCCACTTCCCTGCAAAGCCCCTGCTGGCTGAATCCCATTCATTCCCATGAAAGGGGCTGCCGATATTTAAAGTTCATTTCAGGAAGGTTTCATAATAAGAACTGGGGAAAATAACATAATCTCATTTGAAAAGGTTTCCTTCCTCTGTTCTGCTGGTGGAATCAAACAATTCAGAGACCCATCTGTCCTGTAACAGGTCCAGATTGCATGTTGTTGTTTTGAAGTTGTTTCCTTTGTTTCAGGGCACCTCTGGTGGGACTCCCCCCTCCCACCCCCAGTGTATTCAGACTGTGCCATTTGATTCTTGGATTTGCAATTCCAGAAGCCAAATAATGAGCCAGCTTTGTAGGAGAATGTCACTCTGCCCCGGCGATCAGTACCTAGCACTGGGGAGGGAAGTCAAGCTCTATGAGGCAGAATGGATTTTTGTTTAAGAGAACATTTTCAAAGTTAATATGAAAACACACAAGTACAAATAAAATGAGACAACCATCCAAATGTGAAGCTCTTTGTAACATGCTAACATGCTCGAAGGTATGTTGGGGAGTCTTTTCCCCTCCCCAAAGCTCTGAACAACCAAGGCATTGTATGGTCCTACCTGCTGCCCTGAGAGGCCCTTCCCTAGCATGCTCTCAGTCCTGGATGAAGGTGGGAGGAATGGCCGCCTGCAGCTCTTCCCCACTGTTCCATTCCTGGGTTTCCATCCTGTCCACCCCCTTCCCTCTGGCTTCTAGTCAAGGGCTGGAAACTTTTTTTCCTATAAAGGGCCATGTCTTATCTGTTCAGGCTGCTATTACAGCCTTTGGGCAGGAATATCGGCTTTTTTTCCTGCTTTTGGATTTAAACTAAAACACTAGTTCTTCCTGGATCACAAGTCTGCTGGACTTAGATGAAATACACCTTCGGCTTCCCTGGGTCTCCGGCTTGCCTACTCACCTGCGGATCTTGGGACTTGCCTGCCTTCATAAACACATGAACCTGTTCTTTATAATAAATCTCTCTGTATATACATCCTATTGCTCTGTTTCTCTGGAAAACCATGACTAATGTAATCCTTTCCCACTGTAATTATCTGAAGCAACCCTGACCTCTTAGTTCCCTGAAAGCACTAAGTCCCTTTCCTCTGTGGGAACCTTCTTCCCTGCTTTGTGTCCTCACTAAAGCTTTTGGGAGATGACCAGGTCATGAGGGTGGAGCCCTCATCAATGGGATTAGTTCCCTTATACAAGAGACTCCAGAGAGTTCCCTAACCTCTTCCATCATGTAAGCCTCAAATGTCAGCTTAAGCATGACTTCCTTAAGAAAGCCTGTCCCCTCTGCACACCCATCCCCACTATCTAGGCAAAGTCCCTCTAAACTTCTCTCCTAATACTTACCATAACTATAATTTATGTTTGTTTATTAATTTATTAAAAAATCTTTATCGTTGTAAGTATTACATATGTCCCCCTTTTTCCACCATTGACCCCTTCTAGCCCACCCCCACCCTCTGCCCCAGTCCTTTACTACACTATTGTCTCTGTGTCCATGGTTTATGTATATATGCATATAAATTCTTTGGTTAATCTCTTCCCTCCCCTCACCTACCGCACCCATCCACCCTACCTTCCCTCTGAGATTCCAAAGTCTGTTCCATCCTCCTGTGTCTCTGGATCTATTTTGTTCATCAGTTTATTTTGTTCATTAGATTCCACATATGAATGAGATCATGTGATTCTTGTCTTTCTCTGACTGGCTTAGTTTGCTTAGCCCAATACTCTCCAGGTCCCTCCATACTGTCTCAAAGGGTAAGAGATCCTTCTTTTTTATTGCTGCATAGTATTCCATGGTGTAAATGTACCACAGCTTTTTATCCACTCATCTACTGATCAGCCCTTGGACTGTTTCCAGATCTTAGCTATTGTAAATTGTTTTGCTATGAACATAGGGGCACATACACTCTTTCTGATTAGTGTTTCGGGTTTCTTAGGATATAATCCCAGAAGTGGGATCACTGGGTCAAATGGCAGTTCCATATTTAATTTTTTGAAGAAACTCCATACTCTTTTTCATAATGGCTGCACCAGTCTGCGTTCCCACCAGCAGTGTACTAGGGTTCCCTGTCATTTGTTGATGGTAGCCATTCTGACAATTGTGAGATGTTATCTCATTGTCATTTTAATTTGCATCTCTCTGATGATCAGTGACTTTGAGCATTTTTTCATATGTCTCCTGGCCATCTGTATCTATTTGGAGAAGTATCTATTTAGGTCGTTTGCCCATTTTTTTTTTTTTTTTTGGTCTTCTTTTTGTTAATTTGTATGAGTTCCTTATATAGTCATAGCTATAAGTTAAATTTAAAAATTTAAATAATTTGCCCAGCCAGAGTGGCTCAGTGGGTGAGCATTACCTATGAACCAGGAGGTCATGGTTCGATTCCCAGTCAGGGCACATGCCGGGTTTGTGGGCTCAGTCCCCGGTGTGGGGCATGCAGGAGGCAGCAGATCACTGATTCTCTTTCATCATTGGTGTTTCTATCTCTCTCACCCTATCTCTTCTCCTCTGATATATATATAGTAAAGTTTAAATAATTGAAGTAATTGAAGGTTTATTTGTGATTTTTCCCATTTAATGTCTGTGTCTCTCCTAGGTGATGAGTCCCCTAGGGGCAGAGACCACATTGTCTTGCTCAGCACTGTGGCACAGGGTCGAATGTCCGTGTGGACCCCTGTGCCTGGGGCTGGTGTTATACCTGGAGCGATTATTCTGCAGAAGACAACAGAAGTGTCAGGGTGAGATAAAGAAATAAATAACCTGCCTGCCTTAATCTGTGTCAAGAAGTGTACCTCCCGAAGAGAGAGGTGGTTTTTAAATTCTTGTTAGAAAAATCACTATTTCTCTGTCATGGTTAAGATAAGATCTGATCTAATTAAGGTGACAAGGTGTTTTCTAGTTGGGTAATTTTGCTTGTTGTGGTTTTTAAAGTGTGTGTGTAGCTGGGTGATAAACGACTAAAAGTCAGGGCAGGTAAAATTTTTGTCTCTTCACTTTTATCCAACTCCACTTTCCCTAATGACTTCCATATGAGGATAAACATGATTCATTGCTTGTGTTTTTAAGTTAAAATGTATAAATTATAGCTCTCTGGTCTGGTATGCCTCATTATTTTCACTTTGCAGAGACTTCCTATTAAGCCAGGTTGTCCTTGAGCACCGGAGCCCCCCTGGATGCTGGACAAATGAGGCTGAACTCACCGACTGGATTTCCCAGAGGAAGGCCACACCTGTGCTTCTGAAAGGCCTGGCAGTTCCCTTTTTCCATCCCTTCTGCCTCTTGCCTCCCTTCTTCCTCCCAAACGTGGACTTGGCCGGTTTCCATCAGAGGTTTAGAGTGGAATATTTCATTCTCCTATCGTGTCCTAAATTTTATTTACAAGTCTCTAAAGGACGCAACATGAAATCAATTGAAGAAAAGGGTTCCAAAATAATAGTAAACTTTGGTAACATAGGAGGCCATTCATTAACAAATGAATCAGGCCATTTATTAACAAATGTGTTTTGAGAGTCTTCTTTGAGATCCTTGCTATTAAATGACTGAGAGTTATAAAGGTATAGTATTATATCTTTGCTCCCTACTTAATTAATATTTATTGGATATTTGTCATATATAATGCAGAAGATGGTTGTTGGAACTGGAAAGTCTGACACACTGAAGTGGGGAGTATCAGGAAGGAAGAAAGAAGGAGGTCAGCTAGGAAACTTGGTGTTTTCTGGTTTGGGGTGCTGAGTGCTTACATCGAGAGATGACAAAGATTCACTGGGCTCATTCCTGCTTAGCTTTCTTCTGTGTGGCTGCCTGGAATGCTATTCCCCCAAATATCTTCATGGCCAACTCTTTTACATTCATCAAGTCTTTTTACAAATGTCACTCTCTCAATGTGGCCTCCTTATCTGCTAAGTTCTGAATTTTGTATCTCCCCCAAGATCCATGTATTGAAGCCCTAACTGCCAAGGTGATTGAAAGACTAAAGTGAGTGGTGTGGGGTCTGGCTAAATAGCCATCTCAGATGGTGATTAAAGAAAATTGAATTTATTTAAGGAAAAGGGGTTGGAGAGTGGAGGTGTCCAAAGCAAAGGGCTACACAGCACTGAGCCAAAGGGTATTGGGTCCATGATGGCAGCAAAAACATACTAAGGACAGTGAAACAAGGAAAAGCATAGAAGAAGCAATAGGAAAGCCTAGGCTTGGCTGCTTTGGCTCACTGAGAAGTCAGAGAAAAGGGGCCCTTGGAGACAGGTTCAGGGGGTTATTAGCCTGGGATGAGCTGCTGCTGCCCATTGCTCCCCTGGTTGCAAGTCTCATGGGGTCCTTTAAAGGTTAGGGGGATCTGTGCCTATGGGGGAAGAGGAGTGGAAAGGGAATGGCAGGGGCATGCTCTTTCTTGCAGGTGGAAATATTAGGGAAGGTCTCAGGGGAGGGGCTTAATAGAATGTTCATCAGCTTTCCAGGTGTGCACTTTCAGGGTGGTAGTCTCCACTGATTGGTCAGTGCCAGGGAAGGGGGTCATTAGTCAATGTAGCTTGTCTTTTTTTTTTTTTTTTAATAAATTAAACCTTTGTCCATAGCATTTGCCAATTTCTTTTTTTTTTTAAATATATTTTATTGATTTTTTACAGAGAGGAAGGAAGAGGGATAGAGAGTTAGAAACATCGATGAGAGAGAAACATCGATCAGCTGCCTCTTGCACACCTCCTACTGGGGATGTGCCCGCAACCAAGTTACGTGCCCTTGACCGAATCGAACCTGGGACCTTTCAGTCCGCAGGCTGACGCTCTATCCACTGAGCCAAACCAGTTTTGGCTAATGTAGCTTGTCTTGAAGCAGCCATAGTACCACTTGTCTGGTTTTGCTGCTTTTATGGGCCTAGAGCTGAAATACAGTTGAGGCGTAGATGTTATTTTTAGGGAGGAAATGGTCAAGGGGTTCTAAACTGCCTGACCAATGATATGAGGAGTCCAAACCACATGACCAGTGATATGTTAGGGGAGGATAGGTTACCCTGGGGCGAGGTTCTTTTTCTCCCAGTTTAACCCCATGTTAGGTATCCAGGGCTTTCTGCCCTGGTGAGTTTCTGTACTTGGCCCATTGTCCTTGCTCTGCTCAAATCTAATAGTGATGGTATGTGGAGATTGAGCCTTTGCGAGATGATTGGGTCATGAGGGTACAGCCCTCCTGAATGGGATTAGTGCTCTTATACAGAGACCCCAGAGAGCTTCCTAGCCTCTTCCACCACGTTAGGACACAGTGAGAAGACTGCCATGTATGAAACAGGAAGTGTGTTCAGACACAGAATCTTCTGGCACCCTGATTTTGGATTTCCAGCCTCTAAAGCTGAGAAATAAATGGCAGTTGTGTATAAGCCACCCAATTTATGGTATTCTGTTATAGCCCCCCATATGGACTAAGACACTCACCATGCTATTTAAAATTGCACATCCACCCCCTGCCACATTCCCCACCATGTGCTATCAAGTTTCCTTTATCCTTTCCAACTTTTTCTTTTTATTGCACTTGCCATCTTCCAATATACTATAAGACACACATTTATTTTATACATTAGTTATGTTTTCTGCTCTTACAAGAATATACACTTAATGAGGATATACAGTATATTGAATGTTTTATTCACTGATGTATCTTAAATACCCAGAAAATGCCTGCATATGGAAGATACTCAATAATATGTGTTAAACTAAGGCATAGCCCAGTCCTGTGTGTGTGTGTGTGTGTGTGTGTGTATATATATATATATATATATATATATATATATATATATATATATATAATTATATAATTAATTTCAGAGAGGAAGGGAGAGAGAGAGAGAGATAGAAAGATAGAAACATCAATGATGAGAGAGAATCATTGATTGGCTGCCTCCTGCATGCCCCCCACTGGGGATCGAACCCGAACCCTGATATGTGCCCTTGACCAAATTAGAACCCGGGACCCTTCAATCCACAGGCCAATGCTTTATCCACTGAGCCAAACCAGCCAGGGTGCATATTTTTATTGTTAGCGAATCTACTTTTGTCTACCTTTAGAAGCATCATTATATTGAGATTGATAAATAATTTATCTATAAACATCTGTTAGTTGGTGCTTGTTCCTTTTGTTTCCTGTCTTTTAAGTAGCTGAGACAGAATCGCTAACAGAAATGCTAAATTTGCATCCAAGTGTGCAGGTGTTAATGGTTCACACTTCAGGTGCTGAAGACCAGGGAATGAGTGGGGGAAGCAGGATTTAGGATGGGATTCCAGTGCTGAACTTCAGGTAAGTGAAGGTGATAGGAAGCACATTCTGGGCAGGGTGACCCATGGGCAGAGACACAGGGTTGGTGAGAAGCCCAGCCCAGTCTTCTCCAAGGTAGTGAGCGACATATTTAGCACCAGCATCACCCCATTTGATGTTGGCAGGATCTCGCTCCTGGAAAGTGGAGATGGACTTTCCATTGATGACAAGATTCCCATTCTAAGCCTTGACTGTGCCTTTGAACTTGGCATGAATAGAATCATACTGGAACATATCGATCATGTAGTTGAGGCCAATTAAAGAGTCACTGATGGCAACAATGTCCACTTTGCCAGAGTTAAAAGCAGCCCTGGAGTCCAGGCCCCCAATACAGTCAAATCCATTCACTCCGACCTTCATCCTTGTGTCTCGGGGTTGCGGCTGGCACAGCGCAGGAAGACACTGCTGTCTGTCAAACAGGAAGAGCAGAGTCTCCTTTAGAGGAGTCATGTGACTGCTATATCTAGGCTGGGCTGCAAAATGGAATCAGAGAAAGTCAGAAAAATCTCCTGCCAAGTCATTTCCCACAAGCAAGTGAAGGTCTGAACAAGGTGATAGTAAAGGGTAATCTGAGAGATTTTGAAAGAGACAACAGAATTCTTATTATGAAAAATTTCAAACCTACATAAGTTTGTGAAAAACAGAATATTACTATACACATATACATATGTGTATATTTGTGTGTACTGGTATATATGTATATGTATATAATGACCTAGACTTAACAACTAAGACAACAGAATTTAATTGGGTTTTATTCATCTACCAAGCTCCTACAAATAGTGGGTTACAGTATGCACATTATCTATGTAGAATAATATTTTTCCAATTAGACCTCAGAATCAACATATGATCATATTTTCTCATTATAATTTCAATGGAGTCAAGACAGTAATACCATTTTTAGTATACTCAGTCTTTGAATATGAACCTCCATATGAAGTCACAATTCATTAAATTAACGAGGAAGGCAATGTGATGTTGTTTGGCTCAGTACATCTGTGATTGTAATCTTTGCCAGCAAAATATTTTTTAAATGTTCATGTTAGCTGGGTTGAGATGAAAAATATTGTTTTTGTTCCTCTCTAAAGAAAACAAAGGCTGATGTGGTTAATATTTTATGCCAAATATTCTCTGAGGATGAAGGGCTCATTCATGCTTCACCATTTTAACCTCCCATGTGAGAAAAAAAGAAAAAAGCAAAAGTGAAGTATGAAGGTGAAAATACTGAGGAAAATGAAACTACCAACCTGACATTTCGTTATTGTTTATTTCCAGGTTTCTTCCTTTCCACAGTCCCATTTTAGGTTGTTTTTGTTGCTGTTTCTTTGTTTGTTTTTTCAGTCTTTAAGGTCTGACCCAATGCTACTTTCTATGTCTGTCACTTCTTAGGCTGGGGAGAGGCTGTATTCTTATCACCCTTGCCACTCACCAGTTCTCTTGTGTGTTACTTGTTAAAATGCCAATTCAGTACATTCAAACTGTTCCAGTGTCTGTTTCAAAACCGTACTCAGACTCACTAAGATTGAGCTGTGTGGTCATGAATTCATAGTGTAATGAAGCTCTCCTGGAAGGGTCAAGAGCAATGGCCTGGCAGTGAGTTTGGGAGCTATAGGCGATCACATAGTGTGGGGTCCCTAGCTATTTAGTTCCCACAATCATTGTTCCTGGGCATGTGTATTCCTCATTCTGAGGGAGTGGGGGGTACCACACGCTTCAGAATAAATTGCTGGGGCCACCTAGCTAAGAGAGAGGCATGGGACCTGTGTGTCCAACAGTCAACTCCAGAGGTCAAGGACACGAGGGAGAGGATGAAGAGTCCTCTTGCTTAGTTCCTTGAGAAATTCCGTTCATCACACACACAATTCGTCAGTCAACTCTGTTTATGTTTCTGGCTAATGAAGACAGTGCTCTGTTCCTTTCCTCCATTCTTTTAAGATTCCTTTTTACTTTCACAAGTAACACATGAATACATTCTATTCTCATTGTGAAAGAAAATTCTAAACAGAGAAAGACAAAAATCCCCTTTAGTTCCCCAACCCCCAGCCTAGTTCCTCACCCAGAGGTAATTTCTATAAATTTGTCCAGATTTTCTTGTATGCATTTGCATGACCATATGTACATAGAGAAATATATCATTTTGTGGATGTATTTACATAAATAATGCCATGCTTAGTGTTCTGTTGCAGCTTCCAATGAATGACATGTCTTTGAGGTCTTCCCATAAGATTTTCATGTGATCTTTTCCATATAAATCTACTACATTATTGTATGTCGGCTATATTGTATTTCATGGGTATGCCAAAATCTAACCAGTTTCCCTAATGATGACTATTTAAGTTGTTTCCATTTTTTTTCTGTTTTAAATGTTATAATAAACATCCGTTGCTTCTTTGTGCACACATTTGAGTAATTCTCTAGGACAGATGGAAAACAAGACAGACACCTGGAAATGACTTGCAGGTTAAAAGTCATGGGCATTTTATAAAAATAAATACTGCCAAGTTGCTATCACCAATAAAGTGGTATTAGTACACCACCAGTGTATAGGAGAGAATCTATTTTTCCACCTGGGTTATAGACAACCTTTATTTTTTTACAACTCTGTCTTGCAAAGACATATCTCACTGTCAATTATAATTTGAATTTTTCTGAGCATTATTGGGGGTGGAGGAAATTTATTAGCCACATGCCACCATCACTTTTTTCTCATTACGATGCATTAGATGTATCTTTTAACAAATATGAGCATGCATAATTATAGAAAGATGTGTGTCATTGGAGGGGATTCAAATGGAACGCTGTCATCCAGCATCATCCAGCACCTGGCCCCTCTCATGTGAGTGAGATGCAGTATTTGTTTGGAGTCTGGACTGTGGTGAGACCGAGGGAGGTGTTGCCACTGATCTAAAATGGTTTATAAAACTTACAGTTATTAATTAATAAATGCAATGGCTTTTACTGACAGAATTCTCTTTACTTTTGAGGCTTTATGATGCTAAGTCAGGTTTTACTACTTGCACATATCTCCTTTACAAAGTCTGATTCTAAACGACAGTCAGCTGGCCCACTGGAACTTTATGGCTCCTGATTACCCCCTTTTGTGTGGTTGTCATCCATCAGCAGAAATATCAAGGGCTTTGCTGAGGTCTTCTCATCCTCAAGGGCAGGTCTAAGGATGTCCTTCTCCCAGGTACGACTGATCCTGTCACTTATTAGCACTTCCTCTGAGCAGGACATGTTTTCATGCCCTGACCCCTTGACTTCCAAAACACGTTTTAACTTTTACCTAGACCCTCCGTTTCCCCATGCCCACCAACCACAGTGCCCTAGAATCACCTTAGTCTCTGAGCACAGTGGAAGGCTTGGGAAACCCCTTTGGCCTGAAGCCATGGGTGGGGCTGCCAGCAACAGCTGCTCTCTGGCTGGTTCCCCTTGCCTAGCTCTTCTCAGTAGAGCCATCTCTGCTTCATGGTTCTTTGCTGGCCACACCCCTGCTGCTTGCCCTCTGCCTCCTCCTAATCCAACCCAACCTCCTCCCCACTGTCTAGAATCTAATCCTGAAGCTTTCCCTACCTACTAGGAGGTGGACTTGGTATCTTCTACGAGGCTTGGGTGGTATCTGCCACTGAGCCCAAGCAACCCTTAGAAACCCAAAAGCTACACTCCTCCTATTCTCCTTCCAGGCTCCCCACCCCAAAAATGCACTGACTGTGACCAGATGAATGCTTCAGTGACCAGTCACTCCTATGTTTTCAAGTTCCCAACTGTTGTTGTGTCCAGAACCTGTTTGTCCAGGTGAGTGCTGTCTACCTTACATGGTAAGGTCTTAAAACTAGAGAGTGGGAGAGAGACCTGTTTTATGCAAATCCCTTTATACAGTGCTTAGCCCAGAACCATAAGCAATTAGGTACTTAATAAATGCTTCTTGGTGGCATAATACTACAGGAGATTATTTATTTATATGTTTCTTGAACTTGGTAGAAGGTTGGTGGAGTAGGGGTAGAATGGTAGTATAATTATTATTAAAAGCTCTTCCCAGGGGTTGAATTTCTAATTTTCACATCCACGGTTCCTTAGAGCAGTGGTCGGCAAACTCATTAGTCAACAGAGCCAAATATCAACAGTACAACGATTAAAATTTCTTTTGAGAGCCAAATTTTTTAAACTTAAACTTCTTCTAATGCCACTTCTTCAAAATAGACTCGCCCAGGCCATGGTATTTTGTGGAAGAGCCACACTCAAGGGGCCAAAGAGCCGCAGTTTGCCGACCACGGCCTTAGAGGGTCTGATTTGATGCGTAGTTCTGGAAATGGGAATCATGTTTACAAAGCCAGGTCATGGTTAGTCCCAGAATGAGTTTCTATGCATGGATCTGAACAAACCCAGGTGAGGTCATCCTGCTCTTGGCGTCAGGTTATTGCAGGTGTGCTTTGGAGCCTTGTCATCCTGAACCAAATAAAACAGAAAGAGTTCAGAGTCTTTCCCCTCCCTGTGCCCTCCCAGACTCCCTCAAGTCTTTATATGGCCAGAGCACCTAGCCTTGTGACAGATTTTTCTGCTTAAACAATAAAGTTCTACAATTGAATGTTGTTTAAATTTACACAATTTAAAAAATTTTTTAAAAGTGTAACACACATTAGGGAGGAATGTGGATGTATAGATTATTTTATTTAAAGACTAGCTAAATGTTTTAGAGGAGGTATATAGAATTTTGAATCAGAAAAGGCTATGGGGTTTTTGTTTTGTTTTTCTAAGCTTCAGATTTCTCACAATAGAAGAGGTGAAATAACATGAAAAAAGAAACGTGTGAGTAGACTAATATATTGTCTCATGTAGCTTTATGTTCTCCCTCACAAGGCTCTATCAGAGCGTCAGCCTGACAGTAACACTGAACCTGTCGATAAGACCTGGCTCTGGGGACTAAGGCGTTCTAATTCTGGCCTGACCCAGTGACTCACTTTGTGACATGGGGACTGTTGTTTCCCTGTTCAAGTTTCAGAACTGTAAGATGGGAATCATAGCATCTGCAAGGATAATGTCTGTCTCCCTAAGCGACCCATTAGAAAAAGTTGCTGCATAAATACAGAATAGAAAGGATTTGCCCTCCCCCATCCCCCATCCCCAAATGTCACAGCTTAAAAAAGAGCTTAGGACTTCCTGCCTCATGGTCTAGTTAGTGCCCGGGCCAGCTGCTTGATGAGAGAGGAAGTAGAAGGAACCAGCTCCAAGAAACTGTCTGCTCTTGCAAGTGGCCAATTGGCCTAGTATCAAGGGACTTTCCCCGCTACTTTGTGAAGCTGGTTTCTTCCTGGCTCATGAGTAGCCTTCTGGTGGGGACCAGGGACACTGCTGCTCAGGAGCTGGGTGTTGGTGGAAGCTCAGGCCAGCCGTGCCCCGGCTTACTCCTGTGTGTTCCCAAGGCCTGCGACTGGCTTGAGCCTGTTGTGAAGAGAGCTGGAATAGGGACTCTATTGCAGGAGAGGGAGAGAGCGAGGAAGAGAGGTATGGGTGGTGTGAGCAGGAGGTGTGGGGAGTAAGAAGAAGAAAAAAACAGAACAGGAGAAAGAAAGTAGGCTCTCTTGTCCCATTTAACTTAATTTTTATTTATTTCTTTTTTTTTTTTTCCTGTGGCTTTCTTCCGGGCTGGCTCTTCCGCTCTGCTTCCTGATTTTCAGACTGTTGGCTTTGGTGTGTCTGATCCTGTTGTTAGCTTTGCCCTTTGTCTTCCACTTCTACAGTGTTGACCCAGGTATTTTCCCCTCCTGCAGTTTCCAGAACATCCTTTAGGAACAGCACTTCAAGAATTGGGTGAAAAGCTCTCTCTCTATTTTTTTACAAGAACTTTTTTTTCCTTTCTTTTAAGAAAATAGACAAACTTTTTTAAAAAATAAATCTTTATTGTTCAGATTATTACAATTGTTCCTCTTTTTTCCCCCCATAGCTCCCCTCCACCTGGTTCCCACTCCACCCTCTGCCTTTACCACCCCCCTCACTGTCCTCATCCATAGGTGTACGATTTTTGTCCAGTCTCTTCTTGCACCTCCCACACCCCTTTCCCCCCGAAAATTGTCAGTCCACTCCCTTTCTATGCCCCTGATTCTATTATATTCACCTGTTTATTCTGTTCATCAGATTTTTTATTCACTTGATTTTTAGATTCACTTGTTGATACATATGTATTTGTTGTTCATAATTTTTATCTTTACCTTTTTCTTCTTCTTCCTCTTCTTACAGAATACCTTTCAGCATTTCATATAATACTGGTTTGGTGGTGATGAACTCCTTTAGCTTTTTCTTATCTGTGAAGCTCTTTATCCGACCTTCAATTCTGAATGATAGCTTTGCTGGGTAGAGTAATCTTGGTTGTAGGTTCTTGCTATTCATCACTTTGAAAATTTCTTGCCACTCCCTTCTGGCCTGCATAGTTTCTGTTGAGAAATCAGCTGACAATCGTATGGGTGCTCCCTTGTAGGTAATTAACTGTTTTTCTCTTGCTGCTTTTAATATTCTCTCTTTGTCTTTTGCTCTTGGCATTTTAATTATGATGTGTCTTGGTGTGGTCCTCTTTGGATTCCTCTTGTATGGGGTTCTCTGCGCTTCCTGGACTTGTAAGCCTATTTCTTTCACCAGGTGGGGGAAGTTTTCGGTCATTATTTCTTCAAATAGGTTTTCAGTATCTTGCTCTCTCTCTTCTTCTGGCACCCCCATAATTCAGATGTTGGTACACTTGAAGTTGTCCCAGAGGCTCCTTACATTATCTTCATATTTTTGGATTCCTTTTTCTTTTTGCTTTTCCGGTTGGGTGCTTTTTGCTTCTTTGTATTTCAAATCTTTGACTTGATTCTTGCGATCCTCTAGTCTGCTGTTGGATCTCTGTATATTATTTTTTATTTCAGTCAGTGTAGGCTTAATTTCTAGTTGGTCCTTTTTCATATCCTTGAGAGTCTCACTAAATTTATCAGCGGTTTCTAGAAAATGCTTGAAAAACCTTATAACCGTGGTTTTGAACTCTATATCCAGTCGTTGCTTTCCTCCATTTCTTTCATTTGTGACCTGTTTCTTTGTCTCCACATTTTGGCTGCTTCCCTGAGTTGATAGAGTGGCTTTGTGTTCTAGGTGTCCTATAGGGCCCAGTGGCTCAGCCTCCCCAGTTAACCTGTGAAGCAATGCAAGCTGCTGTGGGGCCTTGGGCCTTCTTTTGGGTGTTCTGGGTGTCACTGGCTCAGCTGCAGTTTGAGGTGGACATGCTTGGTGCACCCCTTTGTGGGCTGTGTGCACAGTCTTATTGTACTTAAGCCTTGATTGATGTTGGTATCACTGGGAGGAATTGACCTCCAGGCCAATTGGCTGTGAGGATTAGCTGTTTCTACACTGGAAGAACTTCTGTGCTGGAAACACCCTTATGAGACAAGAGTGTGTCCCTTATGGATCTGAGGAATTGTAATCTGGATGGTCCCACTCTGACCCCTGGGTACACTGGCTCTTGGATCTCCAAGGAGGTGCTAATTTAGCCTCTGCCTGAGGCCACCCATCAGGAGCTACAGAGAGATCTGCAGATTCCTCTTCTTTGTTTGGGTTTTGGAGATGCCCAGATGAGGCCTGTGAAGCAATGCAAGCTGCTGTGGGGCCTTGGGCCTTCTTTTGGGTGTTCTGGGTGTCACTGGCTCAGCTGCAGTTTGTTAGGTAAGATTAGAATTCAAAGGACCAGGCTATTCATATGCAAAAGCCTCTGTGCTCAGCTTGGATGGGGCGGAGTCTCAGGGCGGAGCACACAGCAATGGCTTCCCATCAGCCCTGCCCTAAGAGGCCCCTGGGTCTCAGTGTCCCGCGGTAACTGTAAGCACCTCTGAGAGAAAGCTGCCCTCGAGTTTCGCCCGCTGCCAGATAGTCCAGTTTTTCCCCGTATGAGTCTGGGTCCCCAGAGTCTCTCCTGGAACTAGAGTTCAGAGTAGTCGGGAGCTTTTGTCTCCCTCCCGATTGAGAAAGCCAGCCGCATACTCAGTTGCCAGCCCTCTCCGTGCGCGCGCCTCCCTCTCGGCATGCGCGCCTCCGTACCTCTGCCTTCCGCAGCTCCTGTGAGTCTCAGTGTGCCCTTCTCTTCCCTTCTAGTTGTAGAATTTCCACTCAGCCAGCCTTCCTGTAGTTCTGGATAATGTCCGTTTTTTCTTTTAGTTGTAGTTTTGAAATTTTTGTGTGAGGCAGCAGTTTAGGTGTTTTCCTATGCTGCCACCTTGGTTTCTCCGACACACTCTTTTTTTTTTTTTTTTAAATATATTTTATTGATTTTTTACAGAGAGGAAGGGAGAGGGATAGAGAGTTAGAAACATCGATGAGAGAGAAACATCGACCAGCTGCCTCCTGCACACCCCCTACTGGGTATGTGCCCGCAACCAAGGTACATGCCCTTGACCGGAATCGAACCTGGGACCCTTCAGTCAGCAGGCCGACGCTCTATTCACTGAGCCAAACCGGTTAGGGCCGACACACTCTTTTTTTAAAAAAAGATTTTAAAAATTGATATTTAGAGGAAGAGGAAGGGAAAGGGAGAAGGAGAGAGAGAGAGAGAGAGAGAGAGAGGGAGGGAGGGAGATGAGAGTGAAACATTGACTGAGGATCTCTTGCAACCTGGACTGGATGGGGAATCTGACCAACAACCCTTTTGTGTACAGGACAACATCCAACCAAGTGTGCCATACCACCCAGGGCAAAAAACCCCACTCATTATCTTCCTCTGATTTCTCTAAGTGTCACTGTTCATTTCCTCTAATACCAACTTCTTCCTTTTTCTCCTCTTTCCCCTCATTGTGAGTTGTTTTTTTCTGATGACAGCTTTACTGAGGTATAATTCACATCCCATACAATTCACAAGTGTACAATTCAGTGGTTTGTCGTATATTTACAAAATTGTGTATCTATTGCCATAATCAATCTGAGATCATTTTCACACCTCAAAAAGGAGCTCAGGCAGTGTGGCTCAGTGGTTGAGCATAGAATTATGAATTAGAAGGTTATGGTTTGATTCCCAGTCAGGGCACATCCTCAGGTTGCAGGTTCGATCCACAGTGTGGGGCATTCAGGAGGCAGCCAGTCAATGATTCTCTCTCATCATTGATGTTTCTATCTCTCTCTCCCTCTCCCTTCCTCTCTGAAATCAATAAAAAAATATATATTTTTAAAAAGGGATGCCTGCATCTATTAGTGACTCCCCATCACCCCTCCCCAACCCCTAGCAACCACTATTCTATTTTCTGTCTCTGTGGATTTGCCTATTCTGGACATTTCAGATAAATGGAATCTTAGAAAATTTGGTCTTTTGTGACTGGTTTCTTTCACTTAGCACAGTGTTCTCAAGGTTCATCCATGTAGAATTTGTCAGAGATTTAGTGTGTCCATGTGGCACAGATAAGGGTAAGGGCAAGAGTCAGAGGCCATGAATAAGAAAATACATCACATGGAAAAGAATGCAAAATAATAGATTACTGAAATACAAGGTGAGCTTTCCTGACCTAGTGGAGCATTAGGCGCCGTCATGCACCTGCCACAATAAAGACCAAAAGGTTCAGGCAAGGAGCCCAAGAGCAGGACCTCTGCCTAAGGCTGTTGGTCAAGCTGGACAGGTTTCTGGCCAGAAGAACCAACTCCACCTCCAACCACGTGGTGCTGAAGAGGCTGTTCCTGAGTTGCACCAACCGGCCGCCTGGGTCCCTTTCCTGGATGATCCGGGAGATGAAGCTTCCCCGCTGGGAGGGCCAACCCTCACCCTCTGTGGCTGTGGGACTAGAACCGATGACGCTGCATATCCAGGAGGCGCCCAAACTGAAGGTGTGAGCAGCCGCGATGGAGCCGCCTCCTCAAGGCCGCGGAAGATCCTCCCCTGGGACAGCTGGCCCTGGGCCCCCAGGGCTGCGGCACTGTCCTGCTCTCCAGCCCTCGCAGGGCCCAGAGGTGCCCCCGCCATTCGGGGAGGCCCTGGGACCCCTCACAGCCACACAAGTTCCAGCGCGCAGGAGGCACACAGCCAGCAGCGGCTACAAAAACAAACCCCAGATCCTACCTTGTTAATAAGAAGATTTTGGATGCTAGGAAAAAGATAAATGCATTGTGAGCCTTTGCTAAAAATAATGTTGACATCATATTGAGGAACATTAACTACACCTGCAGGAGATGTAACAAAAACTCCCGAATTCAGGAGGGGCCTGGTCCAGAAAATTCTTTCCAGGCAAATCTTAATGCTCCCAGACAACCGCCCCTTGTCCCTTGCTTGCTTCTCCCCTCTGGTCTTTCTGTGGAAAGGAGCAGCATGAGGTGTACCACGCCTGCATATTTCAGTTCCAGTCTTAGTTAACAAGGAGGGGAGAAGGAGGAAACTATGTCATTATTGGGAATCTGGAAGTACCCACAGGAGAAAGCATTAGGCAACAGCTATATTGAGTTGGTTTTTTTAAATAAGAGTATGTTCTCAAGTAGGAGGTGACAAAAACCCAAGACATTGAAGAAGCAGTTTCCTCTATGTTCATATCTGCAGTATATACAATAGCTAAGATCTGGAAACAGCTCAAGTGCCCATCAGTAGATGAGTGGATAAAAAAAGATGTGATACATTTACACCATGGAATACCAGGCAGCAATAAAAATGAAGGATCTCTTACCCTTTGAGACAGTATGGAGGGACCTGGAGAGTATTATGCTAAGCAAACTAAGCCAGTCAGAGAAAGACAAGAATCACATGATCTCACTCATATGTGGAATCTAATGAACAAAATAAACTGATGAACAAAATAGATCCAGAGACACAGGAGCATGGAACAGACTGAAGAATCTCAGAGGGAAGGCAAGGGGGTGGGAGGATGGGGGAAGAGAAGAGATTAACCAAAGAATTTATATGCATACTAGTGGCCCAGTGCCTGAAATTCATGAACGGGGTGTGGGGGGGGTGTTCCTCAGCCCGGCCTGCACCCTCTCCAATCTGGGACCCCTCGAAGGATGTCCTACTATCGGTTTATAGGGATCGGGCCTAAACCGGCAGTCGGACATCCCTCTCACAATCCGGTACTGCTGGCTCCAGCCACTCACCTGCCTGCCTGCCTGCCTGATTGCCCCCAAATGCCCCCCCCCACCAGCCTGATCACCCCCAACTCCCCCCGCCTGCTGGTCTGCTCACTCCAAACTGCCCCCCCCCCCCCCCGCTGTCCTGATCACCTCCAACTGACCCCCACTGATGGCCTGCTCTCCCCCAACTGGCCCGCCTACTGGTCTGCTTACCCCCAACGGCCCCTGCCATCCCATCCTGGCCTGATCACCTTCCGGCGACCCAAGGTCCCAGCCCCTCCTTTTTTTTTCTTTTTTTTTTTTCAGTGCCTCCTTGAGTGGAGGCCAGGGCTGGCTGGAAGCAAGTATCTAGGATTTATTTATCTTCTACAATTGAAACTTTGTAGCCTTGAGCGGAGCCCAGGGCCAGCCAGGGAAGCTTGGCTTCCTCCATTGTCGGGGCAACCCAAGCCTCCTGCTTGCTCCAGCTCCATGGCTGGCTGCCATCTTGGTTGGGTTAATTTGCATACTCGCTCCTGATTGGCTGGTGGGTGTGGCTTGGTGTAGTGGAGTGATGGTTAATTTGCATGTTTCTCTTTTATTAGTGTAGATATGCATAACCCATTCACATAAACAATAGTGTGGTGAAGGTCTGGAAGGGGGGTACGGGGTGGAAGGAGTCAATGTGGGCAGGGGGAAGGGACATCTGTAATACTTTCAAAAATAAAAAGTAATTTTAAAAAGAAGACAGAGACAGTTTCCAGACTAACTAGAATTGCAGCCCGAGGCCCTAACAAGACAGAGAGCCAATAGGCACACAGCTGGGAGTAAATGTTGGCAGGTATGTGTGGTGAGAGAAACAGGAAGTGGCGTCTTGGTTTTCCTTTATCCTGGTGGAGGTCAGAACCCTTCCCAAGAGCTACCAATGTAAACCAAGTTACGATATTACAACAGAAACAGTTCACCATGTTTCAAGTCAAGATTGAAAGCCACTGGCATTAATGTTAAATGAGGAATATATGAGCAGGATGGGAATATTGCAAAAATATCTCAAGAATTATATTAATAATTATAAAATCCATTAAAGTTAAATATAATTAGCTTGATTAATGTGGCTTTGAAACATTAATAATAAAGAGAGAAAGATCATTTTAGAGCTCTGGGATGGCTGACATTAGACTATTTTGAGGTTGGATTTGAAAAAAAGAAGAAAAGTCAGTATGACTTACCATGATCCATCACCAGATGATATGCTGCTGTGAATTCTGAAATTCTGAGGCTCACGCTCATCCTGATAGCTCTCATCTACCTGCCATGTTCTCTAAAGGTCCTAATTGATGTTTCTTATGCCCCTGGAGTTTTATGGAGTTCACAGCAACAGTTATTTTAACTACAATCCTATAACCCTATCCATTTCCTGAGCTGGGAGGACCAGGTGATGCTAACTACTACCATACTGTATTCATAATGCACTCTTCATTCAGCTATTCAATGAGCAGGTATTACTGCCAGGGAGATTAAGCTGGGTGCTGGGGGCTGGGGGCAAAGCCATGAACAAAGTCATGGCCCTGGCTGTGGACTGAATGTGTCCCCCCAAATTTATATGTTGAAGTCTTAGCCCTCATTATGGTATTTGAAGGTGGGGCCTCTGAGAGATAATTAGGTCATGAGGGCAGAGCCTTCAAGAATGGGATTTGTGTCCTTATAAAAAAGACCCCAAGGAGGTCCCTCACCCCTTCCTGTGAGGACACAAGAGGACAATTGTCTATGAACCAGAAAGCAGGTCCTTTCTAGGCACTGAATCTGTCTGTAAGCTTGATCTTGGACTTCTAAGCCTCCAGAACTGTTTATTATTTATAAGCCACCCTGTCCATGATATTTTTATAATAGGTCTCTGAACTAAGAAAGGCCTGTTCATGGAGCTTTTAGTGCATGGGGAAACAGGCATTGAATATATATTTGGTTGTAATTGCAGGAAGTGCTATCAAGACTGTGAAGGTGTGTTGGAGTGTATTAAGGGGACCGGGACCCTATCTGAATTGGAAACTTGCTCTATCACTCTGATGAGCTAGACAGTGTTTCTGGGTCAGGCTCTTGATGCCTGGGTCTTTCCTCCTTTAAAATGAATTCTCAGCCCTCTTACAAATGAACTTTTGTCAGGCCATTCCACCATTTGGTCAGAGCTTACTTGGGTATATCCCATCATAGGCAACCATCATAGTCTGTACTCAAGCTAAGATTCCTATGGTGTGCATGACAGGAATATTTAGTTTTCTCTCTTTTTAAAATTGTGGTGAAAATATACATAATAAAATGTACTGTCTTAACCATTTTTATGTATGCAGTGCAGTGCCATTAAGTACATTCATATTGTTGTGCTTATATCACTACCACCCATCTCCAGAACTTTCTCATCTGAAACTCTGTGCCCATTAAACTAAACTCCACATTCCCCCTCCCCCAGACCCTGGTCCCATCATTCTACTTTCTATCTCTATAGATTTGACTACCTTGAGGTACCCCAATGAGTAGAATCATACAGTATTTGTCCTTTTGTAACTGGCTTATTTCACTTAGCACAGTGTCCTCCTGGTTCATCTATGCATGAGTCAGAAATTTGTGTGAATATGTGTGTTGTAATAAAATGCAAATGAAACTATTGTCACTATATTGTCAGAGTCTTTGCAGGAAACACATGGTTTGGAATATTGACATGGATATTGAGCAGAATTTAAAGAAGGGACTATTTATAAGCAGCCGTGGGCAAACTACGGCCCATGGGCCGGATCCGGCCCGTTCGGCTGTTCCATCCGGCCCGCGGAGCCGAAAGAGCGGAGGGTTCTCTTGCTCTCCCCTCCGCTCCTTTACTTTGAATTTATATTAGTTCACACAAACACTCCATCCATGCTTTTGTTCCGGCCCTCCGGTCCAGTTTAAGAACCCATTGTGGCCCTCGAGTCAAAAAGTTTGCCCACCCCTGATTTATAAGGATGTGGGCAAGGTTTAAGGAAATCAACAAGGGATGCTTAAGTCCCCCAGAGCTAGCAACAGTGGGGAGCTGGTACACTCCAAGGCCTGAAGGGAAAAGAAGGGGTGATGATTAGCAGAACCTGGAGGAAGAATTGTAGTTGGAGATAAGTCCACCAGACAGAAGCTGGAGCCTTGGGGAAAGGGGAGAATAGACCATCCCCCACCTCCCTCTTCTCTAGACCCCCGATCTTGTGCAGGTGTTTTGCACTACCCAAACCAACCAGGAGCCAGAGGTCAAGATTGGCCTCCCAGGAACAGAGCATAGAGGGAGAGGATGGAGGTTGGACTGGAGGAGCAAACAATGTATCCAATCTCCTTGCACTCTACAAGGAGTTGTGTGGGGTAAATGGGAGTGCAAGTGGGGAGGCTGAGAACAGGTGGGGGCTGAGTTTCTCTAAGAAAAGAAGGGAGGTATGGGTGATACTGAGAAGGAAAAATAGGTCTGGAAGGAGAGAAGAGGCGCGTGGGAACGCTGGGAAGAAACTTAGGAGGAAGAAGAAGAGATGTCTAAAGAAGATTGACTGCGTGAGGAGCTGAAACTCCTTTCTCACTGTCCTCAGGGGACCTTTAATGAAAATACCCTTTATTTTCAAGGCTTTGTAGAATTTTGAATGTTACACTATGTTGGGACATAGGAATAAGAAAGTCCAGTATTACCTGGTGTGGTAGGCAGAATAACAGCCCCCAAACATGTCCACATTCTAATCACCAGAACCCATGAATGTGTCAGGTTAGGGGGAAATGGGGAATTAAGTTTGCAAATGACATTAAGATTGCTGATGAGCTGACCTTGAAATAAAAAGATTATCCTGGGTTATCTGTCATCGCAAGAGTTCTTAACTGGTGAAGAGGTAGGCAGAAGCGCTGCGGTCAGAGAGGGCCATGTTCGAAAGACTTGACTGGCCACTTAAAGATGGAAGCAGGCCACAGGCCAGGCAATGCCACAGCCTCTAGATACTGGAAAAGCACTCTAACACCCCGATGTTGGCCCAGTAAGACCCATTCCAGACTTCTATCCTCCAGAACTCTAAAAGAATAAATCTGCCCTCTTTTGAGCTGCTAGCTTTGTGGTAATTTGTTATAGCAGCAATAGAAAACTAATACACTGGGTTTTTATGAGTTTGGGGTGAAGTTAGCTAAATTTTGGATTCAAAACATATAGTTGTTTCTAATCACCCTAATTGCTGTAGTTAAAGCTAAATCTGTAAATTTTACTCATGAGATTTTTAGTTAAACTACTCAACTTCCTCATTCTGGCTAAAAAAGCTTACTAGTTAAAGCAGGGCCAGGCCCTCATACCTGCTTTCTGTGTGCAGTGGATGTGTTATTATTATTATTATTTTTAACCTTGGTCCTCGTGGAGCTGCTCTAACCCTAATTCCTTAATTGATGTAGTGTCTGTGATTCTCATTTTGTGTTCTCATAGGTTTCCTGAGAGACCAGTGCTTCGGAGCCTCCACAGTCTATATTTAGGGCTCTCCTTAAAGGTGGTTTAATATCTAATTCATCATGAAAGGTTTTGCTATTCATTGTGGCCTCCTTTTTGCCCAAGTGAACTCTCATTTCAGTCTTGTTGGACACACAAACACAACAAACTCATGGTTATACAAATTAGATGACTGGCTTTCTGGCAACAGACAACACACACAGAATAAACCCTCCAATCTTAGGCATCTGCAACAGGTATGTTTCCCTGTGTTAGCATTTCCACATCTGAAAGAGGACTGTTCAGGCATTGCTGGCAAGAGTACAAAGCAGTTCATCTCAGGAGGAGAATTTAGCAACATTTAATAAGACAACATTAGATGGGTGTCACGGGTCTGAAGTCAAGGTGTCAGCAGGGCTACATTCCCTTTGATCCAGTAACCTAATTTCACTGACTCTACTCTACTCTGAAGAAATACCCCTTGAAATGCAAAACAGTGTATGAAAAGGTTATTGATTGTGGTGTTACTTACAACAACTAAATGTTGAAAGCAAAAAGTTCCCATCCATAAGAGACTAGTTGAAGCAATCATGGAATAGCCAAGTAATGGAGTATTATACAGTCATAAAAAATAATAAAGGAATCTCTAAGAACTGGAAGAATGCCTAAGCTATATTATTAAGTGAAAAAAAAGCGATGTAGAAAACAATATATAAAACAGGCTACCATTTGGGTAAGATGAGGGGAAAGGGAAGTGTGTGTGTGTGTCTTGTTTTCACAAGAATCATTGGAAAGATAAACCAGAAACAAATGAAAATGACCACCTAGAGGGCACAGATGTGAACAGAGTAGGGATGATAGTGTCAATGACACCTATAAGTGTATTTTTTTTTCAGTTTTGAATTTTAAATCATGTAAATATTTTATTTTTTTATTTTTGATGCTGTTACATTTTTTAATAAATCATTATTGTTCAGATTATTACAATTGTTCCTCTTTTTTCCCCCCATAGCTCCCCTCCACCTGATTCCCAACCCTCCCTGTCCTTACCCCCCCTGTCCTCATCCATAGGTGTACTATTTTTGTCCAGTCTCTTCCTGTACCCCACACCCCTTCCCCCCTGAGAATTGTCATTCCATTCCCTTTCTATTCCCCTGATTCTATTATATTCACCTGTTTATTCTGTTCCTCAGATTTTTAATTCACTTGATTTTTAGATTCACTTGTTGATACATATGTATTTGTTGTTCATAATTTTTATCTTTACCTTTTTCTTCTTCTTCCTCTTCTTACAGAATACCTTTCAGCATTTTATATAATACTGGTTTGGGGGTGATAAACTCCTTTAGCTTTTTCTTATCTGTGAAGCTCTTTATCTGACCTTCAATTCTGAATGATAGCTTTGCTAGGTAGAGTAATCTTGGTTGTAGGTTCTTGCTATTCATCACTTTGAATATTTCTTGCCACTCCCTTCTGGCCTGCATAGTTTCTGTTGAGAAATCAGCTGACAATCGTATGGGTGCTCCCTTGTAGGTAACTAACTGTTTTTCTCTTGCTGCTTTTAATATTCTCTCTTTGTCTTTTGCTCTTGGCATTTTAATTATGATGTGTCTTGGGATTCCTTTTGTTTGGGGTTCTGTGCGCTTCCTGGACTTGTAAGTCTATTTCTTTCAGCAGGTGGGGGAAGTTTTCGGTCATTATTTCTTCAAATAGGTTTTCAATATCTTGCTCTCTCTCTTCTTCTAGCACCCCCATAATTTGGATGTTGCTATGCTTGAAGTTGTCCCAGAGACATCTTACACTATCTTCATGTTTTTGGGTTCTTTTTGCTTTGCCAGTTGGGTGTTTTTTGCTTCTTTGTATTTCAAATCTTTGACTTGATTCTTGCGATCCTCTAGTCTGCTGTTGGATCTCTGTATATTATTTTTTATTTCAGTCAGTGTAGGCTTAATTTCTAGTTGGTCCTTTTTCATATCCTTGAGGGTCTCACTAAATTTATCGGCGGTTTCTAGAAAATTCTTGAAAAACCTTATAACCGTGGTTTTGAACTCTATATCCAGTCGTTTGCTTTCCTCCATTTCTTTCATTTGTGACCTGTTTCTTTGTCTCCACATTTTGGCTGCTTCCCTGAGTTGATAGAGTGGCTTTGTGTGCTAGGTGTCCTATAGGGCCCAGTGGCTCAGCCTCCCCAGTTACCTGAGGTGGACATGCTTGGTGCACCCCTTTGTGGGCTGTGTGCACAGTCTTGTTGTACTTAAGCCTTGATTGATGTTGGTATCACTGGGAGGAATTGACCTCCAGGGCAATTGGCTGTGAAGATCAGCTGTTTCTACGCTGGGAGAACTTCTGTGCTGGAGACACCCTTATGGGGCAAGACTTGCTTCGGTGGGGCTTTGGTGCTCACGGAGTCTGCCCCTTGAGTATGTCCCTTATGGATCTGAGGAGCAGTAATCTGGATGGTCCCACCCTGACCACTGGGTACACTGGCTCTTGGATCTCCAAGGAGGTGCAAATTTAGCCTCCATAGCAGGAGCTATGGAGAGATCTGCAGATTCCTCTTTTTGTTTGGAGTTTGAGGTGCCCAGATGAGGCCCAGCTGTGAAACAGTGCAAGCTGCTATGGGGCCTTGGGCTTTCTTTTGGAAGCTCTGGGGCTCTCTGACCCAGCTTCAGTTTGTTAGGTAATATTAGATTGCAAAGGGCCAGGCTGTTCATATGCAAAAGCCTCTGTGCACAGCTTGGGTGGGGCAGGGTCTCAGGGAATCGACAAGGCGGAGCAAACAGCTATGGCTGATCCTCAGCCCTGCCCTAAGAGGCCCCCGGGTCTCAGTGTCCTGTGGTAATCGCTGCAAGCACCTCTAAGAGAAAGCTGCCCTCGAGTTCCGCCCAAAGCCAGACAGTCCAGTTTCAACCCGTATGAGTCTGGGTCCCCAGAATCTCGCCCGGAACTGGAGTTCAGAGCAGTCGGGAGCTTGTGTCTCTCTCCTGATTGAAAAAGACAACCTTGTACTCAGTTGCCAGCCCTTTCCACGCGCGCCTCCGTACCTCTGCCTTTACTTCCGCAGCTCCTCTGAGTCTCAGTGTGCTTTTCTCTTTCCTTCTAGTAGTAGAATTTCCACTCAGCCAGCCTTCCTGTGGTTCTGGATGATGTCCGTTTTATCTCTTAGTTGTACTTTTGAAGTGGTTGTGCGAGGCAGCAATTTCAGGTGTTTACCTATGCCACCATCTTGGTTTCTCTCTGAATCATTAAATATTTTAAATATTAAAAAAATTAAACCAAAGAGGATTTAAAAACACATCTTAATGTGGAGTGCAAAGGAATATAAGTTGTTAGCAAATTGACAGCAAAACAAGAATTACAGAGGTAAGAATTACAGGTAACTTTTGAACCCCGTACTCTGACTAGTGGGATATATTCTAGAAGAAAAAAAAACCTGCAGGAGGCTTATGAATTGGGTTTGTAATTAATAGTAACATCACACTGAAACTTTTTTGTGTTTATTGTAGGTCACAGCAAATGAGTAAATATACAGATTGTGTGGGGTGACCTATGGTTCTTGCTGTAGGAGGAGGGAAATAATACCGAATGGAGAAATGGTGACTCTTGGATTCAAGTGGAGATCTCAGTATGAATTCATAATTTTCCAGCTCTATCCAGTGTCAGAGACAGAGTGGGATGTTAGTTAAAGCTGTGAAAACAGATGTTATTCAGTAACTACTGACAGTAAAGAAAAGGCTGAGACTTGGGCAGAGGGACTGGGTGTTTTAAGGGAAGAGGAAAGGACTGGGAGAGGAAGAGAGAGGGGCTCAAGTAAACAATTACAAAGAACAATTGGTGTATGTGTGATTAGACCACTTGTGCCTGCCAGCTGGAAATGATGGATGTTAAGAGTCTATCCTCCCACAGAAACAGGGAGACAGAGGCCCTGATGAAGACATTTCAGAAGAATGTCCTTGAGGAAGACCCTTCTGAGTCACAGGAGATACTTGTACATCTCAAAGGGATAAAGGAGGAATTCACAATTGGAAGCCCTTTTTAGTAAATGCTCTAAGAAAGTGTTGTCAGGGACCTGTCTCAGGTGTTGGCTGAAACAAACAGTAAATGCTCCTGGCAGTGTTGAGCTTTCCAGGCAGGCATTTAAGGGAGGGCGTAGAGTCATGCTAGAATACTGTATGACCTTATGCTGCCTAAAGCCATGCTAGAGTTTGGTTCTCTTAGTTCAGAGATTTAGACTATGTGTTAGGTGCTGGGAGTTCTGCTATTCTCACCACTAACAGCACCTTGAAGCAATGTCACTCTAGGATCAATGGACACATTATACTCAGATTTTGGTTTCTAAATACCATTTACCCCTAAATTCCAGATCAGGGACAGGGAAGGTACAATGTATTTGGAATATAGTCTCATGCCAGAAAGCAAGACAGTGCTCAAAGACCTATGGATGAACCAGTGAAAAATGAGAATGCAGGACTCCCTGTTGAAAAATTACAAAGAATGTCAGTTTAGCCACAGTAGCACATTGAACCATGCAAGTATTTTCTAAGAGCAGGGTCTTTGTAATTGTAGGGATCACACGTCCAGGAAGCTGACCCTGAAAATGGGAGATGTGTTCAAGGTCAGAAGAGCCAGCTTGAAGGGGCTCCCACTGGTTAATTGTGGGGCAATTTGAGAGCACTAAACGGACTAATAATGGCAATGGATTATAAAACATGAAATTACAAAAGAGTCCATGCACTTATAGTGATACTAAAAAGGTGTGTGCAGGGGAGGGAAATTTTTATGAAGAATGCCATGTTATACTTGTAGACAGAATAATAGAATTAGAAAAATTACCATTTTTTTCAGTCACCAATGTAATAATGATGCTAAAATCATTGGGTTAAAGTTTGCTGGGAACAGGATATTTGCACAATTTCTAAAGTCTCCCTTTATCACCCCATAGGTTACTTATTAACTACGGATGGGAAAGATGACTTTACAATAGAGATCTAGCAGAAACCACCTTAACCAAGTAGTCAACCGAGCATGGCCAATAGTGAGACCACGTTATCAGGCACAATCTTCATGTGAAGCAATGGAAAGTACACCGTGTTATATTTTGCCCAAAGGGTTCAACTTGCATTTAATCATGAGGAAATAAACAGGTATGAATTATGGGGTATTCTACAAGGCTAGTGGCCTAAACTCTTCAAAAATGTCATGAAAAGAAAAACACACTCACATATGGGGACCTATTCTAGATAAAAGGAGGCTAAGGAGACATGAGAACTAGGTGAACTGTATGAGCCTTGATTGTCCTAGAATTAAAGAGTTACGGAAGGTATATTTAGGGGACAAACTTGGGAAAGTAGGGTTTGGACTCCACACTAGATAATACTATTGTATCAATATTACATTTCTTGTGTGTGATGTGTTACTGGTTATGGTTTTAGTTATGGTTGTGTAGTAGAATGTCTTTGCTCTTATAAGACACACGCAGAAGATTTTAGGGTGAAATGCCCTGATGTCCGGAACTAACTTTCAAACAAGAGGGAGAGGGAGAGATGGAGAGAGAAAGAGAGGAGGAGAGAGGGGAAGGGGAGTGAGGGAGAGAGAGGTGTAGAGAAGGAAGGTGAGTAGTGGGCCAAGGGAAGAAGGCGAGAGGGCAAGAGGGCAAATAGGCATGATGATAACAATTGTTTGGTTCTGGGTGATGAGTATATAGCTATTCTTATATTATTTTTTCACTTTTCTGTAGGTGAGACTTTTTTAAAAATAAAATGTTAGGAGGAAATGTTTTCTATCTATAGCCACATGTCAGGGAGGAACACTAGCACATCAAGGGCAGAAACCCTCTCTGGCTGGTTGGCAGTACCCCTCAAGCAGCACACTTGGCACCTGGCCATCCACACATCTGCTGGGTCTGTGTGAGCAGCACAGTTGGTCATGGTGAGAAGAGCAGCACTGACAGCTGACAGTGGTGCAAGACAGGCACCTGCACCCAATGTCACCTAACAAGAGCAGCTGAGGCTCAGATTGGTAGATCAGCTGGCCAGGGGCTGAGGTTCCTTCTGTGCTGTGAGAAAGCAGGGGTGTCGGGTGCAAGTTCGGGCTTAGACAACTTCTTTGGGTCTTCTGTGAAAATATACCTGCTCTGTTTATGCAATAGAGATCAAATAAGATAATATATGAAACAAAACATTCTTATTTCATAGATTTCCCTTATATTTTACTTTGTAGGTTTTTATTCTGGACATATAGATGGCTTTTTTCACATATGAACTGCTTTCGATGTACTTGCTGTTTATAGGATTTTGCAATATGTGTTTTATAAACACAGAATTTATGATCATCCTGTTTTACATGATTCCTGTCAGAAAAAGAGGGGGCAGTGCATTTAAAATGATCCTGCTGAATTAGTGAGTACTCTTGCCAGGAGAGGACTTCTTTTCTGCTGGGCTTTAGTGAGAGCCTAGTGCAGCCGTGGGCAAACTACGGTCCACGGGCCGGATCCGGCTGTTCTATTCGGTTCTCTTGCTCTCCCCTCCACTCCTTTACTTTGAATTTATATTAGTTCACACAAACACTCCATCCATGCTTTTGTTCCGGCCCTCCGGTCCAGTTTAAGAACCCATTGTGGCCCTCGAGTCAAAAAGTTTGCCCACCCCTGGCTAGTGCATATTTTAAACTTGTTTTTCTTCTAGTACCTGTATCCTTTCAGGGCTGGGTGCAGTAGGACACTTGCATATCATATCACAACATACCTTCTTGGTGAATCAGCCTAATGGATAGTAGGAGTAAGCGTAGCAGCTATTCTGACACCAGGGTGGCTAGCAATTATCATACACTCCCGTGATTGAACCTCATGGATATGTACCACCAAACCTAGTAAGATGCATTCGAGCTCAACATCCCCTTAGCTGGAATCCAGAATGCGATAGCCATTCTAGTGATGTCTGTGCAAAGGGAAATATGATGGAGAGAAAATCCAAGAGGAAAGAGACAGTGGCCTTAACCTATTATGGTTAAAATAACATTATTTTAAAACAAGACAGAGAGAAAGAGACAGAAGAGAGACAGACAGAGAGATAGGGAGAGAGTCTGTCAGTGTCTGTTATATCACACCAGAGGTAGAGATGTACATCGGACAAGCAGAAATGTGGGTTTGAAGACATCGTGGATAGTGATGTAGAGATTAGAGAGTCACTTCACAATATTAAACTGCATGGGTGGATGAGTTCTCCCAAATCAAAGTGCAGAGAAAGGGAAGGACTGAGGACAGAACTGTGATTGATGTGTATATTTCCCATGAAGAAATTGCTAAAAAATATATAAACCAACCTGATTAGAGCCAGGAGGGCTGTGAGAGATGAACACAAACCAGGTTGGTTTACGTTTTTCTCCCAACAGAAAGATTTTTGATGATACATACATTTAATATTTAAATCCAGATAGAAAGCTATATGTATAGCTTTTATACAATGATAAAAAAATCAATGCATATTAAGTACTAGCACAACTACAAAACTCATATAATAGAAACTGACATTCAGTGTGACAGATGGTATTGTTCTGTTAAAATAATTATCACTGCTATTGGCGTTAATAGCAAAAAAAATCTATTTATATGATTGAGATTTCACTTGTTGGTTTGGTTATTTTGATTTTGAGCATAATGCCCACCAGTTTAGTAATTGTCATGACCTTTGTTTAGCAAAGTTTATTTTATAGCCTTTGTCCATTATTTAAAAGAGATTATCTAATAGGGCATCTCAAATATGAGGACAACAATTAAAAACATATATTATTTAATGAAGTTTATTTGTTGATAGTTCACTGTATGATCTGGTGGGTGTTCTCATCATGGAATTCTTACTCCATATCAGTTACACTGTGAATATGGAGCTGAATGCTGGAGCACACTCTTTAGAGTTTTGTGTGCTTATACCATCATGTGTATTTTGATGATTCGATTCTCCCACAATTTTCCTACAATCAAATTACTGCAAGACCCTCATCTCTATAGCATGGTTTCATATGGCCCACATATTCTTAAAGGTGTAAAAAAAAGCACAGAAAAAATACAATCAACTAAAATTGGATGGTGGTTCTTCTTCCCTGAACTGGAGCTTTGCATCCTCAGCTCCTGAGTTCTCCGGCCTCTGGACTCTGAGTCACACCACTGACTTCCCTGTGTCTCCGGCTTACAGAGAGGAAGGGAAAGGGAGAGATAGAAACATCAATGATGAGAGGAGAAACCAAGATGGCGGCATAGGTAAACACCTGAACTGCTGCCTCACACAAAAATTCAAAACTACAACTAAAAGACAAAACGGACATCATCCAGAACCACAGGAAGGCTGGCTGAGTGGAAATTCTACAACTAGAAGGAAAGAGAAAAGCACACTGAGACTCAGAGGAGCTGCAGAAGTAAAGGCAGAGGTACAGAGGCGTGCACGTGGAGAGGGTTGGCAGGCACGCGCGCTTAGAGGGCTGGCAACTGAGTATGCGGCTGTCTTTTTCAAGCCGGAGGGAGACAAAAGCTCCCAACTGCTCTGAACTCCAGTTCCGGGCGAGACTCTGGGGACCCAGACTCATACAGGTTGAAACTGGACTGTCTGGCAGCAGGCAAAAGTTGAGGGCAGCTTTGTCAGAGGCGCTTGCAGCGATTACTGGATTACCGCAGGACACTGAGACCCAGGGGCCTCTTAGGGCAGGGCTGACGGGAAGACATAGCTGTTTGCTCCACCTTGAGACTCCGCCCCATCCAAGCTAAGCACAGAGGCTTTTGCATATGAATGGCCTGGTCCTTTGAATCCTAAACTTACCTAACAAACTGAAGCTGAGTCAGTGAGACCCAGAACATCCAAAAGAAGGCCCAAGGCCCCATAGCAGCTTGCATTGCTTCACAGCTGGGCCTCATCTGGGCATCTCCAAAACCCAAACAAAGAAGAGGAATCTGCAGATCTCTCCATAGCTCCCGCTGGGTGGCCTCAGGCAGAGGCTAAATTAGCACTGCCTTGGAGATCCAAGAGCCAGTGTACCCAGGGGTCAGAGTGGGACCATCCAGATTAAAACTCCTCAGATCCATAAGGGACACACTCAGGGGGCAGACTCAGTGAGCACCAAAGCCCCACTGAAGCAAGTCTTGCCTCATAATGGTGTCTCCAGCACAGAAGTTCTCCCAGTGTAGAAACAGCTGATCCTCACAGCCAGTTGGCCTGGAGGTCAATTCCTTCCAGTGATACCAACAACAATCAAGGCTTAACTACAACAAGACTGTGCACACAGCCCACAAAGGGGTGCACCAAGCATGTCCACCTCAGTTAACTGGGGAGGCTGAGCCACTGGGCCCTATAGGACACCTAGCACATAAAGCCTCTCTATCAACTCAGGGAAGCAGCCAAAATGTGGAGACAAAGAAACAGGTCATAAATGACAGAAATGGAGGAAGGCAAATGACTGGATATAGAGTTCAAAACCACAGTTATAAGGTTTTTCAAGAATTTTCTAGAAAAGGCCGATAAATTTAGTGAGACCCTCAAGGATATGAAAAAGGACCAACTAGAAATTAAGCCTACACTGACTGAAATAAAAAATAATATACAGAGATCCAACAGCAGACTAGAGGATCGCAAGAATCAAGTCAAAGATTTGAAATACAAAGAAGCAAAAAACACCCAACTGGAAAAGCAAAAAGAATCCAAAAATATGAAGATAATGTAAGGAGTCTCTGGGACAACTTCAAGAGTACCAACATCCGAATTATGGGGGTGCCAGAATAAGAGAGAGAGCAAGATACTGAAAACATATTTAAAGAAATAATGACCGAAAACTTCCCCCACCTGGTGAAAGAAATAGACTTACAAGTTAAGGAAGCATAGAGAACCCCAAACAAAAGGAATCCAAAGAGGACCACACCAAGACACATCATAATTAAAATGCCAAGAGCAAAAGACAAAGAGAGAATATTAAAAGCAGCAAGAGTAAAACAGTTGGTTACCTACAAGGGAGCACCCATACGATTGTCAGCTGATTTCTCAACAGAAACTATGCAGGCCAGAAGGGAGTGGCAAGAAATATTCAAAGTGATGAATAGCAAGACCCTACAACCAAGATTACTCTACCCAGCAAAGCTATCATTCAGAATTGAAGGTCAGATAAAGAGCTTCACAGATAAGAAAAAGCTAAAGGAGTTCATCACCGCCAAACCAGTATTATATGAAATGCTGAAAGGTATTCTGTAAGAAGAGGAAGAAGAAGAAAAAGGTAAAGATAAAAATTATGAACAACAAATACATATATATCAACAAGTGAATCTAAAAATCAAGTGAATTAAAAACCTGAGGAACAGAATAAACAGGTGAATATAATTGAATCAGGGGCATAGAAAGGGAGTGGACTGACAATTCTCGGGGGGAAAGGGGTGTGGGGGGGTTCGGGAAGAGCCTAAACAAAAATCTTACATCTATGGATGAGGACAGTGGGGGAAGGGAGGTAAGGGCAGAGGGAGGGGTGGGAACCGGGTAGAGGGGAGTTATGGGGGAAGAAAGAGGAACAATTGTAATAATCTGAACAATAAAGATTTATTTAAAGAAATCAATAAAAAATAAAATAAAGTTGGATGGTGCAGGTAAATGGAGAAAGGAGAAGTATACTAATTCACCATTGCTCATAATAAGGTGTTAATACTGCCCAAGGAATGTATGTACCAAACTTCCCACATCAGAGCCCTTATGGGAGGCAGTGTGCTATGTTACAGGAGCTTAGGTTTGGAAGTCAGATAACTCTGAGTTTGATTGACCTGTTCACTAGTTTTGACATTGGGAGATTATTTAAATGAATCACTTTGATTTCTTATCTTTTAGGAAGTATTACAATGATTAAGTTAGGTCATGTATCTAAAATGCCTAAAACTGTGTCTGGTACACACTTGGTGTTCAATAGTAATGGTTATTGTCAGTTTTAGAGAGTTAGGAGTAGAATAAATGTGGAACTTAAAAAGCTGGTAGATTAGGTGAGGCTCAGATGACTGTTGGCTGTGAACATAGGAATGGCTGTGTCAAAATGGACCAACGAAGCGAAGGGTGAGAGTTGGCAGTCAGGACTACTCATATTATTGTCAGTTCTAAAAGTTTGACATGGAATGTGATGTCTCACTGTATTTGTGTCAAGGTAATATACCTGTCCCTGACTGACCAGAAACCCAGTGTTATTCATAATCACATCATTTTGTAAATTTCATTATCAATTTAGGGACAGTCTTAAGTTTATAGTCTATTCCCAGTGATTAAAATAATTAGTTCATTCATCTTTGAGGATTATAACCCTTTTGGTCTTCTTCATAGCTTCTCCTCTTAGCCTTTTTAAAAAAATTTTACTACTACTCTTTTTTGTTGTTATAAGTCTAAAGAATTCAGTTCTAATAATGTATGGAAGCAGACTTGGCTTTCGTACAGGCTCTGTGACTTAGCAATTACTAGATCTTTTTGATCACAGTTTCCTCACCTGGAAAATAAGGAATAATAATACCCACTTCCACTGGATTATGGTGAACATTAAATGAGATAATGCTATAAAACCATGGCCTCATCATCATCAGTATCAGGAGGCTTATATCCATTATCACACCCTCCCAACTCCTCTCACCCCAAACTGAAGAGCTCTTTGCAAGATTCAAATTCTTTGGCATATGAAAAAATATTTCATGAATGTTTGGCCAATACTAAAAATTATGGTAGCAGACTGAGTCTTGACCATATTTGAGAAAACTGGAGAGGAGTCTTAAATTGTTAGCTTAGTTTATCCTGTATAAAAAATACTGAAATTTCTAGGCACAGGGAAAAAAAATCTACTGTTAACCTAAATATATGATTATTATCATAATTTCTTGAATGAACACACATGATTTCCAACTATTATCCACAAATGCATTTGCTGAGAGGCCATATGGTGCAGGAGTGCTGCCACTAACAAATGTAGAACCTAAGCAAGCCACTGTCTCTCTTTTGCTCCAGTTTCCTCGCCATGAAATAAGGTGATATTTTTAACTCAAGAGGGAAGAGTGGTTGGGAGTATGTGTGGGATATTTCTGCTGTATGCAATGATTGTAGGTATATGGTAGGCAGCTTTCAAAATTCCCTCTGTAGTCTCTTCCATATTGTAGGAAAATTGATTTGTGTGACCAATAGAATGTAGCAGAAGTAAAAATCCACCTCTTCTGAAATAAGGTTAGAAAAGACAACTGCAGCTTCCTTTTTTAACCCTCTGTCTGTCTATCTGTCTATCTATTTCTCTCTATTTGCTCCTTGGAAAGCCTTGTCATGAGCAACCTCACAAAGAGGCCCATGTGGTGATGAGCTGAATCCTGCAAACCAGATTCCTGACCTACAGAAACTATGAGATAATGAATGATTAGTGCTTTCAGGGGCTAAGTTTGGAGCGATTCGTTATGTAGCAATAGATAACTCAGACAGACTTGCTTTTAATAAGCAGAGTCTAGGATGCTAAATGGCCTGTAGTTGGTGGGACAGTTCTGTCAATGAAGACTTGTCCCACCCTGCTGTAGACTAAAGTTTTGTGTCCTCCTAAATTCATATATTGAAACCTAATCCCCAAGGTGATGGTATTAGGAGGTAGGGCCTTTGGGGGTGACTAGATCATGAGGATGGAGCCTTCATGAATGGGATTAAGGCTCTTATACAGGCCCCCCAGAGAAACTCTCACCCCTCTGCTGTATGAGGGCATAGTAACAGGACTATGAACCAGGAAGCAGGCCTTCACCAGACGCTGAATCTACCTGTGCCTTGATGTTGGACTTCCCAGCCTCCAGAACTGTGTGACTTAAACAATAAATGGTTATTGTTTAAGTCACACATTCTATGGTAGTTTTGTTATAGTAACCAGAACAGACTAAGACACACCCCAGATGCCAAAGGCCTCTCCCAACACTGGCAGGGCCTCTCCTAGCTTGAAATGTGTATGATCAAATTTTGTGAGTTAAGAAGAAAGACCAAAAGGAAAAGGTCATCATAAATTGCTGTGTGATTCTAATTCAAATTTAAATGCAGGTATCCAGTGTCCAATGGGCCTTATTGAATCTACCCTGGAGAAATTCTGGCAGATGTACACAAAATGTGTGCAAGTCTGTCCCTTGCCCCTTTGTTTGCAATACCAGGATGCTGAAAATAATCTAAATGTACACCAATAGAGGAATAGTCAAATAAATTATGGTAAATCAAGAATATCATGCAACTCTTAACAAGAATAAAGGACTTAAACGTAAGATGGGAAACCATAAAAATCTTAGAAGAATCCACAGGCAGCAAAATCTCAGACATATGCCGAAGCAATATCTTCACCGATACATCTCCTAGGGCCATGGTTGGCAAACTGCGGCTCACAAGCCACATGCGGCTCTTTGGCCCCTTGAGTGTGGCTCTTCCACAAAATACCACGGCCTGGGCGAATTTATTTTGAAGAAGTGGCGTTAGAAGTTTAAGTTTAAAAAGTTTGCCTCTCAAAAGAAATTTCATTTGTTGTACTGTTGATATTTGGCTCTGTTGACTAATGAGTTTGCCGACCACTGTCCTGGGGCAATGGAAACTAAAGAGAAAATAAACAAATGGGACTACATGAAAAGAAAAAGCTTCTGCACAGCAGAAGAAACAAAACAAGAAAGCCCACTACATGGGAGAACATATTTGCCAATGTTATCTCCAATAAGGGTTTTTTCTCCAACATTTACAGGGAACTCATACAACTTAACAAAAGGAATATAAACAATCCAATAAAAAAAATGGGCAACAGAACTAAATAGATACTTTTTGAAAGAGGACATACAGAAGGCCAAGAGACATATGAAAACATGCTCAATTTCACTAATCATCCAAGAGATGCAAATCAAAATGACAATGAGGTACCATCTCACACCTGTCAGAATGGCTATCATCAACAAATCAACAAACGACAAGTGCTGGGGAGGATGCGGAGAAAAAGGAATCCTCCTTCACTGCTGGTGGGAATGCAGACTGGTGCAGCCACTGTGGGGAACAGTATGGAGTTTTCTCAAAAAACTAAAAATGGAACTCCCATTTGACCCAGTAATCCCACTTCTAGGAATATATCCCTAGAAACTAGAAACACCAATCAGAAAGGATATATGTACCCCTATGTTCATAGCAGCACAATTTACAATAGCTAAGATTTGGAAACAGCCTAAGTGCCCATCAGCAGATGAGTGGATTAAAAAACTGTGGTACATCTACACAATGGAATACTACACTGCTGTAAAAAAGAAGGAACTCTCCTACCATTTGCAACAGCATGGATGGACCTGGAGAGCATTATGCTAAGCGAAATAAGTCAGTTGGAGAAAGATAAATATCACATGATCTCACTCATTTGTGGAACATAATGAACAACATAAACTGATGAACAAAAGCAGATCCAGAGACAGAGAAGCATCGATCAGACCGTCAAACCTCAGAGGGAAGGTAGAGGAGGGTGGGGATAAGGGGGAGAGATCAACCAAAGGACTTGTATGCATGCATATAAGCATAACTAATGGACACAGACACCAGGGAGGTGAGGGCATGAGCAAGGGAGGGGTGGAGGGGGGCAATGGGGTGATAAGGACATATATGTAATACCTTAATCAATAAAGAAAATTAGCCCTAGCTGGTTTGGCTCAGTGGATAGAGCGTCAGCCTGTGGACTGAAGGGTCCCACGTTCTATTCCAGTCAAGGGCACATGCCTGGGTTGCAGGCTCAATCCCCAGTAGGGGGCGTGTAGGAGGCAGCCGATCCATGATTCTCTCTTATCATTGATGTTTCTATCTCTCTCTCCCCATCTCGCTTCCTCTCTGAAACCAATAAAAATATATATTTTTTAAAAAATAAAGTTGACCTATATTAAAATGAGCTCTAAATTATATCCTATATAATAAAAGCCTAATATGCAAATTGTCCCCTTGACCGAGAGTTCGACCTGGAGCTCGACCTATTGCTATGATGTATGCTGACCACCACGGGCAGCGTGGAACATGGCGGGCGTCGGAGATGCAGTGCTGGCAGTGGGCAGCAGTGGAGGCGCTGCTGGCCCCGATGGGCCCCGATGAGAGTGGGACCATGGTGGGATGGTGGAGCAGGTGAGTGGGCGGTGCCAGGCCAAGGTGGGTGTGAGCTGGGGGCCAATCACCCCGCTGATTGCCTTGCAGACGGCAACCAGCAGAGGCAGCAGGGGGCGAGGCCACCGCCTGGCTCCCAGGTGCTGAGGAAGCCGTGTGGGGGGTCCAGCCCCGACCAATCACCCCACAGACAGCGACCAGCAGCTGGCAGGCCCTGTTTCTCTGGATTGGAGCTGGGGGTGGGTGGCTGTGACCAACCTCCCGAGGCACCCAGGCAGCGGGGAGGGGGTGGCTTCAACCTCTCACAGGCTACCTGGGGGTGGGGGTGACAGGGACAGAGGTGCTGTGAGAATGCAGTGTGTCCGCCAAGCTCGCTCTCACTCCCCCTGCTACCCTCCCCTGGGACACCAGGGGTTGCGCACCGAGGAAGCCTCCGTGCTCAGGTGCTGGACACCCACAAGGAGCCTGCCCCGCACCCACATGGCCTCTTCTGGGTGAGCCTGGCCGCAGCTGCAGGGACCACAGGGGCCAGTCGGGCTCCCCGTGGGTTTGTGTAGGAGCTGGCCAGCAAGGCCAGCCGGGAGAGAGCACGCTGCCTGCTTGGCTTTGGTGCAGCACCACTGGGTGGCCCAGAGGTCCACGCTGTGCCCCGGCCCGCGGCATCCGGCTGCACTCACCACATCTCTGTGTGGGGATTTGGGTGCTGTGAGAGGGGCGTGCGGGGGCCCAGGGGCCCAGGTGCTGCCCAGGACCCGTAGGTCAGCTGGGACCTGCCCTTTCACGCCAGATGCTCGTGCTTTGATCCCTGGCCAGGCCTAGGGATCATACCCGTGCACAAATTTTGTGCACCAGGCTTCTAGTTGTTAAATGAAAATCTAAATCTCAGAATACTATAAGTGGTATACCATTTCAGGTTTTTAAATTTTTTTTATTTTTTTGTTAATCCTCACCCAAAGATATATATATATTTTTTTTTGCACTGAAAAGAGAGTAGAAGGGAGGGGGAGAGACACATAGAGAGAATCATCGATGTGAGAGAGACACTTAGATTTGTTGCCTCCTGCACTCGCCCTGACCAGGGCAGGGGATCAAGCCTGCAACCAAGGTACGTGCCCTTGACAGAAATCAAACCTGCAACCCTTCAGTCCATGGGCCAACACTCTAACCACTGAGAAAAAATGGCTAGGGCACCATTTAGGCTTTTAAAAACATTATACTGTGTGTTTGTAAATGTATAGAAAGAGGTAATATATGAAATGATTCACCTCAACCTCTTAACAGGGAATTCCTACGGGGGAAGGAGCTGTGTGGAGTGGAACTTTGACTTTTTATTCTGCCTACCACTGTATTGTTTGAATTTTTTACAATAAGCATTACCTTTGTGATGACAAAATGTATTACATTCAGTAACGTTAGTAACGTCCTGGGTACTTTAGTGTCACTGAGGTGCTAAAATCTAATTTTTCATTTAAAGGTGGAAATAGGTGACACGTAGCTTATGTTTCTGGTTTGAGTAAGAGCAGTTAGGAGTGAAGCCAGAATGCCCCTTTCCTAGGCTTTGTTACAAACACTTGTTCAAGATGTGCCTAAGACATTGCTTTCTCCCACAATCCACAAACACCTTACTCAGGGCAGGAAATGTACACTCAATGAATGACTATGTCAAAGACACAATCGGAATGGGAAAGCCTTTTTTCCCCTTTTGTATGGAATTAAATTGTTGGAAGGAAGCCAAGGAAGTGACACATCTCACCTCCTGTTTCTGGCTGAACAACCCTTAAGTCATTGAAATTGTTCATCAAATTGTTTTGGGTCTTAGGTACTATGAGTAGCATAATTTATTTCCCAACTACTTTTATTATTATTTTTAAATATATTTTATTTATTTTTTTACAGAGAGAAAGGGAGAGGGAGAGAGAGTTAGAAACATTGATGAGAGAGGAACATCAATCAGCTGCCTCCTGCACACCCCCTACTGGGGATGTGCCCGCAACCAAGGTACATGCCCTTGACTAGAATCGAACCTGGGACCCTTGAGTCCACAGGCTGATGCTCTATCCACTCAGTCAAACCGGTTAGGGCAGTTTCCCAACTACTTTTAATTTTTTTTCATATTTCTAGAAGGAAATGAGGTACCGTGCCTTTGCATTGATTGCAAATCTATTCTATGTTTTATTGAAAAGATATACTTTGCCCCATCTACCTGAGCAGTTGGTTTGGCTCCTAGTGTGCACAGGCTTGGGTTTATTTTTAATATTTCCTGTGAAATTTCTCTACAACTGAGTCAAGGCAGAGACTAAATCTTTTATTTCCTTCATGGTTTCTGGAATATAGTTGACTTTTCACTTTATCTCCCTGAGTCTCAGTGTGCTCATCTGTAAAATACAAGCATTTACTGCAAGAGTCACATATATACTTTGTATTATATACATTTGTATATAGATGAGAGCACTTTGTAATAGTAAAATAATAGAACAATGCTAGCTACTTAGTTCTCAATTTAATTTATGAGGTTGAGTATTTTTTTCATAAATCTAGTATAGAATAAGTTTGTACATATAAAAAACATATCAAACTCAGAAGAGTGAGAAGTGAAGATGTTGAACAGCCAATTGAATACATGGTTCTTAGACCCAGGATAGACGTCTGATCTGGAGGAAAAGATTTGGGAGCTAGCAGCCTATCATGGTGGTTGAAGTCAAAGGTGAAATGTTGCAGAAGGGGATGTGTAGAACTAGAGGAGATGAGGATGACCTGGGGCTGAACTCAATACTAGCTATTTAAGGCAGAGGTCTTTAAAGTGGGATAAAGTACTGTTAGGGGCATGTGAATACTTTCTAAGGGTTACACAAGCATGGATGTTTTAAGGGAATCCATTTCTCGAGCCTCAGCTTCCATTTCTAATCATTCCTTTAAATGCTTTGTCTGAGATGTGCCTGCGATGGGTTGGGGAATGGACAATGTCTCCTTTCTTATCATTTTGCAATTGCCTTTCTTCCACTTTCAGAAAGAAAGGCTCTCTTCATCGCACCACATTGCATTGTCCTGGGGAGTAAACCATCTCCAAGATGGTAAACAAAGGGTGATTGGAAACACTGGTGCTGGTTCTGAGAAAGCGAATGACTCTAGTGACCAAGCCCCAGACCCTCTTGCCAGCCAGTGGTCTCCACTCCCTGCATTCGGCAAAATTGAAGTGAAACTTACTGGGTTGTCAGCTGTTAAACCATCACAAATCGTCTGTGATTCTAGATCACTCTATGATTTTTAGCATAACTCAGAAACAGTTCAAAGATTTGAGAGGCATTTATATAAAATACAAGCACTTACTGCAGGAGTCACATGTATACTTTGCGACTCTTGCATAAATGTATACATGACCCTTGCATAAATACATTTTCCTTTCTCCTTCACTTAGTTACTGTATGTGAATAAGGTTTCTCAGAACTTACATCTATAGAAATGAAAGATGAGAAGAGAATAGAATTGATTCTGAACCCTGTCTTGTTTTAGCAACAAATAATATTTACCAACAGATGGCTAAACTAGGGGAAATATCTATTTATATATCTCTAGTCCTATAAACTAAGAGATGCATCTCTGTCTTGGTTCGTTCGGATTGCAATAACAAAACACCACAGACTGGGTAACTTATAAGCAGCAGACATTTATTTCTAACAGTTCTGGCTGGGAAGTCCAAGATCTTGTATGGAGCTGGCAGATTTAGTGTTTAGTGAGGACTTCTGGGTTCATATATGGCATATGCTCACTGTGTCCTCACATGATGGAAGGGGCTAGGAAGCTCTCTGGTGTCTCTTTTTATAAGAACACTATTTCCAATCATGAGGGTAGAGCACTCCCCAAAGCTCTACCTCCAGATGACATCGCCTGGGGCATTAGGTTTTCAACATAGGAGTTTGGAGGAGACACAAGCATTCAGACCACAGCAATGTCCAATAAAAAATTATTTTAAAGGCAAAATTATAGGGACAGAAAGCAGTTTATCAGTCACTTGGGGCAGGGATATGGTTGGGGATTGCCTGCTTGGAGGCAAGAGGTAACTTTTGGAGTTAAGGAAATGTTTTCTATCTTCTTGATTTTGATTGTGGTGTTGGTTTTATAACTGAACACAATTGTCAAGCTCATCAATATGTATACTTTAAATGGGTATTTTTTGTATCTAAATTATACCTCAATAAAGCTACTTTTCTGTTTAATAATTATTTATAAAATTTATAACAATTATGTAGCAGTAATCATTGCAATGTATCTCAATCCAGAAGAAATTTTTAACACTTAGAGGCTTCTGACTGTGGAAAACACAAACACATTTAAATTTTTACTTGTTTTCCAGAGAAGTAAGAGAGTGATCAATAAAGGCTATAAAGTACAAAATATATTACATTAGGGTTAAATTCTGTGAGAAAGGAATTATGATGTCAATGGGAAAAAGAAATTATATAAAATGCCAACTGTTAAATAAGGGATTGTTCAAGTATTTTCAAATATGGATGTTGGTGGGTTATAGCATATCATGTTTTGTAGATTTCATTAGATTTATTTAAAAGAACATTATAAAAGTTTCATTTCAAAATATAGATAATTATGATGTACTAGAAAATATATTCTTTGCAAATATTTAGATTTAGGATAAAATTTTAATATTTCAACTTAAAAATATACAAGGAGCCCCACCAGTGTGACTCAGTGGTTGAACATTGACCTATGAACCAGGAGGTCACGGTTCGGTTCCCAGTCAGGGCACATGCCCAGGTTGCGGGCTCGATCCCCAGTGTGGGCATACAGGAGGCAGTCGATCAATGATTCTCTCTCATCATTGATGTTTCTATTTCTCTCTCCCTCTCCCTTCCTCTCTTAAATTAATAAAATATACATATATATAGAATGTTAAAAAATGTACAGAAAGAGTACATAATTTTTCAGAGTACTTTTAGGGATAAAAAAGGGGGAAAAGCCCTGACCGGTTTGCTCAGCTGTTAGAGCATCAGGCTGAGGACCAAAGGGTCACAGGTTCCATTCCTGGTCCAGGGCATGTACCTCATACCTCGGTTGCAGATTCTATCCCCAGCCCCTGCTAGAGGGAGGTAACCAATCATTGTGTCTCTCTCTCATGTTGATGTTTCTCTCTCTACCCCTCCCACTTCCTTTCCACTCTCTCTAAAAATCAATGGAAAAAATATCATCATTCCTGGGGGGAAGACTTAAAAGAGGCCGGGGGGAGGGAAGAAAACCATTTATTTAGGGATAGACCGAGCAAAGAGGACTAAGAGAGAATAACCAGGAAGAAGGAAGAAGAAGTCAGAAGGAATGTTCACAGAATTCAAATAGACATTCAAGGAGGAATATTGTTCTCTGTCTCAGCTGAAGCAAGGCAAGTGCCAAAAGATAATCTACAGAGTCTTTAATTCTCTGTGGGAAATATGTTCACTTTTCCCTGGCCCAAGCAGGGATTTTGAGTTTGGGGAGCAAGGATTCCACACCCCTGCCCACTATGGCAGTGGAGTGATGTCAAAAAGAGTTGAATTGCCCTAACCGGTTTGGCTCAGTGGATAGAGCGTCGGCCTGCAGACTGAAGGGTCCCAGGTTCGATTCCGGTCAAGGGCATGTACCTGGGTTGTGGGCACATCCCCAGTAGGGGGGCATGCAGGAGGCAGCTGATCGATGTCTCTCTCTCATTGATGTTTCTATCTCTCTATCCCTCTCTCTTCCTCTTCATAAAAAATCAATAAAATATATTAAAAAAAAAAGAGTTGAATTGTTTGAGAGCAGAGGGAGGGCTCCAAGGAGACTGAAAAATTGGACGTGTCCTGGTAAGCAGGAGAGAGTGTCCTGAAGAAGAAGGCAGTGAATTGAGGCCCTGGACTCTCAGGACAGTGGGGCCTGAGTGTATTGTCTACCTAGAGAGGCAGTACCAGGTTTTCTAGTCTGGTCAGCACCCCTTGTGCCCAGCTTAGAACAAAAGCAGGGGAGCCATTTGTCCCCAAGGGAAGAGTATGGGCTGGAGAAGAAGCACATCACTCCATACTCTTGCAAACTGAAGACCCTGGCCCCAGTATTCTGTGCTGTCTAAAATCCTCTTGAACCTTGGATGACCCGGGACCTGGGTAAGGCACCCCAATAATGGTTAAGATTGGATTTCCTCTAGTGGGAAAAGAAGCTTACAAATATTACTTTTTAGATGGGAAACATGTCAATTACATTTTTTTGAAGTCTGCATTTTGTTGCATATTAGAAGCCCTCCATATAGACTGGAGTGTTCAGTTGGATAGACAGCTAGGAGGTCATTGGTGCAGCTTCAGCAGAGTGTGGGGGCAGATCTAGATTTTATGGAAAGAGGAAAGAGTGGGAAGTGAGGACGTGAAGAAAGCAATGTAGACCACTCTTCCAAAAAACTCAGCTATGAATAGAAGGTAAGATAAAGGGTGGACCCTGGAGGAGGAGGAGGCAGAGTAGAGGATTCTGCTGTAAGGCCACTGACAGCTGCATTGCAACATGTATTCTTGCTGACCATTGCTCTCTCATCCAGCTTCTCTAGGCATCTTGTTATTTCCTTGGTATTTATTAAGGTGATTGCAAGGTAAAATGAGCTGCTGTATAGATGACTCTCTAAATCTCAGTAGCTTAACACAATCACGTTTTATTTCTCATGAAGGTAAAAACCAGTTGGGTATTTTTACTGGGTGGTTGTGTTCTCCAGCAGAGGTGCAGGGACCCACGCTCATTCCATCCATGCCATCTTCCACACTTGACTTCCCAAGTTGCTCTGTAACGGGAGAGGAGCATAGAGAGTTGCCTGTGGGAGGTTTCTATGGGCCATGATGGAAAGTGGTGCACATCTCTCTTGCCCACTTTGAGCAGAACATGGTCACATGACCACACCTGACTGCAAAAAGGCTGGAAATGTGATGAGGCTGTGTGCTACATTAGGATATGGGTCTGGTGAGTGTGCACTAGAATCTGCCACATTCTTCTACCCACTCTTTCCTGTTTCCCCCTTAGCCTATATCTCAGGACCCCACCCTGGGTGTAGAGTGGTATCTTGACTAGAGTACTGCCTAGCTTCCTGTCCTAACTTATTTCCAGCCTTTTATATTTAAGTCTCAGAGTTATTTCTGATTTTAAATCAAGTCACAAAACACCTCAATTCTTGGTTTGGGAAGTATCAGAGAGGGAGGGAGGTGTTGGGGGTTTGGAGATGTGACGAGGAAGCAGGACCAAACAACCTCCCATGAGAAACATGGGCATTTCACTTTTCCCTTGGGGTTCTCTGCTGTGATGACCATTATCACCACCATGGTTACAGGGACTTTCTCCATGAATATCCTACCCCCAATGTAAACAAACCTGGCTTCACACAGCTGAGACAGGATAATATTATCAGAAAGACTGTACTCAATTTTAAGGGAGGACAAATGGAAGTGAACAGGGTATTGTGTGTAAACCAGAGGCCGGTAGCTTATACAGTAGCCACATAATGACTCCCTGCTCACACCCTCTTTTAAGTGATGCCCCTCATGCCAGCATGACTTCTCAATGTGGACTACTAGGTATGGCCTAACTCTAAACACTACTCTAGACTTTGATATCTGACTCTTGGTCTCAGTATTATAACAGCTTGGCTTACTGATGAACTATCTTGTTAGTTAGTTTCCTGTATTAATTTAAAATGCAAATATAAAATATTAACTGGTTTAAACTCTTTTGTCTTCCATTCAGAACACTCTTTTTATGCTGTTAATAATTTACCTGAGGAGTCTAACAGCAATAAGAAACTTGTTTGGAGAACATGGAAATAGTAAAGGGAGTTAAAGGATTTTTAATGATGTTACACCCAAGCCATGATAGAATTTGGCAAATGATCTCTATAAGATTATGCAGAATACCTTTTTCTTGTAGAAATATTCATATCTACTAAGTGTAATATTTACCTTTGATGGGGAAGGTTGAATAATGACAAAATATTGCCATTTGATTCTTCTTTTACAAGATTTCATATAGACTACTACCTTTATATTTTGTTTCATATTCAGTTTTAACTTAGTTTGAATTGGTTACATTTAATAAAATTGAGATTTGAGTACATACTCTAAATTTCACAGTAATGCTTTGGGTAAGTTAATATCTCCAGGTAGCTAATCTCATGAAATTACCATATGGCCTCATAATTCCCCTCCTAAGTCTATATCTAAACTAACTATAAAACAGGTACTGAAATGAATGCATGTACATACACATTCATAGTAACAGTATTCTCAGAAGCCAAAAGGTGGAGATGACCCAAAGTCAATCAATGATTGAATGGGTGAACAAATGTGGTATATCCATATAATAGAATATTATCCTAATATATAGAAACCCAGGGTCTGTAACAACTGACCGAAGGCTCGACCAAACACTGGAAGTCAGTCCTACAGTCAGTGCTGGGTTGCCATGGTGACCCAGCATTGACTGCTGCCTCTGCGGGCATGGCGACCCAGCACTGACTGCCGAGCGGGCTGCAGATCAGGCCCAGAGAGAGGCCTGGAGAGAGAGGCAGGGTCTGATCTGCAGCCTCCATGGCAGTTGTTGATCAGCTGTTGCCTCTGTCTTTCTCTTTGGGCTTTACCAGCAGCTCCCCTCTGTGTCTCTCCAGGCCTCTGCGGGGGCTGCTGATCAGCCCTGCCTCTCTGATCAGGCCCAGAGATAGTCCCGGATACGCTGACTGGCATAGAAACCAACCAATCAGAACTAAATCTGGGTGAACTGCGAGGAGACAATGGTTGCCTAAGAGGTGGAGCTTCTGACACTGACTGGCATAGAAACTGACCAATCAGAACCTAATCTGGGTGAACTGCGAAGGCAGAACCTAAGGTGGGGGCTGAGGAGGGATTTTAAGGGCAACAGCTGTTTGGTGTAAGGTGAAAAAAAGCGGTTCAATTTTTTTAATGACCGGTTTGGCAGTATAGTGCACATGGCTGGCTATCAGTCCAGATATAGGGATTATGTCTTTTTGTTTGCCAAGAGCATCTCCTCCTGCTGAAAAAGGCTTCCCACCCCCCATTTAAGCAATCCTATCCTATATAATCTATCTATACTAATAAAAGGGTAATATGCTAATTAGACCAGGTCGACTAGCCATCTTCCAGACGTCCTACTTCCTTCCGGACAGTCATGGTGGCAGTTGGGGGCAAGATTAGGCCGGCAGGGGAGGGCACTTAGGGGCGATCAGGCAGGCAGAGGCAGTTAGGGGTGATCAGGTCGGCAGGGGAGAGCAGTTGGGGGCGAGATCAGGTTGGCAGGGGAGGGCAGTTGGGGGCAACCAGGCAGGCAGGGGAGGGCGTTTGGGGGTGAGATCAGGCTGGCAGGGGAGGGCAGTTAGGGGTGATTGGGCAGGCAGAGGCAGTTGGGGGCAATCAGGCAGGCAGGCAGGTGAGTGGTTAGGAGCCAGCGGTCCCAGATTGCGAGAGGGTGCAGGCTGGGCTGAGGGAAGCCCGCCTCCATGCATGAATTTCATGTACCAGGCCACTAATGCAGCTATGAAAAGGAAGGTAGTACTGGTTCATGCTACAACATGGGTAAACCTTGAAAACATTATGCTAAGCAGACAGGAGATTAGTGTTTGCCCTGGCTAGCGGGGAGATGGGGGAGAGGAAATGGAGAGTAACTGCTTACCAGGTACATAGTTTCTTTTTGGGGTGATGAACATGGAGTGTACAACACTGAATGCACTAAGTGCTACTGAATTGTTTATTTTATTTTAAATATTATTTACATTGATTTTAGAGAGAGAGGGAGGGAGAGGGAGAGAAACATCGATGAAAAAAACATTGATCGGCTGCCTCTCACACACTCCCTACTGGGGATTGAGCCCAAACCCAGGCATGTGCCCTGACTGGGACCTTTTGGTGCCTAGGACAATGCTCAACCAACTGAGCCATAGGGGCCAGGCTGAATTGTTTACTTTAAAATAGTTCATTTTATATTATATGAATTTCATTTAAACAGAATATATGAATGAGTCAATAGGAGCAAAACATACTGACATGCATTTAATACTCAGCTATCGAGAGTTTTAAAAAATTAAATTAGTAAATACTGATTCTCAACTAAACTTTCAAAATGATGTGGCAGAAATCAATGTTACCCAAAGTGTGGGATGTGTTTTAATGATGGTAGGTCAGATGGGAAAGGCTTTAAATAACATTCCCTCACATAGTGAGAAATTTATTTTCAGAGATTTTTATCACCTTTTAGTCCCTGTTGACTGCATCAGTGAAAGTCTCAATTTTGTGCTAGGATGTTAGCTGTTACTATGTTTAATATCTCTAACATACACGAATCTCCTTTTTCAACGAAGAGAGATCAGGCTCCAGGCTCAGAGCTCTCTGTGGGCAATGCTCTGAAAGTGGATTTAATACCATTGTTTCATTTTCAGTGCGTTCATTTTTACTTGTATCTTTTGTTTATGTTTCAGGACACCTGTTTTCCACTTTAAATGATGTGCATTATAATTTAGATTGTGTTGCAAAAATTTCTTCTTTAAATTGATCTAAGTAGAAATGTAAGCCCACTTAAAGGAAAACATTAGGTATATAGTAATGTAAATGGCATGAGGATTTGGGAGTCCAGTAGAACTCAGATGACTAAATAGGACACACTGGCATGAAGAAACACACACAGGGTGGGTGTGGGGACCTGAGTCTCACTGCTCTACTTGTGCAGCTCTGGGCACAGCACTGAGCCCCTCTGTGCTGTGGTTCCTGCCTCACTGTTTTACACATGGAACTTACATTATTAAATTACTTGTGTTTGTTATTTTCTGTGTCACGGGGGTTGCACTAGCACACAATTCTGATAAGATGTAGGTTCTGCTGGTGAGACGCACTCATGGGGTTTGGACAGCATAAGGAGCGTGTCATTCTTCCTCCAGCACAGCGCTTGACATGAGGGTTTGACAGATTATCAATTTTTACAATGAAGCTGGTCTCCCCAGAGCGCCCTGGCAGTAACCAGCTTCTAAGCTGCAAGGCAGCTGTGACACTGGCAGTGATTTCTGCCATTTCCTGCAGTTTCTGATACTGCGTGCCGCAGCTTCCTGATGTCCTCGCTGATGTGGCACAACCTGCGAGTCAGTGGTGGTCCTTTTTCAACCTTCACTCGTCTTCTCCTTCCAAAGACTTTGCATGCATCGGATTCCCTATATTAAATACCTTTCTGCTGGTCATACCCGAGTAGTTTCCTTTTTCCTCACTGAACCATAACTGAAATATTAGTTTTATTGAATTCATAAAAGCTTACATTTTAATAACAGTACAAAAGAGTTAACATTTGTTGAGTGTTTACTATTAGTCATTGGACTAAAGATTTGACACACATAATTTCATTTAGTTCTCTTAAGAACTCTATAAAGGCTGGCCAGCATGGCTCAGTGGTTGAGCGTCAAGCTATGAACGAGTAGGTCAAGGTTTGATTCCCGGTCAGGGCACATGCCCCGGTTGTGGGCTCCCTGTGTGGGGCATGCAGGAGGCAGCCGATCAATGATTCTCTCTCATCATTTATGTTTCTATCTCTCTCTCCCTTCCTCTCTAAAATGAATAAAAATATATTTTTAAAAAAGAACCCCATGAGGTAGTTCCTGTTACCATGCTTATTTTGCAGAGGAAGAAACTGAGGCAGAGGGTGACTTACTAACTCAGGTCTCAGAGGTGGCAAGCAGTGGAGTGGGAATTTGAATGCAGGATGTGTGAATACAGAGAGTGTTCGGTGACTCCACACTTACTCCCTTCCCCCTGCACAAAAATGTTTACTTCAGGTCTGCAATAAAGTCTGCTTCAAGTCTGAAATCAGAAGTGTTTTGGAACTCAGAAGTTTCGATTTTTAGAAGGGGGACCCAGCACATACACTGCATGTTAGTTGTGGGGCAGCTTAAAAGGGATCTGGGACAGGAACTTGTAATCAAACACACTAACAGTTCTGCAACTGGATGAGTGTTCATATTAAATAAGGTAAAGATCATAAACAGCCAAAGGACAGTTCCTTTGCTACCAAGTGAGGTAGGTGCCAAACATAGGGGAAAAAACTTTTGGTTTTCAGAGCTTGGTGGATTTCAAAATTGCAGATTAGGAATTGTGGACCTGCAATTATCATGAAGTATTAGCAAATAGAAAAGAGAGGCTGAATGGATTTTTAAAATATTTTTTCTCGTTGCTTTTTATCTTCATTGATCTTTAGTCAGGCTACTTGTGACCACTTCTCCTCTCCTTTTATAGCCAAAGCATGTGGTGAGGACTTATTTTTTACCTATTTAAGTCAAATGTAATTGCAAGTATATTTACTTTGCAGACGCCTTAAGGTTAAGGCCATTGTGTTGTTCCACAATGCCCAGCATATCACCCCACCAAAGCAGAACAGGAAAAATCAGCAACTTAGGAGTGAAAAACAATACCTTAGGATTTCTTAAAGTTTACCTTGTTATTTTTAAGGGGGGACACTCTTGGGGGGGCTTAAAATGTTTTTCCAATTACAGTTGACATGCAGTATTATATTAGTTTCGAGTGAACAACATAGTAATTAGACATTTATATACCCCTTGTTCTTTTATAACTTGACCTGCTTATACAGCATTTCTGTTAATATTTATAGTGATTTATTTTTTTAAGATTTTAGCTAAAATGTAGCTATTGCTTTAACATTTTATTTTTAATAAACTTATTCCAGTTACCTGTAGTTGGATAACAAACCACTCCAAGCTCAGTGGTTTAAAACAGCAATTTGTTATTGCTCTCATGGTTCCATGGGTTGACTGGGCTCACCTGAGACATTCTCATTTGGGGTTTCTCATGGGGTCACATGGTTGGGGCTCAAGGCATCTGAAGGCTTGTCTGTGCTGGACACCAAGATAGCTCACCCACATGGCTTGCCGTCAATGCTGGCTTTTACCAGGGTCTCAGCAAAGGTTCATTCAGACCACCTATAGGTGGCCTCTCCATGTGGCTGGGGCTTCTTTCAGCGAGGTGGCTGAGTTCTGGGAGCCTTAGTATTCCAGAGACCTGGGCGGAAGCTGCAAGACTTCTTACAATCTAGCCTTAGAAATCACTTGGCATCACTCCCACCCTGTTCTTCTGGCCAAAAGTCACAGGGCTGTTGTAGATTTAAGAGGAGGATGATAAAAAAGGATGTAAATATTGGAGGCATAGTTCTTTGGTGGTGGTGGGGGGCATCTTTGAAAACTTGCTACCACGCAACTTATATAGATATGTGCACAAGAGTGTAAAAGTTTTTAAAAATCATCTACACAGAGGCAAAAGTTTTATTACCCCACAACTGAAATAAAAATGCCTTGAACTTGCACTTCACATTTTTAAATATCTTAATAATACCTTTTAATACACCTCTGCTTGATGAGACAAATTATAAATAAATGGCATGACATCCAAGAAGTGGCCAAGTGGAGAAGTGCTCAGCTATAAGTTGAGCAGGCAGAAGAAATTCTCAAAAGCTATAAAAACATAAGGAGATACTTTTCAAATGATAAGACATCATTATAGATTTTTGGGAAACCATGATACCCATTTTGGTATGTAATTAGGAGCAGGGTGGTTTGTGAGCAGAGGAGATAATGAGAGGCAGCCTTTGTAGTTGAAAACTAGTCATTCCTGCTTTTTTTTTTTTTTTGACTCACAGATAACTTTTGAGTATATGAGAGAAGTTAAAATTTTTTCCCCTAAAATGGTTATTTGTATTCCTTTGTTTCTTCCTGCATTCTTTCCTCCTTATCTTCCTTTCTCCTCCCCACTCCTCTTCCTTCATTCCTTGTACAATTATTTATAGAAGCTGATTCTCTATCAGATATCGATCTGGACCAGGGGTAGACTAGGGAAGAAGATAAGTTTCCCAATTTCATGGCAAATACATTCTTAAGATAAGGAGACAGAAAAAAAAAAAAAACCCAGAAAAAATGATACACCAACCTTTGCTGCTTTGGCTCAGTGGACAGAGCATAGACCCTCAGATTGAAGGGTCGTGGGTTGATTCCGGTCAAGGGTATGTACCTGGTCCTGGTTGGGGTGCATGCTGGAGGCAACCAATCGATGAGTCTCTCTCACACTGATGTTTCTCTCTCTGTCTCTCCCCCTCCCTTCAACTCTCTCTAAAAATCGGTGGAGAAATAACCTCGGGTGAGGATTAAAAACAACAACAAGATAATACACCCACAAATAAGACAAACTCAGATAGTTATAAGTAACAAACTGCATACACCAAACTGCATACACCTCTTGCATACAATTTTATGGGGTTCACAGTCTTCCCATGGACTTGTCTTCCTTGCTCTGCAATTAATAACTTCTCTTTTAAACGAAAGGATGACTTTTTAACATGAGCAGTGTGAATGTGGCTGTTGGTTCATTACTTTTCCACTTAGACTGAGTACACAGTTGTTGACTGTTTTTTTTTTCTTTTCCAACCATGAAGAACAACTACGTGCGGTGTCATTGGAACCTACTTTCCTTACAGATGGAGAAGCATTGGTTCCTTATGAAATTTCAGAAAGCACGGCTGCTTGTGAGGATGAAAATGTTCCCTGCAAGGCTTCCTACAGCTTTAAAAAAAAAAATTCCTTCCTTAGGAAACTATCTGCTTACCCCTCTTAAAAAAATTAAATGGCTCAGATAGCCATGGATTCACATTTCGAAGTCTCAATTTACAGGAGACTCTAAGGACCTACCCTTTCATCCATATTCTGAAGATGAGAGTGAAAGATGGATGGTTTACTTTGTAGAATTTTTTGCTCTATGTCCTCTGTTTTTATGTTCTTACCACAAATTGTACTTCTGGCCTTAGTTATTATGGCATCCTTGTGGGGGATTCAAACCTATACTTTTAGTTTTGGCAACATTTTAAGTTCTTTTCATTTGCATAACATATAACTTTTGCAAAAGAGAAATGCAAGTGTCCATCTATCTAGTATTGCATTGGTTGTAGTTTTGAACTTTTGGTATTTGGGAAATATTTTAATTGGTAGCACAAACTGTTACTCCATATGTCTCTCTCTCTCCCCCCCCCCCCCTTTTTCTTCACTTTTGGTGCTTTATTGATATCAAGATTTTACCCTTTCTTCAGTTAAAGGGTATTTTAATATCTGGCATTTAATGTTGGAGTAAATATAATCATGGTGTGAATGTAATTATTTAGGAGTTGGTAATATATGACCTTGTGAGTCAAAACCACCTATTTCTATAGGTACATTTTTAGTGGAACATTGCCACACTCATTCTTTTACATACTATCTATGACTGCTCTTATGTTTACTATCTTTCCCCTTTAAGAAAAAATTTGCCTATTCTGGTTTAGGCAAATGAGTCTTGTATTTTCTTTAAAATCATTGACATAAATGATTAAATGCCACAGAGAAGTAAAATTGCATGCTTATCACATGTCAAGCACTACCCTGGAGATATCTTAGTAAACAAGAAAGATAAAAATCTGTTTATAGTTTAACAATACCTCTAAGAGGCTTAATAATAAAAATTATGGTAAGCCCCAGAAGTTACACCTAATAAGTCAGGTTTTATATTGATGTGACATGATTCAGTGATGACACTTTGACTTGGGAAAAGATGTGGGGATTTCTGAATTTTAATACTATAGCCCTAGCCGGTTTGGCTCAGTGGATAGAGTGTCCGCCTGCAGACTGAAGGGTCCCAGGTTTGATTCTGGCCTGGGGCATAATTCCAGGTTGTGGGCTCCATCCCCAGTAGGAAGTTTGCAGGAGACAGCCGATCGATGATTCTCTCTTATCATTGATGTTTCTATCTCTCCCTCTCCTTTCCTCTCTGAAATCAATATTTAAAAAAATACTATAGTGTCAGACCGTGATTATTGAAGTAGAAAATTGAATCAATGGTGCTCATGAAGAAGTCCAAAATAAAATTTAAAAAAAAATCACTTGTATAATTTATGGAAAAAACATGTCTGAAATTTCTACTTCATTTTGCAAATTATCCTGTGGCCAGTGTCGATCATCCAAATTCCCATGAACTCATTATTAACTAGTCACTTGGATTCTTGTTTATGATGTTTGCAGGGATGTCCCTTGAGTAACATTTCTTGTGTGACTCAGTGGTTCCCAAGGTCTCCTTAAATGATGAGAACTGAACCACAACCTGGCAATTTAATTCAAAAACCATTTATTGAGGGCCTACCACGTACAAAGAAATCTGTGGGTCCAGTGGGACTACAAAGCTGTGTGAGTGGGGCCTCTGCTTTTCAGAAGTTCAGTATAGCCGTTTTGGTGACAGCTAATCAAAGCATTCCATAAGGAGAAGTGTTTTGTTTTTAAATCTTTATTGTTGAGAGTATTACATATGTTCCCCTTTTATCCCTCCATTTGCCCCGCCCCCCCCCACCAGGTTCCCGCCCCCCAGGCCTTCACCACCCTATTTGTGTCCATAGGTAATGCGTATATTCATATAAGATCTTTGGTGAGCCCCCCTCTCCCTGCCTCTTGGAGAAGTGTTTGGATGTTGAAAATGTTTCCCAACTCCTGATTTGTTTTTTACCTCAATTCATAGATCAAACAGTTATATGCTATTTTTGGATCAGGATCATAAAAGTAAACATTAGTCTTCACAAATCTGGCCTAAATGAATTAAAAAAAGACCCAAAGGGAAGTATAAATTTGTATTTTCTTAAAAGTGTACAAATAAGATCACACTTGTGAGCTAGGAGCCTTAGAGACCACCTAAGACTTAATCTTCTGTATAGTTCTTAAAATTTGCCAAGATGTGCCCTCCTTCGTCCCTCCTGCCCACATGGCACACAGCACCCAGTTCTTAGTGTCAGTCTCACCTGCCTGGAGAGAGGGAACCGCCACCATGCCGAGTGGCCAGCCCGTCATTCTGTTCCTGGAACAAGGACAGGAAGCCTTTCAGTTGTTTGCACAGCCTAACACTCCTCCAGCTCCTATCGAATAAATCATTTAACTGCAGCAAAGACAGTGTTGGAAAGTTTACATCATTCAGCTTTTCATGGCACCTCTTAAAGGGAGCTCTGGAGATTCAAACTCTTGACAACTTCCATGGAATTAAAAAGGAAAGCTGACCTAGAGAAAGACGGGACAAAAGACGAGCATTTGAGAACTTCTAGGTAGCAATGGGGTTTTGCACAGCAGCCTACTGAGAGCCATGCTGATTTGAACACTTAGGTGACGGTCCTGAAAAACGAGAGCAATGCGAATTTTGTCAGAAGCAATGCCATTTGCTAAGCGGAGGATCCCTGGGCACTGCCTAATGATGCAGCTTCGCTTGTCCCAGGTCACAGCCCTCACAGGCGGTGCTGTTATGGTGCCACTTTGAGAGAAACGGAGGCACCGAGAACATGAAGTCCATCACCTAAGGGGGGACCGCAGCTAAGTAGTGGCGTCAGAAATGAAAGCCCAGGCAATGCGGCCGCAGGGACCCTGCTCTCGGTGACTCCTCTGTGGACCTCCCGCTGGTCCCGCCATCCCTGGACCGTTCTCTGGACCCCAGGTTCAGGCTGCCCGTCCCCGCAGCGCCTCCAGGGTCCCCAGCCCCGCCCTCTCCCTTCAGCGCCCGGGTCCGAGCCTCAGCGCTGGGCTTCCCTCTGCGGCCGCGGTGAGCCGGGCGCGCCCCCGACGGCGGGAACGCGGGGCGGCTGTGGCCGCCGGGAAGGGGCCGCCAAGATGGCGGCAGCCGTGGCCGCGGCGGCGGGGTTTGGCGGCGGCCCGTGAGGCAGGCGGGGCGGCTGCGCGGAGGCGGGGTCCCGGGCTGGCCGCCCTGGGGGCGGGGCCGTTTCCATAGCGGCGACAGGAGGTGTCGCGCCGGGAACTTCCTGGTTCCCGGGCTCGGCTTCGCGGGGATCCTCCTGGAAGGGAAACAATGGGGCGGAGGGCACTGCGGTAGCCGCCGCTGCGCGAGACCTGCTGGGCCACCGGGACGCCCTGTTCTGCCCCCTCCGCTGCCTCCGCTGGGACCGTCCGGAGGTAACTTCACTTCCCCTCGCCTACCGCCCGCGGCGTCTCCCGGGTTTCCTCCGGGGCAGGCACTCCGACTTGGCCCCGGGGAGCCGGACGCCGCCATTCTCGGACCCAGGGGAGGGGGACGCGCTGCGGCTGCCCCAGGGTGCTCGCGGGGGGCGGGCTCCGGAAACGTTTGTGGGGCCGCCCTTGTCCCCCTCTGGAACCAGGATTGTGGGGTCCTGCGGGTGTGATTGACAGGTAGGCGGGCGCCGGGTCGGGGGCGCGGGGGCGTGCGTGGGGTCTGCCGGGGCGGCGCGGGGCGACCTGCTGCGGGTGACGGGGCTGGTGGAAGGAGTCAGGCGAGCCGGTCGCGGGCGGGAGACCCACTGCCCGCTGCCCCCTGAGCAAGTTTCAGCCCCTGAAGACGCGTCTCCCTTGCAAGTTTCACTTGCGTGCCCCGGAGCCCCAGTGGGCAGGACTGAGGCAAACTTCGTGCATTTAAATGAGCGCCTTCATGCTGGGAACTTTGTTTCCACCCGGCGAGGATGGGGCGGATGAGGGATTCGCTGAGCCTGGAAATCTGTGCCTCTTTGCAAAGCTTGCTGAATAGTTTGCGGCTAACAGCCTTGTGACGGCGTGGCGTGGCTAATGCGTGAGAATCGTTACTCGCAGGTGTTTTAATGCCAGAAAATGCGAGGAGTATGAATCCGCCCGTGGACATTCTGTACATTGAAGACTGAACTCCTCTCCCCCTTCCCCCTTTCCATTTTAATTTTCAGATGCTTCCTAGTCAGTAGACTTTAACAGGAGTTACATGAGTCCCTTTATGTGGCTGGGAAAGCTTTTTGAATTGTCAATACCCAGTCATTGGAAAAATGTGACACAGATGGAAAAGAAAAGTGGGGACACGATCTTGAATATTTCGTTGGCTGGAATATATTCAGCTCTATATTAATCCATCTCTAAAGAGAATTAAGTCTTTGGGATAGATATTTAATATTTTGTAGCTCAGAAAAGTTCGATAGAACTTTAAAGATCACCTTGGTCAACTCCCTCATATGTTGAATCTCAGGGAAGTTCTGTTGGAGGGAAATCAGGGTACCTTTTTTTCTTTTATGAAGTCACCTTAATGAGAATTAAAATTAGCCAGCATCAAGTAAACAGTGGTTTATTTGCCTTTTTTTCTTTTTTCTTAATCCTCACCCAGGGATATGTTTCCATTGATTTTAGAGGAAGAGGTAGAAAGTGAGAGAGAGGGAGAGGGGGAGAGAGAGAGGCAGGCGGGCATGGATGGGTTCCCTTCCTTAGGTACGCAACCCGCATCCTGGATATTTGCCCTGACTGGGAATCGAACCCAGGGACTTTTTGGTGTAGGGGATAATGCTCTAACCAACTGAGTCCCATCGTCCAGGGTAGTTTATTTGGTTTTATTTCTCACTCCATCAGACCCGAAAGTTAAGAAAAATATTTGAGTTTGCTTCTCTTTTTTAATAAAGTTTGTCAAGATAGACTAGTTTATTACTCAAAATGAATGTTAATCCTTTGTTGTATGCTACATAGGCAATTGAAATATGTCAAAAGAAAAAAATTGTACTAATAAAAGTAGAAGTTAGTTTTTAAAGGAAAACCATAGTCTTTAATTTCAAGTACAGGTCGCCCGAGTTAAATTCCTTTGAGTTGTCAGAAAGGCATTCAAAGAGCGATGTGTGCCAAACATTAAGTCTTAGTGTTGGTGCCTCCTTACTGGTTTTAACTAGACTGTCAGTCTCACTTGTAACTTGTTTTTGGTAAGGATATCCCATTACCAGTTTGAACAGTGTTTTGACACGAAATTACTCCTAGTAAAGACAACTGCCATTGGTTAAACAAGTCAGTTAGTAGAAGTGACAGCTTTGGCACCATCTGTTAATGGACTGGTCATCCTTTAGCATCATAGGGAACCAAGACAACTTCCTGGCATGTGGATCCAGACTGGGCTGGGCCTCCAGTGCCAAGGAGAGGTTGCACTGGCCAGTCTTTGCCAACATGTGTTTATCTATGTCAAGTTACTGTTACATTTTGTAGCCAGTGGAAATGGGTGAAAAAGAGGCCAGTGAATTCAAGCTAGTGGCAAATTAAAAACAAAATTATTTTGCTTACAAAGTGCTAGGGATGAAAAGACAGTTTGAAGCTGGCAAAAGATTTAGCAACAGTGCTTTCTCTCTGCTTCAGGTAGAGAGAAAGAGACAAGAGATTAACATTTTGTGGTTTATGTTTGCAATTTTACTTTAACCATTGTTGTTTTGTTTTAGTGCAGTGATATTGTTATAAACAATACTCAGACTGTTTATTACCTGAAAGTTATAATTTGTCCCTTCAGTGTGATTTTTGGAAGGCATATTGCCTTCTTAGATGTGATTTACTTATGTTTAGAGATTCATATTTTTCCCTTTTAAAAACTGTCTCAATTTTTACAGTGGAAGTCAATACAAAGATAATATTAATCTGAAAGAATCCTGCCTTCTAGCACACTTCATTATAGTATGTGGGAATAGAGCATGGGAATTAGAGTCACAAACACTTGGTTTCTCAACTGGTCTGTGCCATTTCCAGGCTATTTCGCTTTATGCAATTAATTTACATTTCAAATTTGTTTTCGTTTTTTTTTTGTAAAATTGGGGAACATAAATTTAAGTTTGGTTATTGAACAGATATTTCTTGAGTGCTTTTAACGTACCCCAAGACATTGAGTTAGGTACCTTGTTTTTAGCAAGATGGTGCATAAGTCTTTTGAAATTTTGAAGTAAAGTATAGGGAGTTCTGAAACATGTAAGTAGGGAACCTAACTTGATTTGGAGGTGTCAGGACAAGCTATCCTGAGGAAGTGACTTGTAAGACTTGAAGGATGAGGAGGATATGCTAGTTGAAAAGGGGAAATGGATGGGTGGACCCTTTGAGGATGAGAGAAGGGCATGTATACACTCCTTGAAGAGACTGTTGAGAAGGTTAGATAAGAATGCGTGTTTATTAGTTAGTGCCTTACATGGTACGGAAGCAACCACTGTTAGTTGTATAGAGAAGGCTCTTGGCACCTTACTTGGCTCTTGGCACCATAATCATCTTGTTCCATAGCAATTATAGAAAGGCCGTCAATCTAGTGGACTCTTAACTGCACTAGACCTGGAAATGACTCTCTGCACACATTGGTGTCTACTGTCAACTCAGGCACCGCTACTTGTTAGTTTTTATATCTCTAAAACTGGAATTAGATGTTAAATAAAAGTTTCTTTAATGTCCTTACAGAGATACTATCATCTGATATCAGTGTATTATATACTGATGTCAGTATCGTATTTTGATTTAACCTTGATGTCATTTTCCCTTAGAAGAGCTTAGACTACCTTATTTAGAATATCTATTCACAAAATAATAATACCAATCTACCCTAAAAAAATAAAATTAGTAAATGGCAGGAATTTAATTTGCTTCTAGGAAGATCAGGAGTGACTGGAGTTTCATGTCTTGTTTGCTTAAGTGTTTTTGGTTCTAAAGACATTAGTTATTCTCTGGTAGATGTACACATTGCACCTGTGTCTTGCTAACATTGATGAGTACAGAAAAAGGTACAATTTTATCCTGGAATTTTCCTTTCACTGAATTATCAAGTGAATTAAAAATATTAGAGTAATTTTTTTCATGAAATAAGTGAAATAATATCAATTTTAAGCTTGTTAATGTGTGAATTTCAGTTAGCAATGTTATATAGATCAGTAAAGGCAAATTAATATTTTATTATGGAATTAATGCAATATTTATAAGCCAGTTGGTTCTTGGGGCTTTTTATTCCTGTTTCTTTTTTGGACATTTTAATGTTCAATAGTCTATCTGTGGTAACATAAGAAAAGATAAGGTTTTGAAAAGTCAGTCAAATGTAAAAAAATCAAATAGATGAGAAGGTTGAAATTAAGGTTAGGTATTTGTGTGTGGGCTAGATATTTATGTGTATTTTGCCAGTGCTTGTTATAAAAATTAATGAAGTGGCATACAATGACTACTGACATTAATGTTTAAAATTAAAAATAATCTGCCCAGCCATTGTGGTTCAGTGGTTGAGCATCGACCTATGAACTAGGAGGTCACGGTTTGATTCCTGGTTAGGGCACATGCCTGGGTTTCAGGCTCGATCCCCAGTGCAGGGCGTGCAGGAGGCAGCTGATCAGTTATTCTCTCTCATTATTGTTGTTTCTGTCTCTCCCTCTTCCTTCTTCTCTGAAATCAATAAAAATATATTTTAAAAAATCTATTTGTCTCAACCTGTTCCATGTTCTTTTTTTCTTGTTATAGTTCTGTTTTGGGTTGATTTTAAAAAAATAGTTATTTCACTTCCTCATTTTTTATTAGCTTGGGATTATATATATATATTTTACTCTTCTTTCATTGTTTGTCTAAGAAATTCTAATATGTATTCTTGAATTATCACAGTGCAATATCAATAGAAACTTTCACCCTTTTTTCAGATAATGCATTCCTTAATGCAGATAAAAACATTAAAGCCAATTTCCTTTCATTACCTATTTTGTTGTTACCATGTTTTTAAGTGCATATATGTATACTAGAGGCCCGGTGCACGAAATTTGTGTACTGCGGGAGGGGGTGGGGTTCAGCCCGGCCTGCGCCCTCTCACATTCCGGGACCCCTCAGCGGACATCCCTCTCACAGCCCGGGATCTTTCTCTCCTTACCGCCCACCTGCTCACTGCTCCTTAGTGCTGCCACAGAGGCGGGAGAGGCTCCCGCCACTGCCGCTACACTGGCCAGCCATGAGCCCGGCTTGTGGCTGAGCCGTGCTCTCCCTGTTGGAGCGCACTGTCCACCAGGGGGCAGCTCCTGCGCTGAGCGTCTGCCCCCTGGTGGTCAGTGCATATCAGAGCGACTGGTCATTCTGGTTGTTCTGCCGTAATGGTCACTTGGGCTTTTATTAGATATAGATATGCATACATACATATATGTATACTTAACCCCCAAATAAGTTTTTCTATTGTTTTATGCTGTTATTATTCAGTTAGACTTACTGTATTTTTTTTAAATTCCTTTATGCATTACTGACCTTTCATTTGGAATAATTTTTCTTCTGCCTTAAGAGTGCTTTTAGTATTTTCTTTAAAGAGGATTAGTATTGACAGATTTTCAAACTTTTTGTTTGTCTGAGGATGTTTTTAGTTCACCTACATTCTTGAAAGATACATTTAGCCAGGTATAAAATTCTAGATTGGAGATATATAAATACGTATACTTACGTGTTATTTTTGGAGAAGAGATTATTCTAAAGTGTTTGACTTTATTTCTATTGAGAAGTCAGCTGCAATTTATTGCTTTCTTGTTTATAATTTGTTTCTTTGTCAGACTGTTTTAAGGATTTTCTTTTTATCTTCTGATTTCAGATGATTTTCTCTATTTTCTTTTCTCTCTTGGGATAAATTTTGATGCTGTGACTTGATGTATTTCATCAGTTTTTTGTAGTTCTCAATCATCATGTCTTCAAATATTGCTTCTTTCCCAGATCTATCCTTCTAGGGTGTCAATTATATTCAATGTTGGATCTCACTGAATCCTCTATGTATTTCACTTGTTTTCTATATTTTCCATTCTTTTGTTTCTTTTTTGTTGTGAATATTTTATTCTGGCCTATCTTCCAGTTTACTGAGTTCATCCTCATCTTGTCTAATCTGTTCTTACATGTATTGTCTGGGTTTTTAATTTTGGTTATTGTATTTTTCACCCTAAATTTCAATTTGATGTTTTAAAAATCTGCTATGCCACTTTAATAGTTTCTAATTTCCTGTCAAAATTTTCAAGCTCTTCCTGGCCTGCATGGTTCAATGGTTGAGCATCAACCTATGAAACAGGAGGTCATGGTTTGATTCCCCATCAGGTCACTTATCTAGGTTGCAGGCTTGATCCTCAGTGTGGGGCATGCAGGAGGCAGCCCATCGATGATTCTCTCTCATCATTGATGCTTCTGTCTCTCTCCCTCTTCCTTCCTCTGTGAAATCAATAAAAAATGTATTTTTAAAAAATTTCAAGCTTTGCACACATCTCTTTGGACAGAGTAAGCATGGCAACTCTATCCCAAAATTCTATAGGTTTTTTGTTTGTTTTGTGGCCTGTTATTTCACGAGGAGCTAATCTCCTTATGTGCCTGCTTACCTATGGTTATGTACTGTTTATTGTATTTAAAAAAGTATTTCTGTCCCTAACCGGTTTGGCTCAGTGGATAGAGCATCGGCCTGCGGACTGGAGGGTCCCGGGTTCGATTCCGGTCAAGGGCATGTACCTTGGTTGCAGGCATATCCCCAGTAGGAGGTGTGCAGGAGGCAGCTGATCGATGTTTCTCTCTCATCGATGTTTCTAACTCTCTATCCCGCTCCCTTTCTCTCTGTAAAAAATCAATGAAATATATTTTAAAAAAAGGAGAAAATGAAGAAATTAAAAAAAAAGAAAAAAAAGAAAAAGTATTTCTAGAAGTAATTATAGATTTAATAAGAATTTTGCCAGCACTTAGGATCACCTTTATCCAAACAGATTTTTTTTTTTTTTTGAGAGTCTGTACAAGGAGTTAGTTTAGTTTATTTATGGGCTGTCCATTCTTCTGGGATTCAGCTTTTTAAGGTCTCATTTTATAGCAGGGGGTAGTTCCTTTGGTGGATCTTGTACTCTGATATTTTGTCTTCTTAGCCTGGAAGTCTGCCTAAGTGCATTTTAGCCTCTCAGGCACCTGTTTTGATTAGGCAAACAATTCCAGGAGTAAAATGCTGTGCTCCGCATTCTGGATTCCTGTTATCTCTGTAGCTGGTAATTCCTTATTATATTGTTAGGTCTTTGTGTCCCCCTTCCCCCTCTTTTTTAAATGAAGGTATATTATACATATAGAAATGTGTACTAATCTTAAATGTATACCTTAAGGAATTTTTATAAATGTAATTAAATATATATAATCATACCCACTTCAATATATAGGACATTTTTGTCAACCCAAGAGGCTCTGTCACACTCCTTCCCAATTATACTACCTTCCTCTCCTACCTCAGGTAACAATTACCCAATTTTCTGTCACCATAGACTAGTTTTGGGTTTTCTAGTTTTTCATCAAAATGGTATCATACAGTATGTAGTATCTTATGTCTGGCTTCTTTCATTCAACATTGTATTGTATCAGTGAGATTCAGCTATGTTGTTGCATGTAGCAGTGGTGTTTCTTTTTTATTGCCCTGAACTTGTTCTGGGCACTGTGGCACCGAAAAAATTGTCTCATACCTCAATGACTTCAATGATGAAAACATTTTTACCCTCTTATAAACCTGCAGATTGGGTAGTGTTCACCTCTGCGTCATTAGCTTTCAAGTAGGGCTGCTTGAAGGCTGAGTCTAGTATTGTTTGAAGGTTTGCTCACATGTCTGGTGGTTGATGACCGAACACCTAAATGTGGCCTGAGCATGCTCACTACGTGGTGGCTAGGTTCCAAGGGCAAGTGTCCAACCCACATGTGGTGAGAAGGGGAGTGAAGAGCCAGTGAGCCAGACAGATGCTATTTTGGCTTCTATGACTTGGCCTTGACATCTTACATGAAGCTTATTCAGTATTATTTCCACTTCAGTCTATTCTTTGAGGCAGTTATGCGTTTACCCAGGTTTAAAGAGATTAAAAAAAAAATGGATTCTGCCTCCTGTTGGGGAGAGGCATAATTCTGGAATAGCATGTGAGACCAGAAATAATGCAGTGACCATTGTTGGAAAATACACTCTGCCTTAGAGGTAGCCTAATACATGACTGTGTCACAGTTTATTTCTCCATTTTACTCTTAATAGACATGGAATTGTTTCCAATTTTTTGCTATTATAATGAAGTTGCTAAGAACATTTTATATATTTTGTTGAACGTATGTACTACCTTCTTTTGGATATATTCCTAGGAATGGAATTATTGAGCAATAGGAAAATGTGAATAAATATATAAATATAAATATAGTTACTAGCAAACAGTTTTCCAAAGTGGTTGTACCAATTTATACCCTCTGATATTTTTAGTAATTTAAAAATATATTTAACATATATATATTTTTTGGTCTAGCTTTCTGTTCAAGCAAGAAGGTTGATCTGTAATACCTGGTCTATCTTTGTTGGAAATGCACATCCCTTATTTTGTCTTTTATGCAATTTTTCATGTATTTGTGTTTTACTTTCCCAGTTAGATGCTTAGTTATTAGAACATGAAGACTAGGTAGAAGAGTCTGATTGTGAAGTAATAGACTGAAAAAAGTAATATTTAAGAATATGTATTCAAATTACCGCTAAGAGTAGTTACCATTAGCCGACTATCTACATTAGTTGCTTAAGAGAATTTTTAAGAAATTGCTTTTTGGGGTGCTTGAGCTCCATTCTTCATCAGTTATATCATACTTTCTTTTGACCCAACTTTTTATTATTTTATTTTATTTTATTTTTTTATTTTTTTAAAATATATTTTATTGATATTTCACAGAGAGGAAGGGAGAGGGATAGAGAGCTAGAAACATCGATGAGAGAGAAACATCGATCAGCTGCCTCCTGCACACCTCCCACTGGGGATGTGCCCGCAACCAAGGTACATGCCCTTGACCGGAATCGAACCCGGGACCTTTCAGTCCGCAGGCCGACGCTCTATCCACTGAGCCAAACCGGTTTCGGCTTGACCCAACTTTTTATACCACTTTGGATTCTAAGCTCCTTCCTCAGATTTGCTTGGGAAATATTTTTCTATTACAAAAACGTTTTCCTCCAAGGTTGATGATTTGCTCTCACTGAGGATTGCCAACAGAGTGCCATCTAGGTTCTCCCCTCACACTTAGGGTTACCTTTGATTATTTCACTGTTAATAGTCATTTTGACTATCTTCTAAGTGTCATTTAAATCTGGCCCATTTGAAAAACAACAACATTTTAGATTAGTTTGTTTTAGTTCATATCTGGTTATGATCAACTGATTCTGTTTATAATGCTAAGGAAGCTAGAATCTTTCTTAGTTACCCAGTGAATTAAAATAAGTTTTTAGGTCATAAATCTTTCAGTGCTAGAACAAGAACTTACAATTGTATTTCAACTCCTTTATTTTATACAAGAAGACCAAAAATGGATCAGTACTAATACATGTCAAATATATAAGATATTTAGTTTACCAAAGCATTTTTTATGCATAACCCATGATAATTTTGAGTGGTAGACAGGTTGGAAATTTTAATTGTAATTTTACAGATAAACAGGGTCAGAGAAGTGGTGTGACTTGATCTGAATTTCTAGAGCTGGTTAATGGCAGAGCTGGTCCATACGTATCTGGGACTTCCTATATACTGAGTGATTTAATTTTTTTTTTTTACAAGGTCTGTCATCAACTTGCCAAATTTCAAGTTTATTGACATCCTATATGAATCTTCCTCTCTTCAACTGTATATATGTGTATTTTTGGCCTTTGCATGAGCTGAAGCTCTTAACTCCCATCTCATTCTTGTTTCTCTTGGTACTTTTGTCCTGTATGTATATGTATTCTGTTAGCTCAGGATGGCTGGAACCAGGTCTCTCTCTCTCTCTCTCTCTCTCTCTAATTTTATTGGTTAATAAAAGTAGATAGGTTTCAGGTACAATTCTATAATACATCATCTGTATATTGTATTCTGTGGTCACCACCCCATGTCAAGTTTTCTTTCACCATCATTTGTCCTCCCTTTACCCTCTCCTACCTCCCACCACCCTCTTTTCCCTCTGGTAATCACCATACAGGTTTCTCTTGATTGTTGTATCTGAAGCCCCTTGAGAAGTTTTTGCATTATTCTATGGCTCAATTAGTATTTTCTGAATGAATGGATGGATGCAGTCTTGTGTTAAGAATCCAGCTAGAGATAAATTTATTGAAAATAGAATCAGGTCTACTTTTCTTTATATTTCTCATGGTGTCTGGTATAGTGCATACTATTGTAGTTGGCAGTCTGTAATTTTTAACTCACTTTTAAAAGGATGCCAGCTCCTGAAATTCAGAAATATTGTATCTTTCATTTTAGCTTTTATCTGTGGAGCTCAGGCATTATGTACAGTTCTGATAGGATATATCAAGAGAATTAGGCAAATGTAACATGTAAACAAATTCTAAGCCACTTTTGAAAGATCCTGCCTCTGTAACAGATAAGTAAGGAGGCCTTAGATGGGACATTTGTTTTCCTAACTACTTAGAAGTTGACATGTTGACCAGCCTAAAGCTACTAGAATTTGATAAGTCCTTTTGGAAACCTAGCTTAAATTCCACCTGCAGATGGGGAAATTAGACCTCATTCTTATCTGATGCTTCATTAACATACACGTGTAAACAAACTGAGGAAACCAAAAGATTTCTCATTTTGCCCATCTCATTCTCTGATCTTAGCAGGAAGTACTCTGTTGATTTAGTGAATAGGATAAACAAACCTCCTTTTACTCTAGCAATAATAGATTTGCTTTACTTCTCTTGAGCTGGGAAAATACTTAAAATTGTGGTAATTTATAGCGTTATGTTTCAGGGCATATAAATTGCAGAGAAAAGCATTTTTTAATAGAAAGCCCAAGAATTGTGAAAGTACAGTGGTGAGCCCTTCTATGTCAATAAATAATGGCCTTAATATTAACTAAAGTTATTTCTTTATCTGGAATGCAAATGTATTACCTGGGACTTTGCCCTGACATAATATATTTGAACTACTAAACTGTGCATCTGAATTAAGAAAGAAAGCTACTAAAATCATTATGATGTAAGTTCCATGGGGAGTAGGTTCTTTATTTTGTTCATGGCTGTTTCTTCAGAGCCTAGAGCACTGCCTGACTCATAATAGCTGCTCGGCAAATATTTGTGGAATGAATTATAAATTTGTATATTATCTGTCTTTTAAGTTTAAAAACTGAACATTAATCATTTAAGTATTGGTTTATAAGCCTTTTGTAAATAAATTTAAATTGGTTGAGGCATAATTTTTTATTACATCTTGCTGGTTATGAGAAAGTTGCATAATGTACATTGCAGAGCATTCATTCATTGTCAGATTTCTTTGAGACATTTTAAAATAGTGCATGATAGTCCACTGCGTGTAAATGAACAACATTCATTTAGTCAATCCCTTATTATTGGACATTTAAATTATTTATATATTTTTTGCTATTACAAATAATGCTTCAATGAAGGGAATTTTCTTAAGCTTTCTCTTGGAATGGCAGTTCAACAAATAGCAATTTAGCAAAACAGGATCTAGGATTTTCTACTAGAAAATGAATTTGGATTACACAACGGCAAAGGTGAGATCAGAAGTTTCAATGATCAGACAGCTGAGATCAGACATCACAAATGGGACAACTCTTTGGGTAAGCCAGCTGGTTCTACATGTGGATAATGGGTAATCATCAGTCTTTCACAGAAAAGCTATCTTGCAATTTGTAGTGGAACTAGCTATCACTTGTATTTGTCTTTAACTTTTAAAGAGTAAATGAGTCACCACAACTGTTTCTTTTTCTTAATTATGGCTTAAAGACTATAAGTGCATTTAACTCCTTTATAACATTTACATATAATAGGTTACTTTTATTTATAATCATTTTATTTCTGAATTTTATTGGGAAATTTTCACTTTTTTATATTAAAATATTACATTTATACAAAAAACCGTATGTAATGTGTGTTACTCAGTCTAATATACCGATGTCCATACTATCCCCTCCTTCAGCTTAAGTGATATTGCCAGTACCTCTTGGATCACATCTCCCCACTACTCCATTTTATTTTCCTGAGGAAACCATCAGTGTCAACTCTTGCTTTTCTTCATAGTTATAATTACACTAGTAGCCTGGTGCAAGAAATTCGTGCACATTAAAGGGGATTAATTAGAAGAAATAATTTAATATTGCTATTTGCCCTTTCTCTATAATAGAAATGTCAGAAATGAAAGAAAATTAGTAAAATGTATATGAAAACCTTCCTCCTGTCAGAGTCTGGGGTGCACCAGAGTCCCGCCCACCCACATGTGCCTCAAAATCATGTGAGACCCAGACCCGGCTGGTCCCCGCCCCCATTGGGCTAGATCCAGACCTGGCAAGTCCCACCCTTGTCAAGCCCCGCCGGGCAGGGGACGTAGCCTCAGGTCCCCTGGCCTGGCACCGGGAGGGGGGAACAGCCTCAGGTCCCCTGTCAAGACCCATTGGCAGGGGAGTGCAGCCTCAGGTCCCCCCTGGGCGGGGGGTGCAGCCTGAGTTCCCCTGACCCAGCACTGGGGGTGCACCTTGAGGTCCCCTGTCATGCCCCGCCAGGCAGGGGGACACAGCCTCAGGTCCCCTGGCTTGGTGGTGGGGCGGGGGGTGCGGCCTGAGGTCCCCCGGCCTGATGCTAGGGCCGGGGGAGCAGCCTGTGGTCCCCTAGCCCAGCACCAGGATGGGAAGCACACCTTGAGGTACCCTGTCAAGCCCCACAGGGTCTGGGGAGGACGTAGCCTCAGCTCCCTGCTGATTGCTTGTTAAGGCACCTTATGCGAACTTGGCCTCAGCTGTGGGTGCAGCCATCTTTGTGACGGAGTGATGATTAATTAGAATATTCCTTCTTTATTAGATAGGACTAGAGACCCGATGTACAAAATTTGTGGAAGAGTAGGCCTTCCTTCCCCCTGCTGCTGGCACCGACTTCCCTCTGGCATCCAGGACCTGAGCTTCCCTCTGGCCACCAGCACCCGGGACTTGGGACCAGGGCTTCCCTCGCAGCCCCAGCTTCGTCCTGAAGGTTGTCTGGAAGGATGTCTGGTCTAATTAGCATATTATGCTTTTATTATTATAGACTAGAGGCCCGTGCACATTAAAGGGGATTAATTAGAAGAAATAATTAGCCCTTGCAGCTGTGGCGGCTTGTCTCCCCTCACATTTGTGGCTTCATCTGGAAGGTCATCCGGAAGGACATCCGGAAGGTTGTTTGGCTGTCCAGTCTAATTAGCATATTACACTTTTATTATAGACTAGAGGCCCGGTGCACAAAATTCGTGCACAGGGGTGTGTGTACCTCAGCCCAGCCTGCACCCTCTCCAATCTGGGACCCCTCGAGGGATGTCCGACTGCCCGTTTAGGCCTGATCCAGGTCCCTCTCACAATCCAGGACTGCTGGCTCCCAACTGCTCGCCTGCCTGCTGTCCTGATTGCACCTAACCACTTCTGTCTGCCAGCCTGATCACCCCCTAACCACTCCCCTGCCAGCCTGATTGATGCCTAACTGCTCCCCTGCCAGCCTGTTTGCCCCTAACTGCCCTCCCCTGCAGGCCTGGTCCCCCCCAACTGCTTTCCTCTGCAGGCCTGGGTCCCCCCCAACTGCCCTTCCCTGCAGGCCCAGTCGCCCCCCAACTTCCCTCCTCTGCCGGCCTGGTCACCCCTAACTGCCCTCCCCTGCAGGCTTGATCGCCCCCAACTGCCCTCCCTTGCAGACCTGGTCCCTCCCAACTGCCCTCCCCTGCTGGCCATCTTGTGGCGGCCATCTTGTGTCCACATGGGGTCAGTCATCTTTGACCACATGGGGGCAGCCATCTTGTGTGTTGGAGTGATGGTCAATTTGCATATTACTCTTTTATTTGATAGGATAGAGGCCTGGTGCACAGGTGGGAGCCGGTTGGTTTTCCCTGAAGGGTGTCCTGGATCAGGGTGGGGGTTCCCTTGGGGCATGGGGTGGCTGGGCGAGGGGCCTGTCGTGGTTTGCAGGCCAGCCACGCCCTCCGGCGACCCAAGGGGAGGCCCTGGTATCTGGGATTTATTTATCTTCTATAATTGTAGCCTTAAGCGGAGGTCAAGGCAGGCCAGGACTGCGGGATCTTGGCTTCCTCCATCGCCGGGGGCAACTCAAGCCTCCTGCTCTCTCCAGCTCCGTGGCTGCCTCCATTTTTGTTGGGATTTATTTATCTTCTATAATTGAAACTTTGTAGCCTTAAGCCAGGGCGGCAGGGAAGCTTGGCTTCCTCCATTGCCCGGGAAACCCAAGCCTCCTGCTCTCTCTGTGGCCACAGCCATCTTGGTTGGGTTAATTTGCATACTCGCTTTTGATTGGCTGGTGGGCGTGGCTTTTGGGTGTAGCAGAGGTACGGTCAATTTGCATATCACTCTTTTATTAGATAGGATCTGCATGTGTCCCTAAAGAACATATTGCTAATTTTACGTATTTTGGAACTTTATATAAATGGTATTGTGTGTGTGTATGTATATATTCACAAATTTAGTGAGTAAAATATTTTAGTAAAATTAAAACTCACAAATTTATTTGCATTTAAAATGAACATATTTATCCTCTGCATTAGCCATCTTTTGCTGTGTAACAAACAACTGCTAAATTTCAGTGGTGTACCACTATGAGCATTTAATTCTAGCTGACAGGTTTGGCAGTTTCTATTTTCATTTGATTCTTCAAATCTGTTTCCTTTTTTATTCATAGTTTCCATTTTATATTATATTTGGAAGCTGTTCTTTTTTAAAAATATATTTTATTGATTTTTTACAGAGAAGAAGGGAGAGGGATAGAGAGTTAGAAACATTGATGAGAGAGAAACATTGATCAGCTGCCTCCTGCATACCCCCTACTGGGGATATGCCCCCAACCAAGGTACATGCCCTTGACTAGAATTGAACCTGGGACCCTTCAGTCCACAGGCCGACGCTCTATCCACTGAGCCAAACCGGTCAGGGCAGCATTGCTGTTCTTTTTTAAAAAGTTTTTTTGAGTAGTCTACTTATTTCTGTTGAATTTTGCTTATTATGCATAGTTTTACATTTTGAGCTCTTTTTAATTATACCTTCATCTGTGGAAATGCTTATGAGACCTGAGTTAATACTACTTTCTCCTAGTGGGAATTTGCAATTGAGGACACGGTCAACCCAGGGCCACTTAATTTCCAGGCTTAAGATTTTCTCAATGTACAAGTAATTTGAATTTGAACTTGAAGCCTGTGTGAAGGTTGGTTTGGTTATAGATTTCCAGGGAATACTCTCTTTCCCCTCCCCAAACACAAATAAACCTATACTTGGCAGAATTTTCCTTATAGCATCCCTTTGGGGTATTTATTTTTTCATTGTTTATTACTTTTATTGAAGATCTAGTCCTTCAGGTGCCAGGCTTTATGTGCTTATCTGTATGTAGTCTGACTTCCCATATTATATAGCATAAAGGTTTGGATTTATCCTGTGCAAACTGTTAATTTTGAAAGCCCTTCAGCATTGTCCAGTAGAATTTTCTGTAACTGAAAATACTATATATCTGTGCTAATATAGTAGCTATAGCCATATTTGGAATGTGGCTAGTTTGAGAAAGAAACTATATAGCATTAATATTAATTTATTGGTATATTTAAATATAGCATTAATATTAATTTAGGAACTTAAAATGTTACCTAACTAATTAATTTAAAATTAAATGGCTACATGTGGCTACTGGCTACAGTATTGGACAGTGCAGCTTGGTTATGAGTGATTGTCAAATGTCTCTAAGGGCAGTTGTGGCATCATTGCCTATACTCTCTGTGCTCCTATTTATTTATTTTACTTTTGTCTTTGAGTTCCTTGTGAGCTTTGCTGTGCATTTAAAAGGCTAATTCTTATATTTTATCAAGCATTTTTAGGTGCTATCTAATAAGAGGGTGTACAAACCATTTGGGCACAAAAATCTTAGAAACAGATATTTCTGATAGCTTTAGTTTTAGTTGGAAATGTTCTTTTTTTTTTTTTTAAATATATTTTATTGATTTTTTACAGAGAGGAAGGGAGAGGGATAGAGAGCTAGAAACATCGATGAGAGAGAAACATCGATCAGCTGCCTCCTGCACACCTCCCACTGGGGATGTGCCCGCAACTAAGGTACATGCCCTTGACCGGAATCGAACCCGGGACCCTTCAGTCCGCAGGCCGACGCTCTATCCACTGAGCCAAACCGGTTTCGGCAGTTGGAAATGTTCTTATCTTGAATGATAAAAATGGAAAAGTTCATAGTAGAGTGCTAAAAGTTTCTGAAGTAGAAACTGATTAGGAAGCTAAAAATTATGAGAAAGAATTATTTTGTCTTCCTTCTTATTCTACAAAGAATTTAAGTATGTTAAAAGATGAAAATATTAATAAAAACGTAGAGATGCCCAACCAACAACAGCTACACCGGCCAGAGCTGAAAAAACTCTTGATATCTTAGGAACTTCAATCCTGGAATAATTATTTATTTGGCAACTTATGATTATTGAAAGAAGGGGCACACTGCTTAGTACACAGTGCTTTGATGTTGCCATTTTGGTATTTTAAGTTTAAGATTAAAAAATCTGATCCAAACATGAATAAAAAGAAAAGTCTCTGGTCAGAGAGATTAGATTGTACAAGTGTAAGCAAACGAACTCCTGGGTCGTCTGTGAACATTTAATTTACTTTGTGTATTTGTAACATGGGATTGCCTTCCCACGTCATCATTCAGCATGTCAACCTCATAGTTCCTGGGAGGGCAAACAACTCTAATAGACTCAGTGAAATACCATTCATAAAGAGTATTGATAGTGAGTAATTTCCATCATGTATTCTAAAACTAACATGTAGATGATAAGTTTTGGATTTTCCATATAACTTCTCATTTCCTTTGTGGTAATTGGATTATCTGGAAATGAAAATCATTTAATAGTATCTCCTGTATAGATAAAGAAGAAAGCATATGGGATAGGGGTCAGGTGATTACATGACAGCACTATGATTGTATGCCACTGTTAATTACAGTATAGGAGCCATACTGTTCATATAGAATGGTCAGTTTGTAAATTTATACTTCCCATATATATTACATACATGAGTAAAGTGTATATATGGGGCAAGCATTATTTCTTCAAAGAATGTTATCCTAACTTTAATCTGTTTCAGAAGCAGAGGTCCTTAGTATTATGCTATTTTCTTAATTGATTTAGCAAATAAAGTAACCATCATTTCCTGTGATTGAAGGAAGCTACATATTAGGTAACACAAGTATACTAGTACATTTTGTATCTAATCTGATCTTATCTGTGGAATTTCATATATTAGATTTGGTGAGGTATTTATGCATCCATTGGTATATTTAAATATAGCATTAATATTAATTTATGCCTCATTTAAAAATACACTAATCAAGAAAGGAAATTTGTGAAAAAAATATATTTTTATTGATTTCAAAGAGGAAGGGAGAGGGAGAGAGAAATAGAAACATCAATGATGAGAATCATTGATTGGCCGCCTCCCACATGCCCCCTACTGGGGATCGACCCAAAACCCAGGCATGTGCCTTGATCTATGGTTCATAGGTCAGTGCTCAACCACTGAGCAACGCTGGCTGGGCAGAAAGGAAATTTATAATGTAAATTTTAGCAAAAGGGTTAAATATATTTATACTAATACAGGGTGATGCTTTACGTTATACTCAAGTGAAAAGAATAAAATACAAAATTTTGTATGTAATGTTTATAAATTATATTTAAGAAATAGTTACAAAAAATGCCTTGAAAAGAAATATACCCCAAATGATTGGGTAAATATAGTAATATGGTGTTGTGATATAATTTTTTCTACTTTGGTATTGTTTGCAATTTTTTTAAATCAGTGAAACCATGTTACTTTCATAGTGAGGAAAATGTCCATTTTTAGAGAAAATCTATAGCAATAACTTTGATAATCTTTATTTGGTCATGTATATAAATAATTTGTATGTAATCATAGTAAATTTAGCAGGTGTGATGTGCTATATTTACCCTAGCTGGAGTGCTTGTTTAATATTAAGACAAAAGACACCTTACTGAGTTTCTGTATGGTAATTACTTTATACATTTTATTTACATTTGAAGTAACTTCTTATAGAAAAAAAAAATAGAATGGGATCATGATGTTCTAAAGATCGATTGGCATCTATATAATAAAGAGCCAGGGTCGTAATGACCGCTACGACCAAAGGCTCAACTAGACTGGAAGTCAGTGCTGGGTTGCCGTGGCGACCCAGCACTGATTGGGGCTGCTGCTGGCGCCCTGACCCAGCACTGATTGCCTAGGGGGCTGCGGATCAGGCCTGGAGAGAGGCCTTCAGAGAGAGAGGCAGGGTCTGATCTGTAGCCTTTGTGGCAGCCGTTGATCAGAACTTGCCTCTCTCTCCCGGCCTGGCCAACAGCCATGCCTCCATTTCTCTCTAGGCCTCCACCAGGGCTGCTGATCAGACCCGCTTTTCTGATCAGACCCCGTTGATAGGTCCAGAGACACTGACTGACATAGAAACTGACCAATCAGAACCAAATCTGGGTCAACTGAGGAGCCAATAGCTGCCTAGGAGGTGGAGCTTTTGATGCTGACTGGCATAGAAACTGACCAATCAGAACCAAATTGGCCGGCAGAAGAGAGCAGTTAGGGGCAAGATCAGGCCATTGGGGAGGACCGTTGGGGGCGAGATCAGGCCGGCAGGGGAGGGCAGTTAGGGGTGATCAGGCAGGCAGAGGCAGTTGGGGGTGAGATCAGCCGGCAAGGGAGAGCAGTTAGGGGCGAGATCAGACTGTTGGGGAGGGCCATTGGGGGTGAGATCAGGCCGGCAAGGGACCTCCCTCTTTGGGGCAATCATGGAGCTCCCCGATTGATCGATCGCCCTGCTGGCTGGTGGCCTGGTCCTCCCTCTGCAGGGCGATCATGGGGTGATGGCTGGGTCCCCAACCAATTGCATCGCACTCACCTTGGCTGGCCTGGTGCCAGTGGTTGTCATAACGTGGTTGTCCGGAAGGTCGTCCTGATGGTGGTTCTGCTGTTCGGTCGTTCGGTCGATTTGCATATTATGCTTTTATTATTATAGATGACACCAAGAGGTTCTTTTGGACATAGAAAATTTTAAACTAAATTATTTTCATCTCCATTTAGAAAACTTAATTTTAAATACTGTCACAGAATATGACTTATTTCTCTTTGTTTTTTGACTAGGACATGTATTCCTCCGAGAAACCTTGGACAGCAGATTTTGGCTTAATATCTGATTGGGGAAACATACAGAGACATTTCCAGTCATGAGTAAGTGTCCTTCTTTATTTCATTTCAACGGTCTCAGGAGCATTTGCAGTGTTGTACTTAAAAAGAGAAAAAAATTGTTATTGGACAAATTGGAATTATGTGACTTCATCCAAGAGATTGGATAATCTGTTTTACCCTGGACTGTGCACTTGTCTCTAAACAAGGCAATACTTTTTGTTGTTTGATTTATTCTAAGAAGTTGAATGTGGTAAGGAAATCTGTGTTATTAACTTCTTGGCTGACTTATGGTTCTATTATTTATAATTTTCTATTGAGTAGCTATTGGAAAATGACTCATTAGAAATATGAAGGAGGAAAAATGGCAGTTGACATCAATCAGCAGATGTTTTATTGTGTGAAATGTGATTATTGAGTAACATGGGTTAATATGTTCAAGTACAAAATTAAAAAAAAAAGAATAATAAAGTTCTCTTTATCAACATCTTTGATGGAACAAGGAACCAAGTCTATTCTATAGACTTAACAAATTTGTTGTAGATTTTATCTTCTCAGTTGTATATGTAATGTTTTTTGTCATTTCTAGCCATTTCTGCTTGTGAATAGGAGAAGTGGATTTTACTATTTTGTGTTAACTGTTTACTTTTAGAGAGTGAGGATAGAGTTCAGATTTTACCTTATCATAACCCTATGGTAACTTTGATATATGACAGCTTTTTTGATTATGAAAATTTTGGGAAGAAGTGAGCATTTCTTTATTGTTATAATATTAGGGATTTTAAAGTTCTTTACATATTATATTGATTATGCAGGATGGGACAAAATGAGGTTTACAGTTCACATGGAATATAATACAATAATTAAATAACAATATAAGAATAAACTCTGTTTTGCATACTCACAACTGTAAACCTAGTTTTGCCCCACCCTGTATTGATCTTAATATTGACCAGAGTACCTTTTTTTTTATCAACAGTTTAAATAATTAGGCAATCCATAATAATAAAAGCATAATATGCTAATTAGACCGGACATCCTTCCGGACGTCCTCCCTTCCGGACAAAGGTGCGGCGGGTGGGGGCTGCAGCAGAGGCGGCCGTGGCAGGGGCCAAGGCCCTTGCCCGAATTTCAAGCATCGGGCCTCTAGTTGATAAGTAAAAACGAAGCTGTTGTTATTGTGTTATCTTTGAGTGCTTTCTACTAAGAATAATATTGCAAGAAGTAGTCTTTGATTTTTTAGACTTTCCAGTGTGCACATTTTCACAGTGGTGCACTTTGGATAAACAAAGATAGTTGCTAGATTAGTTCAAATACAGATTAAGAAAGAAGCTGCTTTTGTTATTTCAGCTCTATTCATATGCAGTTTTGTGAGAATGTTTATCTAATGCAGTGATTTTCAACTAGTGTGCTGCAAGAATTTTTAAAACATGCAATGCCTGACTATTTAGTCATGGGCACTGATCTCTTTTCCCTTAGATTGTCAAATAAAAAATGATAGCCAACACAACAATAGCTAGTCGGTATAAATGAATCAAAATTATACCATTTTTTTTGTCAGATCGGCAAAAAAATATAATACTGGTGTGCTGCAGAATTTTAGTAATTAGTTTACGTGTGCCATGAGATGAAAAGGTTGAAAATCACTGATCTAATATAAAGTCCCAACTCTAATAAAGGTGGTGATATTAGTTCGTGAAAACCTAGAGAGAAATGTCAAGTCTTTTAACTTAAAAAATACTTACATTTTTTAAATTTAATTAAATTTTGTTTTACTTTGTAATCTTCCTTTTAAATTTTTTTATTGATGAAGGTATTACATATTTGTCCTCATCCCTCCATTACCCCCTTAACTCCCCCCCGCACTCATGCCCTCACCCCCCTGTTGTTTGTGTCCATTGGTTAGGCTTATATGCATGCATACACGTCCTTTGGTTGATCTCTCCTCCTAACCCCCACCCTCCCCTACCTTCCCTCTGAGGTTTGACAGTCTGATCGATGCTTCTCTGTCTCTGGATCTGTTCAGTTTATGTTGTTCATTATCCTATATAATAAAAGGCTTATATGCAAATGGACCTAACGGCAGACCGACTGGTCGTTATGATGCGCACTGACCACCAGGGGGCAGACGCTCAACGCAGGAGCTGCCCCCTGGTGGTCAGTGCACTCCCACAAGGGCAGCACCACTCAGCCAGAAGCTGGGCTCATGGCTGGCGAGCACAGCGGTGGTGGCAGGAGCCTCTCCCACCTCCGTGGCAGCACTAAGGATGTCCGACTGATGGCTTAGGCCCGCTCCCCACAGGCCTAAGCCGTCAGTTGGACATCCCCCGAGGGCTCCTGGACTGCGAGAGGGTGCAGGCCTGGCTGAGGGACACCCCCCCCAGTGCAGGAATTTTGTGCACCAGGTCTCTAGTATTCCATAAATGAGTGAGATCATGTGATATTTATCTTTCTCTGACTGGCTTATTTCACTTAGCATAATGCTCTCCAGTTCCATCCATACTGTTGCAAATTGTAAGAATTCCTTCTTTTTTACCGCAGCATAGTATTCCATTGTGTAGATGTACCACAGTTTTTTAATCCACTCATCTGCTGATGGGCACTTAGGCTGTTTCCAAATCTTAGCTATTGTAAGTTGTGCTGCTGTGAACATAGGGGTGCATATATCCTTTCTGATTCATGTTTCTAGCTTCTTGGGATATATTCCTAGAAGTGTAATCTTAATGTTCTGTTAGTATCACTGTTCCATATGGTGACTTCTTTGAAGACAGGTGCCACGTGTCTTTACTTTCTGAGTCTCAGTGTCTAACAATGTCTTGTACACAGTTGCCCCTAAGAACTCAGAGCCCTGTTATTATATGTAAACTAGTGGCCCGGTGCACGAAATTCGTGCACATTAAAAAGGGATTAATTAGAGGACATAATTTATTACTATTTGCCCTTTCTCTATAATAGAAGTGTCAGAGATGAAAGAAAATTAGTAAAATGTATATGAAAACCTTCCTCCTGTCAGAGTCTGGGGCTCACCACGGTACCCAGAGTCAAGTCCCCACCCACGCACATGCTCCTCAAAATCGTGTGAGACCCAGACCAGCTGCCCCCCCCCCCCATTGGGCTAGATCCAGACCCGGCCAGTCCCACCCTTGTCAAGCCCCGCTGGGCAGGGGGCATAGCCTCAGGTCCCCTGGCCTGGTGCCAGGACGGGGGGGCATGGCTTGAGGTCCCCCAGCCCAGACCAGGGTGGGGGCGTGCCTTGAGGTCCCCCATCAAGACCCTCTGGGTGGGGGGCATGGCCTGAGGTCCCCCATCAAGCCCTGCCAGGTGGGGGGGGGGCGCAGCCACTGGTCCCCCGGCCCAGCACCGGGAGGGGGCGCAGCCTCAGGTCCCCCATCAAGCCTCACCGGCAGGGGAGCACAGCCTCAAGTCCCCTGTCAAGCGCCGCTGGGCAGGGGTGCAGCCTGAGTTCTCCCAACCCAGCACTGGGGTGCACCTTGAAGTCCCCCGTCAAGCCCTGCTGGGTGGGGGGCACTGCCTGAGGTCCCCTGTCAAGCCCAGCCAGGCTGGGGGTGCAGCCTCAGGTCCCCTGGCCCTGTGCTGGGGCGGGGGGCGCGATCTGAGGTCCCCTGGCCTGGTGCTGGGGTGGGGGGCGTGGCTTGAAGTCCCCGTCAAGCCCCACCTGGTGGGGGGTGTGGCCTGAGGTCCCCAGCCTGGTGCTGGGGTGGGGGGAGCAGCCTGAGGTCCCCTAGCCCAGCATCAGGACAGGAAGTGCACCTTGAGATCCCCATCAAGCCCTGCCGGGCAGGGGCCTGGCCTCAGGTCCTCTGGCCTGGCACTGGGGCGGGGGGTGCAGCCTGAAGTCCCCCAGCCTGATGCCAGGGTGGGGGGCGCGGCCTGAGGGTCCCTGTGAAGCCCCATGGGGGCAGGGGAGGGCATAGCCTCAGGTCCCTGCTGATTGCTCGTTAAGGCTCCTTGTGGGAACTTGGCCTTAGCTGTAGGTGCAGCCATCTTTGTGATGGAGAGATGGTCAATTAGCATATTCCCTCTTTATTAGATTAGATTACAATGGCAGTTTTTCATTTACAAGATTTTTTGGTTTGTTTGTTAATCCTCACCTGAGGATATTTTTCCATTGATTTTAGATAGAGTAGAAGGGAGGGAGGGGGATAGGGAGAGAGAAATATAGATGTGAGAGAGACATCAATTGGTTACCTCCAAACCCTGGCCAGGGCCAGGAATTGGTGATTTAACCTGTAACCCAGGTACGTGCCCTTGATTGGGAATTGAATTGAACCTGAGACCCTTTGGTGCATGGGACTGAGGCCATAACAAATGTCCCACACTGTCCAGGGCTGTAAGATTTTTTTATTGTTTTTTGTTGTTGTTGTTGTTGTTGTTGTTGTTATATCCACTAGTTGTTTTCCCACCTCTTCTTTTTTTTTTTTTTTTAATTTTCTGGTTCTTTTTTATTCCTTTATCGCATTGTGAGTCTTTTACATGTTTATTTTAAAGTCTTTTTTTTAGATCACTGGATTATTTTTAAATCTTTTGTCCAGTGAATTTATGTTGTGGTTGTTGATATTGTTGGAGTTTTCTTTATGTTCTGTAGTTTTTCAGGCACATTCTGATGAGAATTCTTTTTCTTTCCCTTTTGTTTCTCTCGCTCCCTCTATCTCTTTTTGTGATTTTTCCCTGCTGGTCTAGCAGATTTATAGTTGCCTCTTGTCTGGCTTCGGTATACCCAGATCAGAATCTGGTCTTGTGTTAGTGGATCCGAGCCCTGGCCCATAGTGACGTTGAGGATATCACAGAGTTAGTCACTGAGTCAGCTGGCATTATGTCAGCAGCATCCCTAGCTGTAGCCTCAGTGAAGTTAGCAGAAGTCTTTTTTCAGTCTGGTTTCATAATCAAGAAGTGGCACCCTGTCTCTGGTTTTAACCTAAGAGCTTGGCTACTACCCTGCTTTACATGGAATCCTTGTATTTACGATTACCCTATAGAATCAACTTCCTGTTGATTTTCCTGCTTTGGGGCCCAGAGCCCAGAAGGCCTCCTGGCTTCAGCTTGGCTCACACTTTGTGTTCCTGTTAGAGTTTTGATCCATAGAGATGTTTAACATGTTTTGGGATGTAGGTATGTTGGTTATTTGCTTTTATATTTTATCTGGAATTTTTCTGTTTGTTGCAAAGACAGGGGAGCCACAAAGAATGATCAATGCCATTGGTATTAAAATAAGCCCCAAAGCCCTGGCCGGTGTGGCTCAGTGGTCAAAGCGTCTAACTGAGAACTGAAGGGTTTTGGGTTTGATTCCTAGTCAAGGGCATGTACCTGGGTTTTGGGTTCGCTCCCACCCCCTGGTTGGGACGTTTGCTGGAGGCAACCAGTCGATGTGTCTCCCTCGCATCGATGTTTCTCTCTGTCCCTCTTCTCCCTCCCCCCTTTACACTCTTCCTGAAAACTATTGGAAGAAATATATTCTCTGGTGATGATTAACAAATCAGCAAAAAAAGCCCAAAGTCCTCCCTTCACATTTAAGATTTTTTTTCCCCACATTTAAGATTACAAGATAAAAAAAAATCAGTTTCTGCTTAGTCCCTAGTTCCTAGAGTTCCTCTCTGTCATCCTTGTACCACTCTGCTGGTTAGGTGAGCCCCATTGCACTTCCTCTCCATGGCACTCTGCTTGCCTCATTCTGGTACCTATCATACTGTATTAAAATCACCTGCTTATTCATTCTTATCTATAAATTCTTGAGGGCACAATTTTATTCCTAGTGCTAAACACTATTTCTGGCTCTTAATGATGTTCAATAAATAGTGCATAGATTTGGGTGTTTCTAACTAATGTCCTTAGTATGTGGTAGTTATTCCACATATTTTAAGGTGAAATTTGAGCTATTGCCCTGAAGAGACAGAGACAGAGATAGAGGGAGACAGAGAGGGAGAGAGAGAGAAAGAGAGAGAGAGGAGTGTGACAGGATGAAGCATTCCAAGTAGGGGGAGCAGTGTGAGAGATATATGAAGGTTTGACTACTGGTAGTTGTTACCAAGTAGTTGAACATTCTGGAGATTAGAGATAGGAAAGGCCAGGCCACATACATTCCAGGAAGTTTGGAATTTATCTTGCAGGACTTAAGGAACTATTTAAGGATTTCAATCAGGAAAACACTTAAAGGTTTCATTCTGGAAAAATTACTCTGACAAGTAGACATTTTTGTTAGATGTAAACTAAAAAGATCAGTTATAAGCAGTTTTTGCCTTTTCTAGCTTTGTTGTTAGTTTTCAGCTCTTTTCAGTCTCCCTTTGAAATAGACTTTGAGTTCTCTTTATTGTTCTTGCCAAGTTGCTGATTTTGTCTAGTGATATAAGTCATCCTTGAGTGGACCATTCACGGTGAGGGGATGTTGTGGTGGTTACGTTATGCTGCAGTTTCCAGGGAGTGGGAACTGAATTTATCAGGAACTGTTTTTGAAAAAGAAATATTGGAGAAGCTAATTTACATTCCCACCAACAGTTTATGAGGGTTTCCTTTTTCGCCATATCCTCTCCAATCCTTGTTATTTCTTGTCTCTTTGATAATAGCCGTTCAAACCGGTGTGAGGTGATATTTCATTGTGGTTTTGTTTTAATTTACCTGAAGTTATTGATATTGAACACCTTATGTGCCTTTGGCCATCTGTATATCTTCTTTGAAAAAATGTCTGTTAAGATCCTCTAACCATTTTTTAATTGAAAAAATTTTTGTTTGCTATTGGTTGTATGAGTTCCTTAGATATTTTGAATATTAACTTCTTATTGGATTTATGATTTGCAAATATTTTCTCCCATTTGTTGATGGTTTCCTTTGCTATATAGAGCTTTTTAGTTTGATGTAGTCCCATTCTGAAGCTGAATATTTGTTTTGTGAAAATGTATTATATGATGCTAGTATGATGTGGTCATTTCATTGTGAATTGTTAACTTTATTATAATCTACAAAAGGCCTTTTGATTTTCATTCTTTAAGTTCTTGTTTTTCTGTATTTGCATATTTTGCAATGCTTACCATTTATCAGAAATATTCAGAATTCTGTTTTACTAGGTGGTGCTAAAGATGAAATGATGTATTTAAAGCATGGCTGTAATTAGAAGTGGACCTCTTAGTTCTTTAATGGAGAAAACAACAAGAGTACTTAATGTAATGCCAGACCATATCTAGGTGATCATTTTGGTGGAATATGTTTTTAAAAAGCCCCCAAAAAAGCACCAAAAACCAAAAATGATTATTTAGGTTACTACTTAATTTTCTTTTCCCAAGTTTTAAGTTAAAAGAAAGTAAGGCCTATTTGTCTATTTTAAAATTTTAATCTTCAAGGAAGTTTTGTTCTGTAACTAATTACATGACATGTTTCCTAAGAGAGCCTTTCTGGTTGTTAATTCTCTTCTTACTGGGCACTTCAGGAGGAAATCTGTTGGTGTTTGATCCTGCCCTTTGGCCTAAATAATGGAGTGAGTGTTTTGAGGTCACTTCTGAGTATGAAATGTTTCTCATTGATCTGAGGAAAATGTAATGGCAGTGGATAATTTGGAATGCAATGTATTTTTAGCTTCCCAATAGAGGAGAAATAAATATCTTCATCCACTGTAGTAGTAGACTAAAAGTTCATACTGAAGTGAAGAACAATTTGTTTTAATATTTGCTATAGCACTCAATGTTGTAAATAATTGAGTAGATTGCTAAATCCTTTAATGGTGGTTGAAGGATTCTTCTGCGTCTTCCTAAATAAAAAAATCTCCCAACAAGTTACATAACATTTTCCCTAAGTATGGGCTAAAACTTCTGTCTAGGACGATAGTATATATATGTATATATTCTGTTTTATTGAATAACTTTGTACCTCAGAAGTTGGCAGAAATTAAAGAAAATTTAAGTTGAATTAATTGTGTTTTAAATACTAGTGTATCTGCATTTAACAGAATCTTTAAAGAAACCCCCCTGTGAATTATAACAAGTATCCATTTGTTAGGACGCATCTATGTTTGATAAATTTAGATTTTGGAATATAAAGTTTTAAATGTCAACCATTCTTAAAATGGATATATAATCAGTGATTCTTAATGGGGGAGGTGAATTTGGAAATGTATGCAGACTTTTTGGTTGTCATAGTTATTGGGGGAGCCCATTGCTTTTTTGTGGGCAGGGGCCAGGAGAGTGCATAACAGTCTCTGTTGAGAAACACCGTGTATAGCCTATCAGAATCATGGCAGCAATAAAATGTGGGTAAGGTGATAAAGAATGTCAGCAAAAATGTCTTCTCAGAAAATTTACTAGTTCAATTTTCATTGTGTTAATATTGATAATTTAAAATAGAATATACTTTATTTTTAGCTAGTTTATCTTCTTTTTGACCACTTACTGCAGAAAAGTGAATAATTCTTAGTTTGATACTATGGGGAATTAAATGTGAATTTAATGAAGCATTTCTTATAGAGTATATTCAGTTATAGTTCTTGTTAGGAGATGATTTGCATTATTTTACATATTTTGTTTCATATTTTTCAAAATGACAAGAAAAGTTGTAAAAATAGTACCCAAAATTATTTCCCATATGCATTTTACCCTGATTTACCAATTGTTTGTATTTTGTCCATTTAATTTTCTCCTCCTCTCCTCTCCCCTCCCCTCTCCCTTGCATACACACATACACCCCTACTCATATCTATATATCTATATCTATATATGAAATTGATTTGCAATTAAACAAAACAATTTCTGTGAAAATCTAGTTTCTTTTTATTAAAAGTCATTTAAATTCTTTGTACAAATGTAAATTACTGTAGAATTATAATTTCAGTAAAATTACTTTTGCTAGCTATGTCTTAAAATTTCAAACTATTTACCTAATATTATTATGCTATTATTCAAAAGCCACATTATTTATGTAGCTTATTTGTAGGCCTGTCATTAACATTTTTCTTTTAGATCTACAATATATTGCATAATATAAACTTGGAATATAAATTAACATTAATTAAAATTTTTAGTATAACATGAACCGTGAACCACTTTATTATAGTTTTAAGATACACTATTCTTATTGGGAACATTTAAAAATTCCATTTTGAGGGAAGAAGTTGTCCAGTGGCAATCTTCTTCAAGTTCCTGGAGTCCCAGAGATCTGGGTTAGCTTTGCTGCTAACTTGCCATGTTATGTATGTGGCTTGACTTCTTTAACATGTCCCCCTTATGTTCTAACAAATGCAAAGTAAGGTAGAATATGTTTTCTTAACTATAATTTAAAAGAAATTTGAGCACTAGCCGGTTTGGCTCAGTGGATAGTGTCAGTCTGTGGACTGAAGGGTTCCGGATTGATTGTGGGCTCGATCCCAAGTAGGGGGTGAGTAGGAGGCCGCCAATCGATGATTCTCTCTCATCATTGATGTTTCTATCTCTCCCTTCCTCTCTGAAATCAATAAAAATATATTAAAAAAAAGAAATTTGAAAAAACAAACATGTATTAAGTTTTTATGTAAACTTAACATTAGTTGGTCTTGTGTATTTTCCTTAGGCAATAATTTTCTATTATTTATATGATATATAGATGTAGATGAAGTGCAATGTGTTCTATATTAGGAAACTAGGAACTAGGTATTATTTATATTGGAAGAACACTGCAAATTTGTTACTTATGATAATTATGGCACAACAAAATTTGAATTTGATTTTCAAATGTGCTTAAATTTATTTTAACTATAGTAACACAAGTTTCTATGCTAAATGATTGATTTGGACTGTTAAGATGTCTTTCGTTGGCATGCTTTATTATCAGAAATCTTGTTTCTGGTGGTAGAAGCAACCTAAAAGCTATATAAAAGAGGGTTTCCTTACTTCTAACTAAGGGGAAACTTCATTGCTATTAGAGTCTCTCCTTTGGGTAAGGAAAGATGCTGTCTTTGTCCGGACATGGAAGCAGTGGGGCCATTGTGATTTTTTAAGAAAATCAACCGTAGACCTTTTATAGGAATTTTGTACCTATATTCTATAGTTATACGTACCTGTATGTATGTATGGGGAACTTTGCCCAGGAAGAAAAACCCAACCCAACTTTCTATATACTCAAACTCAGTTTGTTAAAATGAACTTGTATCGAAATGCTTCCTCACTAAAAGTATCTCTGCACTTAAGAAGGCTACTTAAAATGTTTTATTTATGTTATGAAAGTAGAGTCATTACTCTATTTTCCTTAAAATGTGATGTAAAAAGTGTTAGTCATCAGAGCTTTCAGTTTTACTGGAAAATATCTATATGCTTTTCAGGCTCAGTGCTGAGCTGCATTCTGATGGAAAAAACAATACTGTAGTTTTTCTTAAGTCATTTTTTTTCTTTGATTAATGTGTATCTGCTCAGCAGGTAAAATTATAACTCTGATATGAAATTCTATCTGTTCTCCCCAACCAGTCCAATTTTATTCTTTCAGTAGGATCAGTTCTTTATTTTATTTTTAAATTTCTAAATATGTATTTTGAAAACATACATATTTTTTATTTTGGGACCATTTGAGCCTAGGTTGCATTTACCATACTCCTCTCTATTTTGTATTTCAGTGTGTAGTTCTAAAGAACAGGATATGCTCTTACATAACTACAGTAAAACTATTAAATAGATAAGTTATGATTATCTAGTCTATAGTCCTTTTCCCACTGTTGAGTTTCCCCAGTAATGTCTTTTGGTCTGGCCAGTGTCGCTCAGTAGTTGAGCATGGACCTATGAACCAGGAGGTCACAGTTTGATTCCCGGTCAGGGCACATACCTGGGTTTTGGGCTTGATCCCCAGAAGGGAGTGTGCAGGAGGCAGCCAATCAATGATTCTCTCTCATCATTAATGTTTCTATCTCTCTCTCACTCTCCCTTGTTCTCTGAAATCAATAGAAATATATATTTTTACAACTAATGTCCTTTAGAGCAGTTTTGCCCCTCAGGACAGGATCCAGCTGAGTGATGTTCACACATTGCATTTACTTGTCAAGGTTATTCAGTCTCCTCTAATCTGGAACAGTTACTCAGAGTTTTTGTTGTTGTTGTTGTTTGCTTGCTTTTTATCTTTTGTGATGTGTTTTTTAAGAATGCAAACTAGTTCTTTTATAGATCAGGTTAGGATCCTCTAATGAGGTCTGTCCTACTGTGTGTGATTTGTTTGGGGGAGCATACCTTCAGGAAGTTCATCTGGAAAAGAAAGGAAGCTCTTTCCCATCTTGCAAGATGGCGGGTGAAAAGAAAACTGAGAAGCCGGATACTAAAGAGGAGAAGCATGATACTGAGGAGGAGAAGAAGCCGGATACTAAGGAGAAGAAACCTGAAGCCAAGAAGAAGGCTGATTCCGGCGGCAAGGTTAAGGCGCCTAAGAAGGCGAAGCCCCACTGCAGCCGAAACCCCGTCCTTGTCAGAGGAATGGGCAGATATTTCCTGTCGGCTATGTATTCGAGAAAGGCCATGTACAAGAGGAAGTATTCGGCCCCTAAATCCAGGATTGAAAAGAAAAAGGAGAAAGTTCTTGCTACTTTCATAAAACCAGTTGGTGGCGACAAGAATGGTGGTACCCGAGTGGTTAAACTCCGCAAAATGCCTAGATATTATCCTACTGAAGATGTGCCTCGAAAGCTGTTGAGCCATAGCAAGAAACCCTTCAGTCAGCATGTGAGGAGATTGCGGGCCAGCATCACTCCTGGGACCATTCTGATCGTCCTCACTGGGCGCCACAGAGGCAAGAGGGTGGTTTTCCTGAAGCAGCTGAGCAGTGGCTTGCTACTTGTGACTGGACCTCTGTCCCTCAATCGAGTTCCTCTTCGTAGAACACACCAGAAATTTGCCATCGCCACCTCCACCAAAATTGATATCAGTGGTGTGAAAATCCCCAAACATCTCACTGATGCTTACTTCAAGAAGAAGCTGCACAAGCCCAGACACCAAGAGGGTGAGATCTTCGACGCAGAGAAAGAGAAATACAAGATTACAGAACAGCGCAAGGTTGACCAGAAAGCTGTGGACTCTCAAATTCTGCCAAAAATCAAAGCTGTTCCTCAGCTCCAGGGTTACCTCCGCTCTCTGTTCGCTCTCACCAATAGGCTTTATCCTCACAAACTGGTGTTCTGAATTTCTTATAAGAACCCAATTAAATAACTGATATGTTAAAAAAAAAAAAAAGAAAAGAAAGGAAGACTACATAGTAATCTCTAGATTTCCTTCCCATTAGTTCTTTAACAGAAAAACTTCCCACTTCTTCTTGAATTGAAATAAGATTAAAATCTCTTACATAAGAACAGTATTTATTGTTCGGCTTTGCTAGTTTTTGTTTTGCTTTTATTGCAAAAGCTTGAGAAAAAATGCCAATGAAATCTAGAATATGAGATGGCTTAGAAAGGAGAAATTTGGCTTTTTTCAAGAGAAATTTCTTTTTGCATGATTCCTGTTTTGAATTATTTTGACAAAAATCTCAAATGTTGATGAACAAATACTATGAAGGTATAAGGTCTATATATGCAGATCTTCATATGTAAATTGAGATTGCTTCACTAAAGATTAGCCTTTCTCGTTACCTGGTGCCTCTTTGTCTTTGTTCTAGTAAATTTTCTTTAGCTAAAAAATAGAAAAAGAACATATCAAGATTTTGATTATCATTAGGTTTTAGAAATTTATGGGTTATATTATATTTTAACTAGAGGCCCAGTGCATGAAATTTGTGCACTTGGGGCGGGGGGCATCAGCCCGGCCTGCACCCTCTCACAGTCTGGGAGCTTTTGGGGGATGTCCAACTGACGGCTTAGGCCCACCCCCCCCTGGAATGTCAGTCAGACATTCTTTTTTTTTTTTTTTTTTAATATATTTTATTGATATTTTACAGAGAGGAAAGGAGAGTGATAGAGAGCTAGAAACATCGATGAGAGGGAAACATCGATCAGCTGCCTCCTGCACACCTCCCACTGGGGACAGTCAGACATTCTTAGTGCTGCTGCGAAGGCGGGAGAGGCTCCCGCCACCGCCACTGCGCTCACCAGCCGTGAGCCCGGCTTCTGGTTGAGTGGCACTCCCCTGTGGGAGCGCACTGACCACCAGGGGGCAGATCCTACATTGAGGGTCTGCCCCCTGGTGGTCAGTGCACATCATAGCAACCGGTCGGTCTGCTGTTTGGTTGATTTGCATATTAGCCTTTTATTATATAGGATGTAAAACGTCAGGATACTTACCATCCATAGTTATGTCTCTTAAAAGTTTAATAATTGCAAGGTGTATTGAAAGCTAGAAAATTGATTTGGAATATTATGCAAAGTATAAGAGATTGAAATATTGTTTTATAGACAAGTCTGAGACACATGATGCTATAAATTAATTTCCTAAAATGTTTTAAGAGTGATATTTGAGTCTGATTTTAAAACATTTAAAGAAAGAGATTATATGATTTTGAATAAATAATTTTTTAAATCCTCACCTGATGATATGTTTCTATTGATTTTAGAGAGAGAGGAAGGGTGGGGGGAGGAAAAGAGGAAGGAAAAGAGAGAGAAATCATTGATGTGAGAAACATTGAACAGTTGTCTCCTGCCTGTGCCCCAACAGGGGACCTCACCCGCAACTTAGTGCCCTGACCAGGAATCCAACCCGCAATCTTTTTGGTTCCTGGGACAACGCTCCAACCAACTGAGCCACCCAGCAGGGGCTGATTTTATTTTTGCACAAACAGATACTTTATGAGCACCTCCATGTATACTTCTGCTGTGCTGGTCTTTGGGGATATAGATAAAAACAAGATAGACATGGTCCTTGGCCTCATATAGAACATACTACTATTGGGAAATATTAATACTGCACAAGTAGCACAGTATTAGTAAAACAAAAAGGGAAATGCAGGGTTTTCAGGGAGCAAGGGAGCTGATCTGCAGAGAAAGGGCAGGAAGGACCACCATTAGGAAATCATTTCAGCTGAGTCCTGGCTAAGTGAAGAAGAAGAGGGAGAGGGTTCTACGCAGGGGAATAACATGTGTGAAGACCTGGAGTTAAGAGGTTGAGATTAAGATGAAGAAATTAAGGAAAATTCAGCATTGATTGAGAAATAGGTGGTTGGAGGAGATTAAGTTTATAATTTTGGTTTAGTTAAACACTCCACTGTTTTCTCCATTTTATACATAATTTTACCCAACTCATCTAAACTAATCTAGTCTCTTCATCTTTCCCAAACTCCTTCTATTGTTGTTTTAAAAGTATAACCATAATTTTAAAATAAGCACACTTTGATATTGGGGGGAAAAAGTCATTGTAACCCCACTATATTAAAGCAACCATTTGCTTTTTTTGCATATGACCCTCTGGTATCGCTCCAATAGTATATATTTTATATAATTGAATTCATAGTGCATATGCAATTTTATATTTATAACATTGAATTGTGCTTAGACAATTATATTTCTTTTTTTCATAATTAGAATGCATAATTATTATATTACTTAAAGGTAATGATGCATCATTTCCCTATATTTTGGTTATTTGGGATGGTTAAATTTTTTAAAAATTATTAAAATATATTTTTATTGATTTCAGAGAGGAAGAGAGAGGGAGAGAGAAAGATAGAAACCTGAGTATGTGCTTTGACCAGGAATCGAACCTTGACCTCCTGGTTCATAGCTCAAAGCTCAACTACTGAGCAATGCTGGTTGGGCTAGGGTGGTTCAATTAAAAAAAATACTTGCAGAATGAATATCACTGGTGAATTTGCTCTTTTTCTTTTTATTATTTATTAATGGATGAGAAAGAGAGAGGGAGGGAGGGAGGGAGGGGGAGAGAGAGAGAGAGAGAGAGAGAGAGAGAGAGAGAGAGAGAGAGAGACATCGATTTGTTGTTCCACTTATTTATGCGTTCATTGGTGATTCTTGTATGTGCCCTGACCGGGAATCAAACCCACAACCTTGGCAGAATCCTCTTACCAACTGAGTTCCCTGGCCAGGGCTGTCCTTTAAAAAAACAATAACAAAAAACACAAACAAAACCAGAATTAATTCCTCAGGATAGGTTTATAGTATGAAAATGTTTTTGCCTATCTTTCTTAAAAGAGGTTGGAGAGGGTATGAGCATGGGTCCTAGAAGCAATCCCACTCAGATACTGAGGGACAGTTGGGTTAACTTTTGGGGGAATAAAAAATTATTTGCAGATTTTCAACTGCCTGAGGATCGACTCCCCTAACCTCCCACGTTAAGGTCAACTGTACTATGTATGGCCTTTAATTCACACTAATTTTTCATTTAAGGGTATATTCTCCTGTCATCCTATACTTACTTGGAGGAGTCACCTCAATTGTAATTCATTAATTAATTTTGTATGTGTTTAATGCCAGTTTCTCATGGTAGAATGGAAGGAGGTTGATCACCCTTGTTATAACCTTCAACTGGCATTGTACCTATTAGGTACCTACTAAGCATTGTACATACTAAGTGCTTAATACATTTTGAATGGATGAACCTGATTTCATTGCCTTATCATATTTATGTAATCAATACACTAAGAATTTCTAGATACTGTAAAGATGCATTGGGATAATATATTTTTATTTCCTATGTTTGTGAAGCATATTTTGCACATATTTATAACAGTTTCCACTGAGCTGCAGAGTTGAGAGGTTTCTTGCTTGTTTTTTCTAAGCAAAATGAATTGCCTTTTGGTAAAGTATTTTTTTAAAACTGGTTTTGAAAGAACTGCTAACTTAATTACATCAATACAAGTACTTTTGTTCATAAACACTAACATCTAATATACTTTGAGATTACGTGAAAGAAGGATAATGTCATCCATAAACACATACTCGGTGGTTCTTTCCACATCCTACAATTTCAGGACATTTAACCTTCATATCTTCTGTGTTTGGTTTTAGTTTTTTCCTATGAAAAAAATTCTATGAGGGTAGTTGATTACCTTTTGACAGTGTTAACTTTTAAATACCCACTATGAATTATTAGGAATTTCTGTACAGGCAGCTGAAAATTATTGGAACAGAAAATAGTATAGCTTTTAGGTAGAAAGAATGTATAACATTTTTTAGTAACAAACGTATGATGTATTTTATATTGAAGAGTTTGTAGAGATTGATTTTCAAAATTTCACAAAAAAGTGGTTATATCCCACCCTTACAATTTAAGAAGAATGACAAAGAAATTAAGTATATTAACTGACTTATTAACCCAAGAGGAGACCAGTCAGAAAGAAGTGAGTTTATAGTTTAATATTCAGTAATCTTTTCTATTTTCAGGCCAGCTGACATCTGGGATATTTACAGATTATTTTTGTCACAAGAAGTGTGGCCTCTCACATTTTTTTCTTCTCATTTATCTACATGTCTTGAAAAAAGATGACAGCAGTTTTATTCTGAAACATATTTCCAGGAAGTCCAAACAAGTTTTCTGAAAAGTGGTTAGAAAAAATTAAATTGATGCCAAGAATGAGAAGATGTTGGGATGTTATTCATATGATCAAAAAGTTTTTGTAGATGCAGAGCACAATGCAAGAACCCTTGTCTGTGTTGATTGTATAAAACAGATGATGATGAAATATTTTAAAATGTGAAAAATGCATACACTTCCAAAAGAGTATGCATAATAATACTCGATTTAAAAAAAATCAACAACAAAGTACATGGATAAGTCTAAAAGGTTGTTAGAGCCTAAGAGAAATTTTTATTTTCTTTTGAATAAGGGACAATTGAGTTAACTTTGGGGGAAACAAAAGTTGATATATTTTTGGATACTTATTTTCTATAGTAAACATGCATTATTTTGTAATAAGGAAAACTATTAAAGATATATATTGACAAAAAGAAAAAATACACTTTTTAGATTAGTTTGTATTTCTTTAAGATTCTAGGAAGTTAAGAGTTGGATTGAATTATCTATAACATTTTTTGTTACGAATGGTAGTATGATTTTCCTTTAAAATAATACTGATTCTCTTGGCCTTTACACTTAGGGCTAAACAGGATGCTCCAGTGAACTTGTTCATGGTTTTATTAAATGATTGAGAGAAAGAATACAAATGAGATTAAATTCAATCTAGTTCTTTCTTCCTCTTTTTTTCTCCCCTTCCTTCCTCCCCCTCCTTTCCCCCACCTCCCTCCCTCCCTCCCTCCCTCCTTCCCTCCCTTTTTCTTTTTTGGAGCATGAGTAATGGTGGGAAAAGATTTTCTTTTTTAACCTAGTTGATTTTCTTCCTTTACCTAGCTGTTTGTTCATATAAGTCCTGTTATTGATCCCTTTTCATCTGAAAGAAGTTCTTTCTGCTTTCTATTTTCATTTGGAGAAAGGAGAATGGCCTAAGTTGGAAGGCACAAATAGGTGGACAATAGGGAATGCTTATATTCCTGGCCTATTGCATTTCTGTCTTTGTTGTCTCATTCCTTTTCTCTTATATATATTCTCCCTTGTGTTCTACTTTGGGAATGCTGAGTTTGGAAGTGATAGGGACAAAAAGTAAGTCAGCAGTTTTGGGGTTAGCCAAAAGTTAGTGGTTTTCGGGTGGCCATGTATAATAAAAATACAAATGTAGGAAACAAGATTAAATTAAGAATTATCTGTTTAAAAAAGAATTAGATCCCAAGTATTGTCAGCATCTGTGAATCCCTTCCACTTCAGGAAATACTCCACTTTCCCATTCACCATACATCAGGCCAATACTTTTTCACTACAAATTCTTCAGGTTCTGCCTCTTCTACTTTTTTACTTTTTCCATTCTGTTTCCCATATTTGCAATGTAGTTTTATTGGAGGCCATTTTTTATTGCAGACTTGAAGAGTTATTATTAACCACCTCCATGCAGCTCCTGGTCCTGTGTCTCCGGTGTCTCCCTCATGTGTTTTAATTAGGCAAGCAATCCTATCTAATAAAGAGGGAATATGCTAATTGACCATCACTCCATCACAAAGATGGATGCGCCCACAGCTGAGGCCAAGTTCCCATAAGGAGCCTTAACGAGCATTCAGCAGGGACCTGAGGCTATGCCCTCCCCCGGCCCTTTGGGGCTTGACAGGGGACCTCAGACTGCACCCCCCACCCGGCAGGTCTTGACAGGGGACCTCAAGGTGTGCTTCCCATCCTGGTGCTGGGCTAGGGGACCTCAGGCTGATCCCCCCGTCCCAGCGCCAGGCCTGGGGACCTCAGGCCATGCCCCCCATCAGATGGGGCTTGACAGGGGACTTCAGGCCATGCCCCCCACCCTGGCACCAGGCCGGAGGACATGAGGCTGCACCCCCCCACCTGGCTGGGCTTGACAGGGGATCTCAGGCCATGCCCCCCACCCAGCGGGGCTTAACAGGGGATCTCAGGCTGTGTCCCCCACCTGGTGGTGCTTGATGGAGGACCTCAAGGCATGCCCTCCCGCCCCGGTCTGGGCTGGGGGACCTCAGGACATGCCCCCCTTCCTGGCACTGGGCCAGGGGACCTGAGGCTATGCCCCCTGCTCGACTAGGCTTGACAAAGGTGGGACTGGCCAGATCTGGATCTAGCCCAATGTGGGGGAGGGCTGGCCAGGTCTGGGTCTCACGCGATTTCGAGGTGCATGTGGGTGGGCGGGGACTTGACTCTGGGTCTCGTGGTGTGCCCCAGACTCTGACAGGAGGAAGGTTTTCATATACATTTTACTAATTTTCTTTCATCTCTGACACTTCTATTATAGAGAAAGGGCAAATAGCAATATTAAATTATTTCCTCTAATTAATCCCCTTTTAATGTGCACGAATGATATTGTAATGGTAGGTACATGTCCATTATATATTTGTCAAAACCCATAGAATGTACAGCACAGAGAATAAAACCTAATGTAAACTATGGGCTTCATTTTTTCTTTGTGCACCCATATGTGTGTGTTTGTGTGTGTGTAAATGGCAATGTATCAATATTGGTTCATCAACTGCAGTAAATGTACCACACTAATGCATGATGCTAGTAATAGGGGAACCTGGGAAGGTAGAGAGTATTATGAGGGAGTATAAGGGAACACTTGGTAATGTAATCTTGACCTGCATGTTTTCTCTTTACTCCAACTCATTCCTTACATGTAAGCTCAGCCCCAGTATTTGGGTTACTGGTTCAACAGAGCCTGGAAAAACAATAGCTTTGTAGTAAACAGAATGTTACCCAACTGTATATTGTTTACTTTATTGTAAATATTGGTAATCAGTGTTCAATAAATAGTTTTATATTTTTTAAAAAGAATTAGATCACAGCAATTTGCAGGCAGCTCATTGCAAGGGCAACTATAACATTTTTTTAATCCACCAAGCCATGTTGGATCTCTTGTATATATAGGCAATTCATATTTTTGTTTTAAGCAACCCTCTCCAGTTAAACTCTGTATTTTTTTTTATTTATCTTTTATTATTTCAGATAAAGTCTGAAGAGTAGGATATAGATTAAATATATATTATAGAATTCCTTTGTTATTTTTTAAAGACTTTGTTGAGAACAGTTTTAGGTTTATAGAAAAATGGAGTGAAAAGTACCAAGTGTTCCCTTATACTCCCTCATAATACTCTCTACCTTCCCAGGTTCCCCTATTACTAGCATCATGCATTAGTTTGGTACATTTACTGCAGTTGATGAACCAGTATTGATACATTACTCCTTCACTGAAGTCCATAGTTTACATTAGGTTTTATTCTCTGTGCTGTACATTTTATGGGTTTTGACAAATATATAATGGACATGTACCTACCATTACAAAATCATAGACTAGTTTCACTGTTTAAATAGTCTCTGTGTTCCACCTGCTCATCCTTCTCTCTCTTTCCTCAAGCCCCTGGCAGACACTGGTCCTTTTACTGTCTCCATGGTTTTGTCTTTTCCAGAATGTTATATAGTTGGAATCAGGCAGTGTGTATCATTTCAGATTGGCTCCTTTCACTTAGCAATATGTAAAGTTCCTCTATGTCTTTTTTTGGCTTGATAGCTTATTTCCTTCTATTGCTGAATAATATTCCATTGTCTAGATGTACCAGTTTATTCCATCACCTACTGAAGAACATCTTGGTTTCTGACTAGTTTTGGCAATTATAAACAAAACTACTGTAAACATTCATATACAGGTTTTTGTGTAGATAGAAGTTTTCTGCTCGTTTGGGTGAATAACAGGGAGTACAATTGTTGAATTGTACGGTAAAACTGTTTACTTTTGTACAAAGCCACCAAACTTTTCCAAAGGGGGTGTATCATTTAATATTGTCATCAGTGATGAAATAGTTCTTGTTGCTCCACATTCTCAACAGCATTTGGATTTTAACCATTCTAGTAGGTGTGTAGTGGTATCTCATTGTTTGAAATTCCCTAATGACCTAAGACGTTGAGCCTCTTTTCATATGCTTAGTTGCCATTTATATATTTTTTTTGGTGAGGTGATACAGCTTATTAAAAAAAACAAAATGTAATTTCTTTAAAGAATTAATAAAATTTGTTCTCTCTGTAGAAAAGTACAGCAAAAAAAAGACAGTAACAATTAATATATAATGCCACCTTCCAGAGGAAAAATCATTGGTAACTTTTTGATATTTTTCCATTGATTTTTTTAGAGAGAGTGGAAGGGAGAGGGAGAGACACACAGAGAGAAAAACATTGATGTGAGAGAGACACATTGATTGGTTGCCTCCTGCATGTGCCCCAACCAGGGCCAGGGATTGAGCCTGCAACTGAAATTCATGCCCTTGACTGGAATCAAACCTGGGACCCTTCAGTCTGTGGGACAACGTTCTAGTCACTGAGCAAAATGGGCTAGGGCAACATTTTGATATTTTTTCTTTGTGCACCCATATGTGTGTGTTTGTGTGTGTGTAAATGGCAATAGTGGAATCATAATATTTTGTATCTTTCATGTTTACTTATGCACATGTAATTAGCTTTTCCTATATCATTCTTCTAGAATAGTGGTTCTTCACCTTGGTAGAATGTTAGGATCATTTGGGAGAGCTTTTAAAATTTGTAGTGGTCAGGCTGCACCGTAGGACAATGAAGTCAAAATCCCTGTGGGTGGACCCAGGCGTCATACTTTTAAAACTTCCCAGGCAATTTCAATATGTACTAATGATTGATAACCACTGGTCTAGAATATAATAGAATCATTTTTAAGAAAAATACAATTACCAAAGTATTATATAAAGCATGACATTCTTTTTATAAAGTTCAGAACAGCCATACACACACACACACACACACACACAAACACACACACATTTTATAGGTACAGATATCCTATCTAATAAAGAGGGAATATGCTAATTAACCATCACTCCGTCACAAAGATGGCTGCACCCACAGCTGAGGCCAAGTTCCCATAAGGAGCCTTAACAAGCAATCAGCAGGGACCTGAGGCTATGCCCTCCCCTGCCCCCGTGGGGCTTGACAGGGGACCTAAGGCCACCTTCCACACCCAGCAGGGCTTGACAGGGGACCTCAAGGTGCGCTTCCTGTCCTGGTGCTGGGCTAGGGGACCTCAGGCTGCTCCCCTGGCCCCAGCGCCAGGCCAGGGGACCCAGGCCACTCCCCCCACCAGGTGGGGCTTGACAGGGTACTTCAGGCCATGCACCCCACTCCGGCACCAGGCCGGGGGACCTCAGGCCACACCCCCCGCCCCAGCACCAAGCCAGGGGACCCGAGGCTGTGCCCCCCTGCCTGGCAGGGCTTGACAGGGGACCTCAAGGTGCACCCCCAGTGCTGGGTGGGGGGAACTCAGGCTGTGCCCCCCCACCCAGGGGGACCTGAGGCTGCACCCCCCTGCCAATGGGGCTTGACAGGGGACCTGAGGCTGTTCACCCCTCCTGGTACTGGGCCGGGGGACCTGAGGCTGCACGCCCCCCGCCTGGCGGGGCTTGACAGGGGACCTCAGGCCATGCCCCCCACCTGGCAGGGCTTGACAGGGGACACCCCCCCACCTCGGTCTGGGCTGGGGGACCTCAGGCCACGCCCCCCATCCTGGCATCGGGCCAGGGGACCTGAGGTTATGTTCCCTGCCCTGCAGGGCTTGACAAAGGTGGGACTAGCCAGGTCTGGATCCATCCCAATGAGCGGGGAGGGGGGCGGCCGGGTCTGGGTCTCACATGATTTTGAGGCGCATGTGGGTGGGCAGGGACTTGACTCTGGGTCCCGTGGTGTGCCCCAGACTCTGACAGGAGGAAGGTTTTCATATACATTTTACTAATTTTCTTTCATCTCTGACACTTCTATTATAGAGAAAGGGCGAATAGCAATATTAAATTATTTCCTCTAATTAATCCCCCTTTAATGTGCACGAATTTCAGGCACCGGGCCACTAGTATAGATAATAAAGGAGATAAAGGGAATGATAGGTAACTGCAGGATTCAGGATGATTGTTACTTTGGGTTGAAACGGGGTTGGCAGGACTGTGAGTTAAATGTAGCTTATTTTTAAGGTCCTAGTTTTTGTTTTGGGTAATAATTTTTTGGTGTTTAATAAATTATTTAGTATAATTAAATAGTTGAGTGAATAAATAAAGCTGGGCTGTGCATGGATCAATGATAAAAACTAAGGAATATGATTAAACCAATTCTTTGTTCCAGAGGCCCAATAAGGGAAAAAAAAAAAAATCAAAAACAGTTTTATCCTCCTTGTAAGTATATTCAGGTACATTTAAAAAATGAATAAGCTATTTCTTAGTAGCCAGAGATTTTGCATACTTTTTTTTTCTGAAATTATACATCTTTCCACTTTCCTCACAGAGGTTTATCCTAATGCCATTGGTAAAAAATAGCAAATATAAATTTTGATAAATATTTACTATAAAGTAACATTTTATTAGAAACTCATCCTCCTATATAATAAAGAGGTAATATGCAAATTGACCCTCATGCCCTTGCATCACAAGATGGCCACCCCCATGTCGTCACAAGATGGCCACCACAAGATGGTCACCCCCCCATGTTGTCACAAGATGGCTGCCCCCCATGTCGTTACAAGATGACTGCCCCCACATTGTCACAAGATGGCCGGCAGGGGAGGGCAGTTGGGGGCGACCAAGACTGTAGGGGAGGGCAGTTGGGGGTGACCAGGCCTGCAGGGGAAGGCAGTTGGGGGTGACCAGGCCTGCAGGGGAGGACAGTTGGGGGAGACCAGGCCTGCAGGGGAGGGCAGTTGGGGGTGATCGGACCGGCAGGGGAGAGCAGTTGGGGGGTACCAGGCCTGCAGGGGAGGGCATGTGGGGGAGACCTGGCCTGCAGGGGAGCGCAGTTGGGGGTGATCAGGCCAGCAGGGGAGCAGTTAGGTGTCAATCATGCCAGCAGGGGAGCGGTTAGGTTACAATAAGGCAGGCAGGGGAGCAGTTAGGGGGCTATCAGGCTGGCAGGCAGAAGTGGTTAGGGGCAATCAGGCAGCCAGGCAGGTGAGTGGTTAGGAGCCGGCAGTCCTGGATTGTGAGAGGGATGTCAGACTGCTGGTTAGTCAGATATCCCCTGAGGGGTCCCAGATTGGAGAGGGTGCAGGCTGGGCTGAGGGACCACCGCGCCCCCCCCCCCCCCCCCCCCAGTGCACGAATTCTGTGCACCGGGCCTTTAGAATTTTAATAAGGGGAATGGGCTGTTACTTATTGTGCCTTGACTAAAGGAATTGTCCCTCACCTCCCATGTTTTTACCCTGTGGAGCACTGTACCATAGTAAGATGAATGAGGGTTGGCCTTCTTTTTTTAAACACACACACACACACACACACCATATTTTTATTGATTTTAGAGAGGAAGGGACAGGGAGAGAGAAATAGAAACATCAATGATGAGAGAGAATCATTGATTGGCTGCCTCCTGCACACACCCTTGACTGGAATCCAACCCGGGACCTTTCAGTCCGCAGGCTGACGCTCTATCCACTGAGCCTAATCAGCTAGGGCAGCGGTCGGCAAACCGCAGCTTGCGAGCCAAATGCGGCTCTTTGGACCCTTAAATGTGGCTCTTCCACAAAATACCACGGCCTGGGTGAGTCTATTTTGAAGAAATGGCGTTAGAAGAAGTTTAAGTTTTAAAAATTTGGCTCTCAAAAGACATTTCAATCGTTGTACTGTTGATATTTGGCTCTGTTGACTAATGAGTTTGCCGACCACTGAGCTAGGGCAAGGGTTGGCCTTCTTATAAAGTTGGAGAAAGGAGATTGTGAAGGGAGATGGGAATGGAGGATCCCTGCTGCAGGCATCTTCTCAAGCAGGTCAGCCTTAGCAATCCTTATTATATGGAAGTTAAGGATCTGGAAATTAATTTTAACTATGTTTTTTTAATCCTTACCTGAGGATATTTTTTTTCATTGCTGTTTTAGAGAGAGTGGAAGGAAGGGAGGATGGGAAGGGGAGAGAGAAAGAAAGAAACATAGATGTGAGAGAGTTGCATTGATTGGTTGCCTCCTGAATGAGCCCCGACCAGGGCCAGGGATCCAACGTGCAACCCTTAGTGATGCGGGCCAACTCTCTAACCACTGTGCAAAACTTGCCAATGCTGGACATGAATTCTTTAAAAATTATCCATGTCAGAATAACCCAGAGGTATGTCTGCCTTTGGAATTTTCATTACAGGAGGGTTCAGAGTGACCTATGGGGTGAAGGAAGCAAATATGAGAGTGCATATGTGTTTGTACACAGAGTTAACTGAAACAGCATATATGCACATGTGTATTCTTTATATTTATCTCATCTTTTAAAATTATTCTTTTGTATGATTAAACTTATGTAGATATTAATATATATCTTTTTTAAACAAATAAGTATACATATTGGAATATATAGTCAGTATTTAACTTTTTATTTTGAAATAATTTCAGACTTAGGAAAATGTTGCAAGAGTAACACAAATTATCATATATTCTTTTACCCGGATTTCCCAAATGTTAACATTTACCACATTTGCTTTCTCATTCTATATTAATATTATTTTTCTCTGAATCATTAAAGAGTAAATTTTAGTACTGACCCCTAAATACTACATACTTCAGGGTATATTTCTTAAAACCCAGGATATTCTGTTATATAACTACTGTGTAATGCTCATAGTCAGAAAATTAACACTGATAATCTATAGATTGTATTTTAATTTTATCAGTTGTTCAAAAATGTCATACATTTTCCCTCTCCCTTTCTGGTCCAATATCTAATCTGGGATCATGTGTTACATTTAGTTATCTTAACTCTGTGCTTTCCACTCTTCTAATCTATAATAGTTTCTTTGTCTTTCTTTGCCTTTCATGATCTTGACATTTTATAGCACAACTCAGTTACATATATTAGAATATGTGCTCAAATATTTTTACTGATGCAGTATGTGATAAAACAATGAGAAGAGAATGAGAGAAGAAAAGCTGTTGGTTGCTTAGCTTAGCAGAAGGTAAGGATTGAAACAGTGTATCCAAACTGATTACTATATGATTTTTATTTTTAAAAATATATATTTTTATTGATTTTTGAGAGGAAAGGAGAGGGAAAGAGAGATAGAAGCATCAATGATGAGAGAGAATCATCGATCAGCTGCCTCCTGCACACCCCACACCGGGGATCGAGCCCCCCACAACCTGGGTAAGTGCCCTGACTGGGAATTGAACTGTGACCTCCTGGTTCATAGGTCAATGTTGATGCTCAACCACTGAGCCATGCCAGCCAGGCGATTTTCATTTTCAAAACCAGCACTGATATCAGTGAGATAGATGATGATGAGTATTGAAATTTATGGAAACATGAATAAAATATTCCTCTCCTCACTTATAAAACATGGAGCGTAGAGTTGACTGAGAGGGTCATGTCCTGTATATCCCCTTCCTTGAATAGAAAGAGAAATACTCTGGGGGAGAGCAAAGCTAATAGAAAAGTATCTCTCAAAAATATTATTTTTTTTTTTCCAGAAGAGTAGAAGTAATTTCTCAGGAGCTGGAAATGCAAAGAACTGGAAAATAAATACAGAGATACACAATACCTATGTTGTGTTCAGAACTGTCCTAGGAAACAGAACAGGGGATATAAAGAATTAGGGGAACTTGATTTGAGGAGTTTGATTTAAAAAGGTTGATTTGTCTATCCCTGGTCAGGTGGCTCAGTTGGTTGGACGTTGTCCTGTACACCAAAAGATTGAGGGTTCGATTCTCAGTCAGGGAGTGTGCGGGAGGCAACAGATCAATGTTTTTCTCTCATGTTGATGTTTTTCTCTCTCTCTCCCTTCCTCTCTGTCTAAAATCAATAAAAATCATATCCTTGGGTGAGGATAAACAATAAATAAATGTTGATTTGTCTATATCAAATCTTCATAGGTATTTGTTAAAGTGCACAGTTTTGATTTGAGGTTTAAAACTTGGTCTTTGACCCATCTTAACTCTTGCTTTTATTTAGTTTGCAAGTACAAACATGGTCTTTAAAGATAATGTGTAGTTAGGATAAATGCCCTGTTTTGTCCTCCATTTGCAAATATTTTCTCACTATCATAGATCTGTAGTACTGATGTCTTAAATTAACACCCATATGGAGAATACATTATGGGTGGATATATATGCACACATTATAGCACCTCTTCTTTGAAGAGCTGGAAACGTCACCCTGTACATTTTTACAGAAGAGGCTTAGTGTCAGAGAAAACAGAGAAGCCTTTGAATTTTGGATCCTATTACTTCCAACCTTGGTTGATTCGCTTTGTGCCTCAGTAGTCCAATTGAAAAATAGGAAAATAACAAGCCTTTAACTGTGTGGAGGCAAAGGAACTGCCTTTGATTTGCTCTGGGAGTCATTGTTTTATGATACATTAAGAATATCAAAGTAATAAATGAGAAGAAAACTCAGAGAGGGAAGTTTGCAGCACAGTATGGAGAACAAATTGCTAATGGAAATTCACTTTAGTAAATCGTAACATCCTATATAATCCTATATAATAAAGACGTAATATGAAAATTGACCATCACTCCAACACACAAGATGGCTGCCTGCCCCCACGTGGTCAAAGATGGCTGCCATAAGATGGCTGGCAGAGGAGGGCAGTTGGGGGTGACCAGGCCTGCAGGGGAGGGCAATTAGGGGTGACCAAGCTGGCAGAGGAGGGCATTTGGGGGCAACCAGGCTGGCAGGGGAGGGTAGTTGGGGCAACCAGGCCTGCAAGGGAGGACAGTTGGGGGGGGACCAAGGCCTGCAGGGGAGGACAGTTGGGGGGTACCAGGCCTGCAGGGGAGGGCAGTTGGGGGGTACCAGGCCTGCAGGGGAGGGCAGTTGGGGGTGACCAGGCCTGCAGGGGAGGGCAGTTGGGGGTGACCAGGCTGGTAGGGGAGGGCAGTTGGGGCAACCAGGCCTGCAAGGGAGGACAGTTGGGGGTGACCAGGCCTGCAGGGGAGGGCATTTGGGGGCAACCAGGCTGGCAGGGGAGGGTAGTTGGGGCAACCAGGCCTGCAAGGGAGGACAGTTGGGGGGGACCAAGGCCTGCAGGGGAGGACAGTTGGGGGGTACCAGGCCTGCAGGGGAGGGCAGTTGGGGGTACCAGGCCTGCAGGGGAGGGCAGTTGGGGGTGACCAGGCCTGCAGGGGAGGGTAGTTGGGGGGGACCAGGCCAGCAGGGTAGGGCAGTTAGGAGTAACCAGGCTGGAAGGGGAGGGCAGTTAGGGGCAATCAGGCTGGCAGGAGAGCAGTTAGGTATCGATCAGGCTGGCAGGGGAGTGGTTAGGAGGTAATCAAGCTGGCAGGCAGAAGCAGTTAGGGGCAATCAGGCAGGCAGGTGAGCAGTTGGGAGCCAGCAGTCCTGGATTGTGAGAGGGATGTCTGATTGCCTGTTTAGGCCCGATCCCACCAGGGTCCCACATTGGAGAGGGTGCAGGCTGGGCTAAGGGCACAACCCCCCCTCCCCGGTGCACGAATTTCATGCACTGGTCCTCTAGTTTAATCATATTAACCTTACTGTCAGTTTTCTCTTTTAGTTAACTCTGTGGGTTTACTTTGAAAAGGGCTGCTATGTGAAAAATAGAACATGTAAAAAAAGGTATTAAATATTAATTGAGCATTGTTGCAACTTGGCTGTTAAAACTCATGGCAGAAATGGTGGTTATAATGGATTTGAAATTCTCTGATCCATGCCTCTAATGGTGAGACCAGTGAATTTACATACCTCTTAGGGGATTTCTAGTGTGCAGTGTGAACCTAGACTTCTCTTTATCTACTAAGATGTTAGAGATGTGTGTGTGTGTGTGTGTGTGTGTGTGTGTGTGTGTGTGTGGAGGGGGCAAGGAATTTGGAGGATATATTTTGAGGTATATCTTTTATGCAGTTCTGGGAGCTTAGAGTTAGCAAGATAGAGTTTTATTTTTATCCACATTTTATTTTCTGTGTTTTAAATATGAGATTTTTGAGAAATTGGAAAAAAGTATTAAGGCTTTGACAGTGCAGGGTATTTTGGTTGACTGCTTCTGAGTGTGTTTTTAAGGACTTGCACATAGCATCTGAGATCCACTATGTGAGAATTTACAGCACAACACTTTATTTTTTCTGTCATGACTTTTGTGAGAAAATGTTTTCACTCTGCTTAGTGACTTACAGATGACTACCCACGTTTTGTTTTGTTTATAACTGCTAATGCTTTGCAAAGTCATACCTTTGGGACTTTGAGGATGTTGGTTTTCACATATGCTGAAATCACGTTGAAGCCATCATTTCACGAAGATACAGCCTATCTTTTTGTTTATTAACTGCTTCAGAGCCTTCAAGGATAGCTAAGCAAAGCATTTATTTCTCTGAAGTTGAACTGTGTTCGTTCCTGAGCTTCCTGAAAGCAGAAATGCCATGAGCTCTTGCTGATGAAACTTGTTGGATTTCTGGAGAAAGCAGCTTGAGTCTTTGGCTTGTTAAGTAACAATGATTCAAGTCTTCCAGATTGTAAAGGAGCTGGTGACACCATCGAGGCAAAAGGCAGCCACAGCAAAGGAAGGTAGGAGCAGTATTAGAATGAACAATTAGCACTTTAAGGCACCACTCAGATTTTTACAAATATGGATCTAAGGAACAGATAAAAAAAGGAGTTTTGAGTTATCATGTATGCTTTTGTGCTTCTGATATATTATGGTATCTGAAAGAATCAGGTTATGGCATAAATGTTAACATGCCTTATTATTACTGTTTTTAGACCACACATTAGAAACATATTATTATATTAAAAGGTATGAAGAGCAAGGAGAGGTTCTGACATATCTGCTGCAACAGTATTTTTCACATTGTAAAGATACTCTTGCATTATGTATTTTAGGGGGAGAAGAATAATTATATCATTCTCTTTTCTTTTAATTTTAAAGTATAAGTGTTTATGGTAGAAACCAGAAGGGAACAACCTAGGATTCTGCCGATAGCAGGGCAAAAGAACTCGATGATTCTTATTGTGAATAGCTGATAAACTAGTAGTTATAAATATGAATTAGACAGTGAATGGTAGATTTTATTGCATTTTCAGTGAATAATTAATTTTTTCTGCTTATGATTATAGGCTTAATCAATGCTGTTTTTATTTCAAATACTTTTGTCTCAGTTTGGGATATGCTGAAATACATTTTCAAAATCTCTTTTTAATTGCATGTCTGACTTACGGTTCTTAAAATGAACTAATGCAGACACATCTTGGAAGATATACTTGTATACTTTGCTTTTTAAACATTTGAAATAGTAAATCTCCAAAGTGGCAATTTAGGAATTGATTTTAAAAATATAGGCCAGCAACTAAGTTTATAATACTGGCAATTTCACTCATTTAACTAACTGCTTTAAATTCACTAACTGCTTTAAAATCAGTTAATTGATAAACTTACATATATAATTTATATATATATAAAATATACTTTTCTGTCTTTATGTATTTGAATAGCATAACTTAGATGATATATAAGTTATTTGGATTTTTAAAAACTTGATGTGATCTGTGTTTAAAGGAAAGCTTATGAGATTCCTTAAGTCCTATGTAAAATGATTTAGAGTGATGGTTTGAAGTATTATTATGACATCCTATATAATAAAAGCTTAATATGCAAATTGACCGAATGGCGAACTACTGGTGGAGCCACTGGTCACTATGACATGCACTGACCACCAGGGGGCAGACGCTCAACCCAGGAGCTTGTTCCCAGGCCAGCCAAGGTGGGTGCCAGCGGGGGCCCCTGAGGGCCCTGCCGGTTACCCTGCAGAGGGAGACAATTGTCAGCGTTGGGGGACAGTGCCGGCGAGCAGGCAGCACCAGGCCGGCCAAGGCGGGTGCCACTGCCCCCCCCCCCCCCCCACCCAATCACCCCGCTGGTCACCCCGCAGATTGGCCCTTATTGCTGGCCAGGTCTAAGGACCCTACCCATGCATGAATTTCGTGCATTGGGCCTCTAGTATAGTATAATTAACCAACAGAATATTATAGCTGAGAGAAAGTTTAGAAATCTTCCTGTCTATCCTCATTTTATGGGGAAATATGATACATGGACAAAAATGCATCTCAAAAGCAAAGAAACTATTGTCATTTACCTTTGAAAATGCTTTACAGTTATTTACCTCCTGTTTTCTACTTTATTCCTCCTTCCATTTCCTTCAAAGATTGCATTCCTGTCTCTGAATAGCAGGATTCAAACAATTAGGTATTTTTTGAAAAGCTTACTCCTTTTACTATTTCAGGATAGTATAAATTAGTTAATTTAATCCCAATCTGTTTCAAATGATCTGATTCATACAGTTTAATCTTTATGGTCAGAATTTGTTGGTTGGAATATTTTTTTTACTTTATGTTTACAGTCACAATCATGGTTAGTTGGAATATACCCAGAGAAACGAATAATGCTATTCTTCTTGCCTTTTATATTTTAAATATATTTTTATTGATTTCAGAGAGGAAGGGAGAGGGAGAGAGTGATAGAAACATCAGTGATGAGAGAGAATCATCAATTGGCTGCCTCCTACCTGTAGACTGACCCTGAAACCTGGGCATGTGCAATGACCGGGAATTGAACTGTGACCTCCTGGTTCATAGGTTGATGCTCAACCATTGAGCCATGTTGGCTGGGTTCTTCTTGCCTTTTAAAATGCGCTTACACACACACACACACACACACACACACACACACACACACACACATAGTGTATTCACATTTGGGAAATGCCATATGAATATAGAAAAATAATACTAAACGATACTGTATACTAAAGCAGTAGAACAGCTTTTGGTCCTATATTTATTTATTTATTTTTCCAGATAGAATTTTCTGTAACCTGGAAAAACAGAGGCACTTATACATAGATTTTTTTTAAGACACTTGTTTTTTAAACCTATTCTAATAGTATTTTTAATCATTTAGGTAACATATTTACCATTTTATCCTTTTGCAAAATATTGTTACATTTTACCAGTTTTTAATATTAATAAACGGCAAAGTCCTACAGTTATATAAAACAATGACTTATACGAAGAGTTTTTGACTCGGTTCTTGAAAATATAGTATAAATTTGATGAATATAGAGAGCAACATTTCAATGTATTGTATTCACATTTAATATTAGACTATTAATAAATAGTATGGAAAATTGATTTGTGAAGGAAAGTATCAAAGTTTGGGATGAAATAATTATGATAAAATTTTTAGCCCTAACTGGTTTGGCTCAGTGGACAGAGCGTCGGCCTGCAGACTCAAGGGTCCCAGGTTTGATTCCGGTCAAGGGCATGTACCTTGGTTGCGGGCACATACCCAGTGGGGAGTGTGCAGAAGGCAGCTGATCGATGTTTCTCTCTCATCAATGTTTATAACTTTCTATCCCTCTCCCTTCCTCTCTGTAAAATATCAATAAAATATATTAAAAATTTTTTTAAAAGAAGTTTTATTAATTAGTTTTTGTTGGTATGAGGTAATAAACAAACTTGATATACTGTATTATAAGTAGGACCCAAGGTATGGTTAAGAATTATTTTGGGGAAGGAGGGAAATTAAGGAATATTTTCACTAAAATTTTCAAAACATCTGCTAAATTACTGCTTTGTCATTTAGTTGAAGTATCCCAACCTACTCAGCACTTAGTGAAATCCAGTGCTAAGAGTTCATGTTAATGCTCTTTAAGAAACTTAGAATTTTGCAACAGTTAGCATGATAAGAAAGGGAGAGAACTAATATTGTTTGAAGGATAATTTTAGTGGACCCACATTCTTTATTCTTATGATGCAGTCGGGAACTGATGGAAATGATTGACATTTGTAAGATAGTTGAAATGGATTGGAATAGATGTTTTGTAATACGATTTTGGACAAAATAAAGGAAAACTAGGCACAGGATAACTGGTCATTGGAAAAGTATCCTTGCCTTATAGGCGACAGGGTCAAATGTGAATAAATATATACGTTTAGGTGTTCAGTCTTTGCTAATGACTGGGGATAGAAAATAGGATACGATCCCTGTTCATGCCTGGAACACTCAGCTATTTATGAAAGGGAAGGAGGGAGGATGGGAGGAAAGAAGGAAAGAAAGAAAGGCAGGTACATGTGTTAAGACAGTCTAGTCTAAGAGGTATTATACTCAGGGCAGAATAGTGGGTTGTATCTTCTGCCATGAGGTCATCATGGGCAGAGTCAAAGCAATTTAAACTTGTGAACCAGGGAAAGGAATGGGATCAGTGATTCTATGCCAAATGGGAAAATAAGCTGTCATAGTTTTCCTCTGGAATGTCCTAGTTAGCCTGCATCTCGAGGGCCCAGCTTGACTAGGTTAGGAAGGGAAACACCTTTTTAAAACCATACAATCTATTCAAATGTACATTAGGCACAAATGTAATCATTGTAGCTGTGTATTAACTAAGAGCCTGGTTTTCTCCTTAAAAGCCTCTTATTAAAAAAGAAAATAAAAGCCTCATGTTTATTTGGATGAAACCTCCATCTTCCCCACCCCCCCACCCCCCACCCCGCGCCAGCCTCCAACTCCCCAACAAGCTCTCCCATGGTGCCCCCTGTAGTTCGCCCCCCACCTTGTGCTCCCTTTCCTTTGTCTCCTGCTCCTGGACTCCAGTGAGTCCACCTGACACACCCCATCCCTGTTAGCCCCCTAATATGTACCCCTTCCCCATACACTCATTCCTGCTATGTGCTCCATTCCCTCCCCTCCCCCTTCCCATTTGCTGTAGGCTTCTTAGCCACCACCCTCCTCTGGGCCTGGGCATCCACACACCCCACTCCTTCCTGCCCAACCTATCCCCCACCCCCTTGTGGATGAAGCTGGCACCTTGACAGGAGCTTGTCCATGCACCTCCCTGATGCCTCAGCTGCTGCAACACCTACCCCCTACCCCATCCGCTGTGCGCTCCCTGGCCAGCCCCCCTCACGTTTTGCGCTGGCACCTGGGTCCCCAGCGCATTCATGGGACCTCTGTCTCATGCAGGGGCAGCTCTCCCTAGTGAAGGTTGAGAGCCAGACCGGCAGCTGGGCTTGGAGCTGAGAAGGGCCAGGATGGACTTGGAGTGTGATGGCTACTCTGAAGATCCTTATCCATCGGGAGAGTGGCCTAGGCAAGTCTAGCCTGCTCTTGAGGTTCACAGATGATACTTTTGACCCAGAACTTGCAGCAAAAATAGGTGTTGACTTTAAGGGAAAACAATTATAGTGAATGGAAGTAAAGCTAAACTTGCAACATGGCAGAGAGGCAGTGTGGGAGACCACTAGGATCCAAGCAAAATTGACCTTGGTGCTCTTCCTGGAGATGGAGAAGGGATAAGAGTGGTCAGTGGTGTGAAATGGCCCTGCACAAAGCCTCATTTAGCCTCGGCTGGGCTCCTGAATGGGGTGTACTGCTCCTCAAGGTCCTCTTCTTCATCCTTGGGCTAGTAAATGAAGCCACTGCCCACAGTGGCCATCAGCAGTATGGTTGCCAGCAGGAGGACCCAGGGATGCCAGCCCACCTCCCATCCCAGCCATTGGAAGGCCCAGGAGTGCAAAGCCTCTAGGCAGTTGGTGTAGCAGCAACACCAATGAGACACTTCAGTTAATGACTGTGATTCTGGCAGAGATGGCACCCACCTCTCCAACACCAGGTGAGAATGTGACTCCTGCTCAGTCGCTCCTAGTGGCTCTGGGTGCTGCCCTGAAGCCCCCAGCTCACCTCAGGTTCCTGTTGTTGACTTGATACCAAGAGGAGCTCTGACTTCTGCCTTGACAAGGTGGAAGATCTGCCCCACATCTGAGTCTGGCCCAGGTTCCATTACTTCTTGCTTTGCTGAGGGCTTGGGCACTGCCTCTGGGGCAGCTTTAGAGGGATTGGGGCTCATTTCCTGGAAGGAAAAGCCATTTCTCAAACACCACAGTAGGTTGGAAAGTAGCTGCTGGACTAAGCACCTATAGCTCCACTGCAGCCGCCAGATTGCTGGAGAAATTCTAAGAAGTCTGTTTCAGCTCTGCTGCTTGTGCCTGGATGCTGGCGCTTCCTTGGGGAGCACGTGTGACTGGTAACCTGACTAGCCTTAACTTTGTCTGTGGCAGGCCTGTCCTCTCAGGAGTTCAGTTAATACAAAAAACACTTTAAATGAGAATAATATGTGTGCCTGTCCTACATGACCCTCAGGTTATTGGGAGAATTTGGCTTGTTCACAGGGGCGCAAACACACACACACGCGCGCGCACACACTCACATATAGTATACAATGGCACAGATACTACATGTGTTCTGAATGGCAGCTTTTACCTTTCTGGTCATCATTCAGTAGCACAGTTCCCAAGTAAGGCTTTTGTGAACCTGGTTTCACTTAGTTTAGTTACTATTTTTCTAATTGACTTTATTGAGGTTGACATTGGTTAATAAAATTATATAGGTTTTGGTTGTACAATTCTATAATACATCATCTGTATAATGTATTGTGTGTTCACCACCCCAAGGCAAGTCTTCCATCACCATTTACCTCTCCCCATACCCTCTACTACCTCCTGTCACCACCTTTCCCTTTGCTAATCACCATACTGTTGTGCGTTATTTTTATTAGCTACAAATGTAATACTATATGTACATGCATTTTTCTCACAAAAAGAATGAAAAGTGAAAAAAACCCTGTAAATTCCAAACCTAAATCTTCCTTCTATTCCTCTTCTTAAAGGAAGTGTTCAGAAGTGGGTGCTTATTCTGATAAACTTTTTTTGTGAATTTACAGGCATATCCAAGTATATCCTTTTCATAAATGTTTTATTATTTGTATATGCATATTATATTATTCACCTAACTAGAGGCCTGATGCATGAAATTCATCAGCCCGGCCTGCGCCCTCTCGCAATTCAGGGATCCCTCTCACAATCTGGGACCCCTCGCTCCTAACTGCCTGCCTGCTTGCTCGCTCCTAACCGCCTACCTGCTTGCTCCTAACTGCCTGCCTGCTTGCTTCTTACTGCTTGGCTTGTCGCTCCTTAGCACTGCTGCGGAGGTGGGAGTGGCTCTTGCCACCGCCACTGTGCTCTCCAGCCGTGAGCCCGGCTTCTGGCTGAGCGGCACTCCTGCTGTGGGAGTGCACTGGCCACCAGGGGGCAGCTCCTGCGTTGAGCGTCTGCCCCCTGGTGATCAGTGCGCGTCATAGTGACCGGTTGTTCTGGTCGTTCCGCTGTAACGGTCGCTGGGCTTTTATATATTTAGATATGTCAGAGGATCTTAACATGGAGGTATGTGTAGATTTATCTTATTCATTTGAAATGCTCTATAGTTTCCTAATGTATGGGCAAAACATATATTAATTAGTTTTAATCTTACTGGTAGGTTTGTGGGTTGTTTAGTCTTTTGCTATTATAAACAGTACTAATTGAATGAATGTCCTTTATTTAGAGCACAGAGCTATGTCTGCAAGATAACTTTATAAGTGGATTTACTGGGCCAAAGGATAACCCCTTTTAAATTTTTAGAGCTATTGATAATTAATATCCATAAAATTGAATCAATTTACACCCTCACAAGGTCTATGAGGTTCTGTTTTGCTACAGTCTGTCACAGAATGTCAGTAAAGTGTTTGATGTGTGCAAAAAAAAAGCCTCATGTTTATTTGGATGAAAACATTTTGGAAATAGTGCAATTTTCTCTGTCTTGTTAAGCTGATCTATGCTCACTGTAACTTAACTTTTTCTTAATGATTCAGGTTCTTTATTAAAAAATATATTTTTTGTAGGCTATAAAACCTGATGAGCATTTAAAACTATTCCTAAAATAAGAATAGATTTAAGGTTTCTCCTATGAATAAACATATGAGCTTTGGTATCTGCCCTAAACTTTTCATTTCCCACTTTCATGCATTAGCACCTCACTCTAGATCAGTGGTTGGCAAACTCATCAGTCAACAGAGCCAAATATCAACAGTACACGATTGAAATTTCTTTTGAGAGCCAAATTTTTTAAACTTAAACTTCTTCTAACGCCACTTCTTCAAAATAGATTCACCCAGGCCGTGGTATTTTGTGAAAGAGCCACCACACTCAAGGGGCCAAAGAGCCGCATGTGGCTTGCGAGCTGCAGTTTGCCGACCATGGCTCTAGATTATTAAAATAGCTTCCTCGTTTATCATATTTGATAAACTTGCACTGAACATTTATCACATCTTAGATGCAAGGGTACAGATATGTATCCTCAAGGAGCTCATATGCAAGTGGTAAGAGACAGAAGTCTATAATTAATATGATGTGATAGGTGTTGGTATAGACAGGGAACCCCACAGGAAACTGGTCTTGGTTTGGTAATTAGGAAAGTGAAGGGATTCAGCTCTTTGGTGAATTGACAGATGCTCTCATAGGATGAATAAAAGCTAGCTAGCTAGTGGAAAAAAAAGAGTGTATATACTAAGTGTACCGGTTAATAATGGCGGATTTTGTAATTAAAGAAAACATGATAATTTCAAGAGAAACATCAAAAGTGCTTTATTCAAAGTAATGTCCATCGCTAGCTACACATTTCCCCCATCTTTAGGTAATTTGTGGATACCGTCCCAATAAAACTTCCCTTGTTTTGAGGCAAACCATTCAGAGACCCAGTTTTCCACTTCTTTGTACTTTTTTGAAGTGCTGCTCAGAAAATGCATGTGCCATCATCAATTGGGACAAGTGGTAATCTGAAGGAGCAAGGTCTGGTGAATATGGCGGGTGGGTTAATACTTCCCAGGCAAGATCTTTTAACGTGTCTTTAACTGGTTTTGAAGTGTGTGATGGTGCGTTATCATGAAGCAAAATTACTTTGCTGTGTCTTCTGGCACATTCTGGTCGTTTCATGATCAAAGTGTGGTTCAAATTGATTATTTGTTGTTGGTAGTGATCAGTATTAGCAGTTTCACCTGGTTTTAGAAGCTCTTAATACACCACACCTTCCTGATTCCACCAAAGAAGACAAGCAGAGCATTGTCTTCTTTATAAAGCGATTTGGCTTTGCAGTCAATGTTGATGGTTGACCTGGATCAACCCATGATTTTGTAGATTTGGGATTCTCAAAATAAATCCACTTTTCATCGCCAGTCATAATTCGATGCAAAAAAGACTTTCTTTCGTGCCCTTGAAGCAACATTTTACTGATGACTTTTTGGTTTTCCATTTGTCTTTCCTTCAGTTGATGTGGCACCCATTTTCCTTCCTTTAAAATCTTACCTATTGCTTGTCCAGGGGTCCTCAAACTACGGCCCGCGGGCCACATGCGGCCCGCCGAGGACATTTATCCAGCCCGCCGGGTGCCACTGCCTGTCCTGCTGAGCAGCCAACTCATCCCGGGCCCGCAGTGCGCATAGGAATTTGTTCATAGTTTTTTTTTTTAAACTGTAGTCCAGCCCTCCAACGGTCTGAGGGACAGTGAACTGGCCCCCTGTTTAAAAATTTTGAGGACCCTTGTAACGATCGGAAATTGTTTGCTGAGCAACGTTTAATCTTTCTGCAAGTTGTTTTTGAGTTTGACATGCATCTTCATCCAATAATGCTTGTAATTGTTGGTCTTCAAACTTTTTTGGTTGACCTGGACGTTCTTTGTCTTTCACATAGAAATCATCACCTTTAAAGCATTTAGACCAGCGTTCATAAGTGTCTTGAGATGGAGCATGTTCACCATAAGCTTCCCGAAGTATACGATAACTTTTTCTTCAAAATAAAGTAATGAATTAAAACTACCCGCAAATGCCCTTTTTTTTCCGCATGAAATTCGACATTTTCAAGCATAAAAATCTCTGTGATGTTAACATCTTCAGCAAATTTGACATACGGAGTTTTGAAGCTTGCTGTCAATACAACAAAATAGCATACATACATATCAAATCGCATATACTATATCAACATATGTGTAACTCCATCTATTGAAAAAAATCCACATTATTAACTGGTACACCTAGTAAGCATTCCAAGCAGAATAAATAGTGGAAGAAACTCAGTTGCCCAAATCTGAAGAGACTTCTATGCCATGTGAGAAGTTTGGAAATATTCTTAAAGAGATAGTGGGAGAAGGAAAGAAGGCTGTTCATGTTGTAGTTGGTCATTTAACTCTGTATTCCATCCTTTCATACTATGAGATAGCTTTTTGAAACAATGTTATTAAACCTGAATTTGGATTTCACCTGTATTTCTAGTTGTATCACTAGAGTTCTCCATGCACTGACTGTGCCAGCTAAACAGAATGCTTGCTGTTTCCCAGACATGCTGCTCCATCAGGACTGCAAGTCCTTCTCCCCCTTATCAGATCCGTACAGATCTGCCTGCAAGGCTCAAATGCTACCTCCACCAAAGTGCTTCTCTGAAATTTATCTCCTCTCACCCCTCTAGGTCAGTGATTTCAACCAATGTGCCACAAGAATTTTTAAGATATGCAATACCTGACTATTGAGTCAGGGGCACTGACCACTTTTCCCTTAGATTGTCAAATACAAAAATGATAACAGCCAACACAACAATAGCCATCTGGTGTGAATGCCCTGTCTTGAACCATAAATATATAGGTCATATAATAGAGTTGCATGTTGGTCATGTTGCATAATAAGGTTGCATCTGATTTGATAATTCTTGGTATCATTCCTTATATATAAGTACTAGAGGCCCGGTGCACGAAATTCAGAGAAGGGGGGCAGAGGTCCCTCAGCCCAGCCTGTACCCTCTTGCAATCTGGGACTCCTCGGGGGATGTTCGACTGCCGGTTTAGGCCCGATCCCACAGGGACTGCTGGTTCCTAACCACTCACCTGCTTGCCTGCCTGATCGCCCCTAACTGCTCGCCTGCCTGTCTACCTGATTGCCTCAACTGCTCACCTGCCTGCCTGCTTGCCCCTAACTACTTACCTGCCTGCCTCATCGCCCCTAACCGCCTCTCCTTGCCTGCCTGAATGCCCCTAACTGTTCGCCTGCCTGATCGCCCCTAACCACTCTGCCTGCCTGCCTGATTGCCCCTAACTGCTTGCCTGCCTGCCTGATTGCCTCTAACCACATCTGCCTTGGCCCCTGCCACCATGGCTTTGTCCTGAAGGACATCGGGAATGATGTCCGGAATTTCAATTGGCTGTCTGGTCTAATTAGCATATTCTTTTATTTTTAAAAAAGTCACTTTTGAAGCAAAAAAGGGCAGGTAATTACTATTATTATTTTTGTAAACCAGTCAAAATTATACCTATTTTTTGTCAGATCAGCAAAAAATATATTATTTTTGTCAGATGTGAGTATTGCTACTCCAGCTTTTTTTCTTTTCATTTGCATGGAAAATAATTTCCCATTCCTCACTCACATCTGTGTGTGTCTTTTATTCTGAGGTGGGTCTCTTGTAGACAGCATATAGTTGGATCATGTTTTTGTATCCATTCAGCTACCTTATGACTTTTGATTGGAGCATTTAATCCATTTACATTTAAAGTTATTGATAGGTACTTATTTATTGCCATTTTAATTCTGTATGTCTAGGTTTCTCTATTTCTTCTTCTCATTACAGCAGTGCCCTTAGCATTTCTTGTAATGCAGGCTTGGTGGAGATGTACACCTTTAACCTTTTCTTTTGGTCTGGGAAGCTCTTTATTGACCGTCTATTTTGAATGATAGCCTTGCTGGATATAGTAATCTTGGTTTGAGATCCTTGTTTTCCATCACCTTGAGTACTTCATGCCTTTCCCTTCTGGCCTGTAGAGTTTCTGATGAGAAATCAGGTGTCAGCCTTATTGGAGCTCCTTTGTAGGTAACAGTTTTCTTTTCTCTTGCTGCCTTTAAGATTCTCTCTTTGTCTTTAATTTTTGGCATTTTAATTATGATGTGTCTGAGTGTGGGCCTGTTTGGGTTCTTCTTGCTTGGCGTTCTCTGTGCCTCCTGGATTTGTGTGACTTTTTCCTTTACCAGGTTACAGAAGTCTTCTGCCATTATTTCTTCAACCATGTTCTCTATCCCTTTTTTCCTTTCTATCCCTTCTGGCACACCTGCTATTTGAATATTGTTATGTTTCACATTGTCTCACAGCTCCCTTAGCTGTCCTCCTGTTTTAAAATTGTTTTTTCTTTTCGGTTCTCTGATTGAGTGTTTTTTTCCAACCCTGTCTTCTAATCCACTGATTCAATCCTCAACTTCCCCTAATCTGCTGTGTATTCCTTCCAATGTGTTCTTTATTTGTGCTATGTTATTCTTTATTTCTATTTTTCTAGTTACTATATCTTTTCTCATGCTGTTGAGCATTTTTAATGTCATTATTCTGAACTCTATATCAGATAAATTTCTTATCTCCATTTCATTTATCTCTTCTTCTGGAGAATACTCTTGTTCTTTCATTATGGGCTTGTTTTTTGACTCCTTATTTTGGCTGCCTGTTTGGGTTTGTGACTGTGTATTAGGTAGGTCTGCCAAGCATCTCAATCTCTAGTGCAGGACAGTGTCAAATGCTGTTTCTGACTTATTAGATCAGGCAAAAATTCAAAGCCTCCAGAGAAGATTTGAAATCCTGTCTACAGCTGATAGGATTTTGTCTTGAATTGCCCTCAGGCAATTGTCCACAGGTGTGGCAAGAGTTTTTTTTTCAACAGGTTGGGGCAATTGCCTCTGCCTGGAGGCTAATTGCTATTCTCAGTCTCTTAATGGGCCTGCTGGGAGGGGCAAGGTGTTTTTGAATAGGATGGATCAGCTGTCTTACCCCCAGGCAAGTTCCCCTGTGTAACAAATGTCTGGGTGAGAAAGATGACCTTTGCAGTGTGAGGAAATGATTCAGCACAGTAAACTGGGGTGTCTGCCTTCTGAGCTCTAACCCCAGAGCCTCAGATCCTGGCTTCTGCTCACACAGCTCCAGGCCACTCTGCCAGAACACTAGCTGGGTGGCTCCACAGGGAATTTTGTGTGTTGGCCCTTTCAGAGGGTGCCTGAATTTCCAGCCGTCTCTCCCTGGCAGGCAGCAACCCTGCTGCTTTTTACAGCCAGATGTTATGTGGTACCCTTCTCAGTTTGGTGCTCTCTGCTGAGGGGCCCAGCTTGGAGATTAGACCCCAGAGTTCTTAGTGGTAACCCCTCATAGTTCAGATATCTCTCCGAAACTTTAGTTGCTATCTGTGGGAGCCCATGAGACCTTTCCCACCTCTGCCCCATCAGTCTCTATGCAGTCTCCCCTTTTGGTCCTTGGTTATCAGGGTTCTCTCCAGCAAGTCTTCTACTAACTGTTCAGGAAGTTTTTCTGTTTTTAGTTGTAATTCCAGTTTGGTCTTGGGAGCATTGCTGTGCAGCATCCACTTATTCCACTGCCATTTTTAATCTCCAAAAATATATTTTTTGGTGTGCCACATAATTTTAGTAATTAATTTATGGGTGCCATAAGATGAAAAAGAGTGAAAAGTCACTGCTCTAGGTCTGAGTTAATCATTCCGTTCTTTGTATTCTTAGCATCTTTTATCTCTAATCCTATACCTTTAAAATTATATTATACATTATGATTATATTTATTAAATTGACCAATTAATATTAATTTAAATAAATGTTTTGGCTTAGTGGACATTTTTGCTTCCATTCTGTTTTTAGCTGTGTTTTAGATGGTTAAAAGTGTCATAAACTGATCTTTAAATAAGTGAAGTATTATAGCTAATAACAAACAATGGACAGGGAAATGTTTGATTGCCCTTTGAGATATTTGGTAATGGTCTGATAAGATAATAGCTTTCAGCTTATATTTAAAATATATCCATATTTTGCTATACATGTTGACTATTTAAGCTTCAGAAACTGAAGTCATAGTATCTAGTATACTTTAGTTGTTTGAAGTTCTGATACATAAAAATTTTAATGGTCTTGACCAGAAAAAGAAGATACTATCATATGAATTATTTACTGAGAAGTTGAGAAATGGCTTCTTGTGGTAAACAAACACTATCATTGCCCATCCAATATCCATTCTCCCTTAATTTTTTACTATGAACAAAATAACATTGATTTTGTTTGGGGTGCTACTGTGCTCAGTTAAAAAACAAATCAACAAAGTCTATTTCCTGAGTTGTAAGCAAACCTTGCTGGGGATTTCTGGCCAAGTTTTTCTGTCAGATTCCTGGAGTAGTATAGTAGCAGCCATGATGTTACCTCGAGTCAACATTTGTAAAGTGCTCAGAATAGCACCTGACACATAGTGTTTGTTAAGTAAACAAATGTGCATAGTGTTGAGCTTTATTATGCTCTATAATTTATTAGTATCTAGTGATTACCTTTTTGTCCTTTGTGTATCTTTATTGCCCTTTTGAGAGAAAAAATTATATACACCAACCTGCTTGAATGCATTTTTCATTTTTATATTTGGCCACAATTTAGAATAATGTTTCCGTTATGCACTCTAGCTTAAAATAATTTATTGTGAGTGTATACTGCTTTCAGGGTGAAGCAGTCTCCTTTGTCAGGCATTTTGGGAGTTCAAGGCGGCCCTTCCCAATTCGTTTTTCACTCTGCCATCAATTCTAGTCCTTTATTCCATTGTTTAGTTAATCAGTACCTTTGTTGTTAAAAATATTTAATGGTGGTTTCATCTCCTCAAAGGGTATATGAACTCTCCCAGAATGTGTAGTATTTTTATCTGTACATTTAGTAAATGCCCAGTGTATGCTTGTTGAATAAAAGAATCTTCAGTTTTTGAAATGCAATGAGTATTTTTATTATCAAAATAGGTTTGTTCAAATAATCATTGCAATAAAAGCAATTTAAAACCCATTCTACCATCTGTGATGTAAGTATCAGAATTGTGCTGCTTCTCTCAAGGCCCTGCTACTTGTGCATGTTTGCTTCATTGGGAAGGCGTCTGGATAATAGTTCTCACCACTGTAGGGCACAACCCCCATAACATGGTGACATACAATCACCATTTGGTGATTTTCTGGATGACACATATTTAAAGGATGCTGATTGAGGATTTGATTTACTTCTTTAAATTATCTTCCATATTCTTTGCTTTACTGTTTGTTGCTTTGCTCTGTGTTTGTTTTTTTTCTGATTATACTCAAATTTTTATCATATAACAAAGGGAAACAAGTCAATCAAAAGGAAAAAATACCATCCAAACAATCAAAACTTATTTTTTATGTTTCTATAATAATTTAGGTCTTTTTTTCACTTTAAATAGGCTTATCTCCTCCATATGAAGAAAAAGTGTAAAAACTTTAATGTAAACTTTTGTAGAACAGTGTATGCCTGTGGTGTAATAAGACCATACAGAATCCCCATTTGTTATAAGTTGCTTAATCTACACTAATAAAAGAGAAACATGCAAATTGACCATCACTCCACTACGCCCACCAACCAATCAGAGTGAGCATGCAAATTAACCCAACAAAGATGGCGGTTAATTTGCATACACAGGCGAGGAGCGAAGACTGAAGACAGCGTAGAAGGAAGAGGGAGGGAAAGTGGAAAGCGGGGCTGCAGCGGTGGTGGGAGGGAAAGCGTGGGGGGGGTGGCGGGAGGGAAAGTGCGGGGTGGTGGCGGCTGCGGCGGCAGCGGGAAGCCTGCCTCGGTGGGCTTCGCTCCCTTCTCTGCTTCTCTCAGGCCACAGGAAGCCCTATTCTTGCAGGAATCTTCCTGCAGTGGGCCTCTAGTAGATAATAATATCAATGGCAAAGTCATAAATATCTATGGGTGGCTGCATTTTGGATTGCATATACTGTCACAAATATATCTTGTGCAAGTTATCTTGTTATTATCTTGATGGGGAAGAATGGATAAGACCAGTAATGTGAATCAAGTTTATGCATCGTCTTGCAGAGTAATCAGAGATACTCAGACCTCTTCTCTGAGACATTGAGTCAATATCCTGTGTTGCTTCCTTAGGGTTTTTAGAGGTGGCAGGGAGGATAGTTGGAAACTGGTAAGACAGGGATACCAGCTTCTATTTAACGATGAGTTAGAGTAGCCCTTTGCATGTATCTCTATTTACTACCCTATTACATATATACTTACGGTTCCTTTTTAAAGTTCTGTGTATTAAGCTGTGAGCTTCTTGAGGGCAAGGGCCATAATTCATTCACCATTTTGAAGAAAAATTAGTTCTGGTCCTAGTTGGTTTGGGTCAGTGGATAGAGCGTCGGCCTGCAGACTGAACAGTCCCGGGTTTGAATCTGGTCAAGGGCACGTGCCCGGGTTCCCCAGTAAGGGGGTGTGCAGGAGGCAGCCGATCAATGATTCTCAGCATTGATATTTCTCTCTCTCAAATTAATAAAAATATATTTTAAAAAAAAGTTCTGAAGAATGCAGTGGTTGATGAGCTTGCCTGGTATTTGTTTCTCTATAGCTTATCATCAAAGTGATGAATGCACATATGGATAAGAGATAATTGTTCTGTTTAATCAGTTACCTAATTAATGAGGGGATTCTGTTTTCACTCTCTGTTATTTTATTACTGAAACAAACTGCTCAGTAGATATTATAAACATTCCCTAGAGAACAATTAGGTTTGCCATGAGTTATTTTACTCTTGGAATGAAATGCTTATTTATACCACTATCTTGATAGAATTTAAATATAATTTGAAAGTTCTGCAGTGTCTTCATTCAGATAACTTGTCACCCTTTAAAAATAGGCTGCTGGAATATTGTTTCTCTCTTATTTAGCCGACACCAGATACAGTGATTAATAAAGTTCATTATGCTTAGTCATGGAGAGCTTTTAATGACTATTAACCTGAACATCTGTTAGTTTCATCACTAAAGTTACCAAAAACATTCAACACAATATAGATGCTGTTCCTGGAAAATCTGATTTAGACTAATCTAGTCACTATTTAAGAACATTTTAATATTCCTTTAAATAATTTTGGGAAAGCCCTTATCTTTCTGTAGAGTGAGCAATTGAAAATGCCAGTGAAAAACTTTTGGGATGGTTATAATTTAATTCGTGCATGGGTGAGTCTGGCCAGCTCGCCCCGATGGGAGCCCATCGGTCAGGGCTGGCAGGGGGAGAGGGGCTGCAGGTGGTTGGCCAGCTGGCCCTGCCCCCAGTCGGGGTGTTGAGGGCTGATCGGGGCCTGGATCAGGCTGGTTGGCTGCTGCAGTGCGCGTCATAGCCTCTGGTTGGTCTGGTCGTTCCGCCATTCTGGCCATTGGGCTTTTATATATATAGACTAGTGGCCCAGTGCACGAAATTCGTGCACGGGGGGGGGGAGGGGGCTCTCAGCCTGGTCTGCACCCTCTCCAATCTGGGATCCCTCTCACAATCCAGAACCACTGGCTCCTAAGCTCTCACCTGCCTGCCTGATGGCTCCTAACTGCTCTCCTGCTGCCTGAAGACCCTAACTGCTCCCCTGCCGGCCTGATGGCCCTAACTGCTCTCCCCTCCTGGCCTGATCCCCCTAACTGCCTATCTGCTCTCCCCTCCTGTCCTAAACCCCCTAACTGCCTATGTGCTCTCCCTTCCTCTCCGTGCCTTCAGACCCTGGTGCAGGAGTGCTGAGAGCTCTCTGCCGAGGCCCTGCCCCCATCCTGATGCCCCACTCTGGGCCGGGCAGTGCTGTGGGCCTGTGCGTGCTTCTGCCGGGGGATGCTGCCATGGCCCATCCTGACGGGCCTGCATGTGCCTCCATCAGGGGGGCCAACCCCTGTGGCAGCCTCATGTCCCGGTGGCGCAAGTCCGCACCCCCAATCCCGCCCACCAGCTCCTGTGCGCGCATAGCCTGGTTGTGACTGTGACACTGTAGATAGAAGAGGGTAAAGTGGAAAATAAATAATGATGAAAGGAGACTTGACTTTGGGTGGTAAACACCATACAATATACAGATGATTCATTATAGAATTGTGCTCCTAAAAGCTATATAATTTTATTAACAATGTCACCCCAATAAAGTCAATAAAAATATTAAAAACAAGAAATGGTGACAATGTAGAAGATAATGTGAAATTTGAGATTTGCATAATGTGTTGTATTTTTTAAATAAAACAGTACTTTATTATTTTCTTTTTATAGAATTATTATTCTTTGTGCAAGAAACTTGGACAATACAAAATACACAAAAGAAAGATTTTTAAAATTCTCTGTAATTTTAGTACTCAAGAAAGTTCTCTGTTAATATTTTATTATCTATCATTCTAGTCTTTTTTCCATATGCAGTTACTACTTGTTTTATAGGCTTGGTCTCAAGTTCTTAAGACAACCTTGCACGGTGTGGTAATATCTCAATCACAAATAAGGGAAATGAGGCTGAGAGAGGTTAAGATCAAATTGCTGAAAAGTGTTAGAGGTGGTATTCATAATCAGGATTGATGCTCCATTGGAACTAGACAGGGCTTTCCTCCTTGCCTAGTTGAAATCAATTTTCTCCAGAATCAGTTTACAGTAATTTGTGTTTTAAGCTATTGATCAAGGGTTAGCTTGTACATTGTGATTGTTTAAGAAAGCAAACTAGGTTTGGGCTTAGTACGTTGTTTTCCTATGTATTTTTATAGTTTAATGTTACTTAGATGATATGCATGTTTTGAGCCCCATCAATGTTAAATATTCTCTAAGCTGGTCTTATTACGACACTGTTTGGGGATGCATTATGTGTTCACTCGGATGTTGAATTACTGAGTAATTTGGAAAATGATTTTTTAAAGTAAATATTTACTTATTGATTGTGAGAGAGAGAGAGAGAGAGAGAGAGAGAGATCTGTTGTTTCACCTATTCATGCATTCATTGGTTGCTCCTTGTATGTGCCCTGACTGGATATTGAACCCACAGCATTGGCATATTGGGACAGTGCTCTAAACAACTGAGCTACCGGGCCAGGGCTATAAAATTATTTTTAAATTGCTCTTTTATTGCACTAAAAAATGACTAAGTTAATACTTATTTTTGTAATCGTTTTGAAATTCTAATTTTCCTGTTCATGTGTCTTTAAGAAGTAGAAATTGTTATTTGGGTCAGTAAATATTGCCTTTAATTTAAACATGCTAAAGCATTTACACATCTATATATATAAAAGCCAAGCAACTGAAACGGCGGAACGACTGGAATGACCAGAACGACTGGTCACTATGACGCGCACTGCGGCACCAACTGGCCTGATCAGGGCCCCGATTGGCCCTCCCAACTAACCCTGGCCAGACTGGCCCCCGATCAGCCCCCTCCTCAATCAGGAGTGGGGCTGGCCGGCCAACTACCCACGGCCCCTCCCCCCTGCTAGCCCGGCCCGATGGGCCCCATCGGGACCAGCCAGCTGGATCGCACCCATGCACAAATTCGTGCACCGGGCCTCTAGTTTATTTATAATCTTCAGAAACTCCCTGAAAAACTAGTTTTTATATTAGACTGTGTATACTGCCTATACAGTACCTTAGGTGTACACACACTATACACACACACACACACACACACACACACACACACACACACACAAGGACAAATCTGTTTCCTTAAGGGGACTTGCCTTTATTGCTTTATTACACTTGGACCTTTATCTTAGGGAATTGGGCAGTTTCTTATTTCCTGTATTTTGAAAGTTACACTGTCATGATTATAGAAGTATGTAACCAGCTTGACTGAATGGCTTGAATTGTTGTTTTTTTAAAATTTTATTTATTAAATATATTGGGGTGACATTGGTTAACATGAACATATAGGTTTCAGGTGCAGGTTTCTATGTTACAAGATCTGTATATTGCCCCATGTGCCCACCACCCATCTATTGCTTTTTTATGATTTTTTCAGAAGTAGTATTAAAAAAAAAAGTTAGTGGTTTATCTGAATGTATCATTTAGGCAATTATAAAACATGTACTAGATTATTATGCTAAGTAAAATAAACCAGTCAGAGAAAGACAAATATTACATGATCTCACTTATATGTGGAATCTAATGAACAAAATAAACTGACCAACAAAACAGAACCAGAGGCATGGATGCATGGAACAGACTGAGGGATTTCAGAGGGGAGAGGGGTGGGGAGGACTGGAAGAAATTAGCCAAAGAACATATATGCATAGCCCATGGACAACAAAGTGTCAAACGAATGGGTGGAGGGGGTGGGGGAGTAGGGGCTGGGTGGAGGGAGGTATAGTGGGGCAGTGGGGATATGGGGGGCATCTGTAATAAGGTCAACAACAATAAAAAGAGAAATTAGCCGTGGCTGGTGTGACTCAGTTGGGCATTGTCCAGTGCACTGAAAGGTTGAGGGCTGGATCCCCGGTAGGGGAGTACAGGAGGCAGCTGATGGATGTTTAGCTTTCACATACATCGATGTTTCTCTCTCCCTCCCTTCCTAAAAATCAACAAACTATTAAAAAACAGAAATTATAAAAACATCCTATATAATAAAAGGCTAATATGCAAATTGACTGAACTGTGGAACAACCAGTTTCTATGACGTGCACTGACCACCAGGGGGCAGACGCTCAATGCAGGAGCTGCCCCCTGGTGGTCAGTGCACTCCCACCGCTCAGTTAGAAGCCCTGAGCTGGGCTCATGGCTGGCGAGTGCAGCGGTGGTGGCGGGAGCCTCTCCCGCTTCCGTGGCAGCGCTAAGGATGTCGGACTGCTGGCTTAAGGATGTCGGACTGTAGGACTGTCAGTTGGACATCCCCCGAGGGCTCGTGGACTGTGAGAGGGTACAGGCCTGGCTGAGGGACTCCCCCCACCACCCCCCGAGTGCACGAATTTCGTGCACCGGGCTTCTAGTATACTAATATTACACAAAATAAGCTATGGTTAACTTCAGACATTATACTTTGAATTCAAACATTGTCTAAAACATTCCAGAAAAAATTCACTGTATTTGCTATATATTTGTAGCAGAGGAGGGGTAGATCTGTTTGAGTACTTTACATATTTATATATAACTTCAATATGATGTACCTTGCAATTTGATTAGGATTATGTGGATACTAGAGGACTAGTGCATGAATTCGTGCATGGGTGGGGTCTGGGGCAGATCAGGGCTGGGCCTGTCAGGAGGAGGAGATGTAGGGAGGTTAGCCAGCTGGCCCCGCCCCCAATTGGGGTTCGGGGCCGATTGGGGGTGGGGCAGGCCATGGGGAGAACCTGTGGGCGATGAGCCAGCTTGCCCCTCCCCCAAATAGGGTGGGGGGTGCCAACAGGGGACCAGCGGCCTGGGGGAGGGGCCATGGGTGGTTGGCTAGCCAGCCCTGCCCCTGATCAGGGTGGGGAGCCAATCTGGGGTGGGGTAAGGTGATGGGAGGGGCAGTGGGACGATCAGGGTGGTGGGGGCCCACTAGGGCGAGGCCTGCCAGGGGTGGGGCTGCAGGTGGTTGGCCATCCAGTCCCACCCCCTATTGGAGTGGGGGTGATCAGGGGCGGGGCTGGCCAGGGGGAGGGACTTTGGGCTGATCAGGGTGGTGGGGGCCCATCGGGGGTGGGGCTGGCCAGGGGAGGGGCTGTGGGAGGTTGGCTGGCCGGCCCCGCCCCCTGATAAGGCCAGTTTGCTGGCCACAGTGGGCATCATAGCAACCAGTTATCGGTCATTCCAGTCGTTACAGATGCTGGCTTTTTATATATATAGTTTATATAAAATTAATGTGGTAATTAAATGTGACTCTCTGTAGAGGTATGCAGTAGTTATAGAGTTGGGTGTGTTTGGGAAAGAAGTACAGTGATTATGGGTCTGAGGATGGAGAGTGGTAGATGTTTGGAATTTCACAACCTGAAACTGGGATCAGATTATCAAGGGTTGTTTCAGAAACATTGGGATTTATCCTCAAGATAGCCAGATGTAGATATCCAGAAAGCCGCAGAATATGAGTTCAGCATTCAGGTAGAATAGGGTGGAGCAACATAGATATAGGTTTCATCATTTTGGGAATGGATGTAATCACTCACGGAAAACTTCTTGAAGACAGGGATAGAAGAGAAGGAGAGAGAACCCACGGGGATGCTGTTAGAAAAGGAGACAGAACCCTGTGATGCTGGTGTTCTTTTGTACATGGGCATTACCGTCCGTATTTGTTGGAGTGGAATTTAGTTGGGGGTGGGGGGTGGGCAGAGGCCAAGACCTCATAATCTTTTTGGTATCTGTACTGACCTCTTACCACCCAACAGGCTCTTGCTAACTTTATACCCGTTTTGTTGTACATATGCAGCTAGATGTTTGTACCCGAGAATAAACCACAAGCTTCCGACTAGTTCTTTAAATTCATGATCTTGATCTTTAGGTGGACTTTTACTGCTGCCTGGAAGTCACACTACATTATCCTACTTAATTCACCAAAGTAACTATCTCAGTTTCCCCCTTTTTTCTCAAACCTTCAACATCTCTTCTCCATATCTAATTCTCAGCTGATGATCTTGCTTCCTTCTTTACTGAGAAACTTTTAGCTAATTACTTCAATGGACTAGTAGTGTCAGTTACCTACATCATATTAACTAACCTTATGTAGTCTGCCTGTTCCTACTATAGATGAACTCTCCCTGCTCCTATGTAATGCTAGCTCCTTTCCTTGTGTACTAAATTCTCTGTCCTCTCACCTTCCCCAAAACATTGTTCACTCAGTTCTCTATTCTTTCTCTCGTGTCATCAGTTTTCCTCCTCTGTTGACTCATACCCATCGTTAATCAAATGAAACAATACTACATTTGATTATACTCACTTTGCCAGCAACTATCCCATTTCTCTGTTCCCCTCTGCAGTAAAGGAGTTGTCTGTACTCACTGTCTTTAATTTCTCTGCTTCCATTTTCTTTTAAAAGCACGTAAGTCAGATTTTCAACCCCATCACTTTAATTTAACATGGGTGATAATCCACTTTAAAGTTTGCTTTTAAAATAATAAATCTTATTTGAATTAGAATATATTATTGACACCACTTTAAATTCTTATGCCAAGTAGAGAAATGTGTACACGTTACCATCCATCTTTAGTTGCTTTGGTTGTATTATAAAAAAGGTGCTAAAATGGTAACACATTTTAATTGCTCTTGTTAAATATTGGGCATCATAGTTGTTGGCTTTGTAGTATTGGGCTCCATATGTCTTTTTGTGTGACTATTCCCCAGTCTTTCCTATGACTAAGAAATTGTCTAGTTTTGATTAAGCAGATGGTTTCAAGTTTCTCTCTGTGTTGAATGAAGTTGTGACTGAAAAACTGAACTGAGTAAACATGAAAACAATTAGCATGCAGGAAGTTTAGTATAGAAAGAAAACATATATAGCAAAGTTAATCTGATGTGTAGTTAACGATAGCCATTATTCATAATGAGTTGTATGCCTTAGCTTTTATTAATCTCTTAAAAATTCTATTGAGGACATGGAATTACCTAGAATTCATTTAAAATCCTCTAGTTATGACCTGAAAGAAAGTAATCAATGGGCTTTTTTTCTTTCATGCAAGAAATATAAAAAATCAAGGTTCTTCTGAATGAAATTGAGAGCTACATTTATAGGCTCAAAAGTATTGAATGCGATTGATTTGTTACTAAAGAGAGGTTTAGAGATACTCTTCCTGATATCTCTCTATCTCAAATTCTCCCACTGTGATTTGGTCTATTTTTCCTTTGAATTCTGCCAATTTTTGCTTTATATATTTTGAAATAATGTTATTAGGTTTATACTTATGTCTTCCTTACGGATTGATTCTTTTGTTGCTATGAAATATGTTTTTTTTTATTTCTAGTAATTATTCTTGCCTAAGTCTATTTTGTCTAATATGAATACAATTATGTCAACTTCTTTATATTCATGTTTGCATGGTATATCTGTTCTTATTCTTTTCCCCTTTGAACTTTCTATGTTGATATATTTAAGATGTTTCTATATACATTTACATTTAATTTGATAATTTTTTTCTTTTAATTGAAGTGTTCAGTTTATTGTTACATGTACTACTGTTATCTATAGGTCTAATAAATCTGACTTCCTGTTTATATCTTCCCACCGGTTTTAAATTCTTTTTCTGTCATATTTTAGATTATTCAAAAAATTTTATTATCCATTCTGAGATCTATTAGTTTGGTAGTTATAAATTCTTTTGCTATTCTTTAGTGTTATGCTAGATTGCATTATTCATCCTTGCCTTATCCTATATAATAAAGAGGGAATATGCTAATTAACCATCACTTCATCACAAAGATGGCTACACCCACAGCTGAGGCCAAGTTCCCATAAGGAGCCTTAACGAGCAATCAGCAGGGACCTGAGGCTATGCCCTCCCACAACCCTGTGGGGCTTGACAGGAGACCTCAAGGTGCGCTTCCTGTCCTGGTGCTGGGCTAGGGGACCTCAGGCCGCACCTCCCACCTTGGCACCAGGCTGGGGGACCTCAGGCCATGCCTCCCACCCAGTGGGGCTTGATGGGGACCTCAGGCCGCGACCCCCACCCCAGCACCGGGCTGGGGGACCTGAGGCTGTGCCCCCCTGCCTGGCAGGGCTTGACAGGGGACCTCAGGCCATGCTCTCCACCCAGTGGGGCTTGACGGAGCACCTCAAGGTGCACACCCAGTGCTGGGTCAGGGGAACTCAGGCCGCACGCCCCCCACCCAGCGGGGCTTGACGGGGGACCTGAGGCTGCACCCCCCTGCCGGTGGGGCTTGACAGGGAACCTGAGGATATGCCCCCTCCCAGTGCCAGGCCGGAGGACCTGAGGCTGTGCACCCCTACCTGGAGGGGCTTGATGGGGAACCTCAGGCCATGCCCCCCACCCAGCGGGGCTTGACAGGGGATCTCAGGCCATGTCCCACACCTGACAGGGCTTGATGGAGGACCTCAAGGCATGCCCCCCGCCCTGGTCTGGGCTGGGGAACCTCAGGCCACACCCCCCATCCTGAGGCTACGTCCCCTGCCCAGTGGGGCTTGACAAGGGTGGGAATGGCCGGATCTGGATCTAGCCCAATGGCGGTGTGGGTGGCCGGGTCTGGATCTCACGCGATTTTGAGGCGAATGTGGGTGGGCGGGGACTTGACTCTGGGTCCCGTGGTGTGCCCCAGATTCTGACAGGAGGAAGGTTTTCATATACATTTTACTAATTTTCTTTCATCTCTGACACTTCTATTATAGAGAAAGGGCAAATAGCAATATTAAATTATTTCCTCTAATTAATCCCCTTTTAATGTGCATGAATTTCGTGCACCGGGCCACTAGTTAGAAAATACAAGTTAGTGCAGTTACCCATTTATCAGAAAAATCTAAGGACCTTCACATACTTTATCTATATCCCTTCTGCATTTAGGTATTGTTTATGTATATTTTAAATTCTACATATATTTTAAGCCCTATGTATTTAATATCCATATATTTGCCTTTTTAAATATATTTTATTATTTTTTTACAGAGAGAAAGGGAGAGGGATAGAGTTAGAAACATTGATGAGAGGGAAACATCGACCAGCTGCCTCCTGCACACTCCCTACTGGGTATGTGCCTGCAACCAAGGTACATGCCCTTGACCAGAATCGAACCTGGGACCCTTGAGTCCACAGGCCAATGCTCTATCCACTGAGCCAAACCAGCTAGGGCTACCTTTTTTTATTGCTTTTTATTTCTTCCTTCATGTATGTTCTTCTACCAGTGCTTATACTCTTCTGCTTGAAGAACTCCCTTTTATATTAGTGTATTTGTGCTGACCATTTAATATCTCAGATATTGTTTGTCTGGAAATATTCGTATTATTTTAATTCAGTTTGAAGGATGTATTTTAAATTTCTTAAAATTCTAAGTTGCTGGTTATTTTCGTCATGCTTGTTAAAAGTGTTAATTGGTTGTCTTCCAACTATAATCATTTCTGTTTAGAAAATTGCTGTTCTTTTGAAGGTTATATGTCTTTTTCTCTGGCTGTTTTGAAAATTTCTTTGTCTTCAAATTTCAGAACTTTTTACTCTTATGTGCCCTGGTGGTTTTTTTCTTTGTATATATCCTGCCTAAGGTTTATTTTGCCTTTTGAATCTGTGAGTTAGCATTCTTGATTATTAGAACTTTAAAAGTGCTTCCACACCGTTATAACTATCTTCCCTTTCTGTGACTTCAATTATAATGTGTGTCAGGCCATTTCCTTGTGTCTCATATGTCTCCTATGCTCTTTCATGTATTTTCTATCCTTTTTTTTTTTTTCTTGTTTCAGTGTAGAGATTTTCTAGTAATTAATTTTTCTCTTTAACTGTGTCTTATCTGTTAAGGCTATCTGTTGAGTTTTTAATTTCAGTGTATTTTTTAATTCTAGAATTTATATATTCTTAAAAAAAGATTCTAAATCTTTGGTGAGATTCTACATCGTGTCATCAGTTTTCTTAAACATGTTAATTATAAAATTTAAAAGAAATTCTGTGTCGAATACTGCAATATCTACCTTACCTTGTGGGTCTTTTTCTTTTCTTCTTTACGTTTGATATGATTTCTTCGTAAGCCTGGAAACTTTTTATTGGATGGCAACTATTGTACATGAAAAACTTGTAGAGGTTTTGAATAAATTTTCAGCTGCTGTCAGGCAGTTAGAGAACAGCAGAGCAACCTTGTTCATTATGTTTGAACTGTTGCAAGTCTGAATTTTAGTATTTATAAGTCTTTGTTTATTTCTAGTTCTCCATTAATCCTAGGGTATAGTCATTCAGGGATCTCAGCTGAAAATCTGGGGTGCCTACCAGGGGCATGCCTCCTTGATGGGTCTTGAACTCCAATTTTTATGTCCCAGGACTGCCAGAAATTCTGTTTAGCTCTTTCACTGCTATTGATAGTCTCTACTTGGCTTCCTGAAGTCTGTGCTGCTTATGAGTTGGCAAATACATCGTGGAGTTAAGCAATGAGATTTTAGATTGACTTCTCTTTGCTTTCTTTTCTCTGGGGATCTTGGCCTTTAGGTACTGCCTGACTTAAGTGCCCTGAGTGCCAGTATTTGTCTTCCCAGCCCTGGGAGACAGTGAAAACTGTTGAGTTTTCTTCCTCTTAGCATTTCTTATCTGGGGTGGGCAGTGTTGGCACTCTTTCCCTCTTACACTCTTGTATGTAATACAAATGTAATGGCTGGAGATCCAACAGCCAATCTTTGGACCATGAATTGACTTGAGGATGGAAGCCTTAAAGAGGATTCTAGAGGAGAAAGATTGAAGAACCTGGAATCCTGTGCAGGGGTCCTCAAACTACGGCCCGCGGGCCACATGCGGCCCGCCTGGTGCTGCTGCCTGTCCTCCTTAGCAGCCGACTCGTCCCGGGCCCGCAGTGCGCATAGGAATTTGTTCATAGTTTTTTTTTAAAACTATAGTCCGGCCCTCCAACGGTGTGAGGGACAGTGAACTGGCCCCCTGTTTAAAAAGTTTGAGGACCCCTTCTCTAGAGTCCTCATATCAGACCTAGAGGACTTAGATCTAGATTTCCTAGATATCAGGAGATAAATCAACATCTTCTCTTGTTTTAGCCTTGCTACTTGAAGTTTTGTGCTTACCCAGTCAAATCTAATGCTAATTAATTGAGCAAATTTACATATGTATACATTCAACACTAATATATTAAAGGTCATTGGTTTTTAGTCTTTTATATAGTTGTGACATAGATAATAATTGACATTCACTGAGTGAATGGTTTCATTGACAGGTTTATGTATTATATCTCCCATACTTGCCTAACTGTCATCACTTTAATTCCCACACAAGAAAACATGGAAATCAAAGTGAGAGAGAGGAATGTTACTACAGAGGAATACTTGAATACAAGTGATTTTATTTATTATTATTGGCAAATTATTTATGACATACCTACCAAATGATCCCAATAGACCATACTTGGGAATTACTATACACTGTCTTGAACCAACACCCTTTTTTCTATTCCACAAATATTATTCCTTGGGCAAAATGTGATTGTAGACCAATGTAGAGGGAGAAATTAAAAAAAGTAAGGCATGGTTGAAAAACATGTTCAGAAATTAGTGAAAAATTACATATAGAGGGTTGAAAGAAAAAGAAAATGTTAAAAATGTCACTAAGCTTTTGAATTGAAGGTCTGTCATGGTGATGGTATCCTATCTAATAAAAGAGTAATATGCAAATTAACCATCACTCCGCTACACCCACAAGCCATGCCCACAAGCCACGCCCATCAGCCAATCCGGAGCGAATATGCAAATAAACCCAACCAAGATGGCTACGGCCACAGAGAGCAGGAGGGAGGCTTGGGTTTCCCCAGCAATGGAGGAAGCCAAGCTTTCTGCCTGCCCTTGCCGGCCTAGGCTTCCACTCAAGGCTACAAAGTTTCAATGATAGAAGATACATAAATCCAAACAGAAGTGGCAGCAGCCATGGAGCTGGAAAGAGCAGGAGGCTAGGGTTGCCCCCGGCGATGGAGGAAGCCAAGCTTTCCACACACCCTGACCGGCCCAGGCCTCCGCTTAAGGCTACAAAGTTTCAATTATAGAAGATACATAAATCCCAATAGAAATGGCTGCCGCCACCGAGCAAGCAGAAGGCTTGGCTCCGCTCCAGGCTGCAAAGTTTCAATTATAGAAGATAAATAAACCCCAGATATCAGGGCCTCCGCTTGGGTTGCCAGGGGGTGTGGCCGGCCTGCAAACCACCATAGGCCCCTTGCCCAGGCTGCCCCATGCCCCAAGGGAACCCCCACCCTGATCCGGGACACCCTTCAGGGCAAACCAGCTGGCCCCCACCCATGCACCAGGCCTCTATCCTATCTAATAAAAGAGTAATATGCAGATTGACCATCACTCCAACACACAATATGGCTGCCCCCATGTGGTCAAAGATCCTGCCCCCATGTGGACACAAGATGGCCACCACAAGATGACCAGCAGGGGAGGGCAGTTGGGAGGGACCAGGCCTGTAAGGGAGGGCAGTTGTGGGTGATCAGGTCAGCAGGGGAGGGCAGTTGGGAGGGACCAGGCCTGCAAGGGAGGGCAGTTGGGGGCGATCAAGCCTGCAGGGGAGAGCAGTTTGGGGTGACCAGGCCTGCAGGGGAGGGCAGTTGGGGGGGACAAGGCCTGCAGGGGAGGGCAGTTAGGGGTGACTAGGCCTGCAGGGGAGGGCAGTTAGGGGTGACCAGGCCTGCAGGGGAGGGCAGTTAGGGGTGACCAGGCCTGCAGGGGAGGGCAGTTAGGGGAAAACAGGCTGGCAGGGGAGCAGTTAGGCATCAGTCAGGCTGGCAGGGGAGTGGTTAGGGGGTGATCAGGCTGGCAGGCAGAAGTGGTTAGGGGCAATCAGGAAGGCAGGCAGGCGAGCAGTTGGGAGCCAGCAGTCCTGGATTGTGAGAGGGATGTCTGACTGCCCGTTTAGGCCTCCAGGGGTCCCAGATTGGAGAGGGTGCAGGCTGGGCTGAGGGACACACACCCCCATGCACGAATTTTGTGCACTGAGCCTCTAGTTGATTATAAAAGGCAAATTAGGAAAGGATTTCTTGTAAGAAAATCAATGTTTCATTACTTAAGGTTGAAAACATGTTTAGTTGGCATGCTCTCTCTTTGATGTGTATTAATTCTCTGCATAATGTAAATTGTATAACATCAATATAAAAGGATTTCTTTACCTTTTCCACTTTAAAGGATATTATAGAACTTTACTAAGCCTTTGGTTGCAGCTGTACCCTTATATATTCTATAGCTGCCCCTATCTCCAGGCAGTATGTCAGAGTCTGGTCTTAAAATATAATTCTTATGTATATGGCAAAACTGTGACCCCATTTAAAACAGTAATTCAACATAAAGCAGCATTATTTCCTTATTTTGACACAGATTATAATTAGCATCTTAGGGTTTATGGTAGTGTCTGTTCACATTTTTGAGGAATACACTTGGGAATGACTCACTATCCTTACTCACTTGTTGAAGTTCACTGTCATTCAAAAGCTCTTTCATTCTGCCTTTCTTTTCCTGGCTTTATTTTTTTCTCCCAATGAATAGAATTGCTATAATAAGTCTCACATTGCTGAATATAACCTTTGTTTTTTTCTTAATTGGTGTGTATATGCCACGCCTCAAGGCATATTCAAAGCTTTTACTTACGATGGCTGGCATTTTTTTGTTTAGTCTTGGCAGGAAGTATAATATAGTGAGAGTTAGTAGTGTCTAAGAGTAGTAAGACAACAAGCTCTTTGTTAATAAGATGAATGTATAAATACTACATAATTTATTTTAGTGGAAACATGCATCTGTTGTTTAGAAATGTACTATAAATTTTGTTGTACCCAATTAAAGCCATCAGGCCTAGTAAATATTTCTGCTTAACAATTGAGCTGGCCAAATTATTTCCAAGAATATTTGATCAAGCAAAATTCCAGGAAATATTTTAAATAGTCCTTGGAGTTTATATATGATCAGACCAAGGACTTAAATTTAATGAGTTTTGCTGCACTATGTTTGTTATCAGAGAAAAGCTTGGATGGTCTTTCTTTGCTAGTAGGAGTAGGGTCCTTGGGGCACCTCTGGAATAAGCATTTCTAGAGGCCCCTGGAAGGATGAGATGTGGTAGAAAGCTTTATTTTCGTGGAATTACATCCCTTGGTTTCTAAAGTCTCATTTCCCTTAATCCTGGAAGAGGTGCAGCTGGGGATTCAGCAGAGCTAGAAGCAAAGCCAGTGTCCAGAGGTGTTCCACTCCATGGTAGAGTTGGGTCCAGTACAGCATCAGGCCAGTTGCAGTCCATTAGTCCATTGTGTGGGATCCATATAACTGTGGGCCATGTGGGAAAGTGCAGGAGTGTATTAATGTCTATATGATATGGTTGTAATCAACCTAGATATTAATAACAGGAAAGGAGCAAAGGAAAGGCCAAATATTGTAGGTATGTGATTTATCCAGCTTTGCCAGGAAGTTGCAGTTTAACACTCCCCAGGGGGCCACCGGTCTGTTCCCCTCAGATCCCTGGGGGAAGAGACAGTACAGGGAAGGAACAGACACATGCCCAGTAAAGTCTGGGTGATACATGGAAGGTTCGAGCCTGTCGGTTGCTCCGCAAGCCAGGAGTCAAGTGTGAGCAAACAAAAAAGTGAACTCCTTTGTTTAGGAGAGTAAATATTTCAATCTTCCCACGCTTGCAGTGGCTATGCCTATTCTGGCCAATGTTCCACGATATGACTGAGGGCAGTTGGGGGTGATCAGGCTGGCTGTGGGTGGCAGTTGGGGATGAGCAGGCCTGCAGGGGGAGCCAGTTGCGGCCGAGCAGGCCAGCAGGGGGAGCCAGTTGGGGGTAAGCAGGCCGGCAGTGGGGGGCTGTTGGGGGTGAGCAGGCCTGCAGTGGGGTGCAGTTGGCGATCAGGCCAGCAAGCAGGGGGAGAGCAGTCCGGCAGGGGGGGCAGTTGGGTGCGATCAGGTTTGCAGGGGGTCAGTTAGGGGTGAGTAGGCTGGCAGGGGAGGGCCAGTAGGGGGCGAGCAGGCTGGCAGGGGGTGCAGTTGTGGGCGAGCAGGCTGGCAGGGGGGGCAGTTAGGGGTGATCAGGCCAGCAGGGGGGGCAATTGGGGGAGAGCAGGCCAGCAAGGGGGGTCAGTTGGGGGCGAGAAGGCTGGCGGGGGGGGGGGGCAGTTGGAGGCGAGCAGGCCGGCAGGCAGAGTGGTTAGGGGCGATCAGGCAGGCAGGCAGGTGAGCAGTTAGGAGCCAGCAGTCCCAGATTGCGAGAGGGATGTCCGACTGCCAGTTTAGGCCCCATCCCATCAGGCAGTTGGGGGCGATCAGGCTGGCGGGGGGCGGGGGGCAGTTGCTATTAGGAACTAAAAGGAGACCTGTCTGGTAGGAGTACTGCTTCAAATTGTGAAGAGTGGGATAAATAGCTACTCATGATCTGTGTGGTACTTGACTCAAGGTGTATGATTACTGTTAGTTGGTATCATTGTTATTATTATAATGATTCCTTATTTTTTTAGATGTTATGGTTACTTCCAGGGCTGTCACTTAAAACCTTGAAGGAAGCAAATAGCTTGCAACGTAGATGCCATAGTCAGTGTATTAAAACTTATGTGTGCTGTTTAGAGAGGCCTTTAGGTTCTCACTCAGCTTGTTGGAAATTATTTTTCATACTGCTCATGTAAATTTTGTTACTTGATTTTTTTTTTTTATAACAGCCTAGAAGTGGCAAATTAGGGCATGAATTTAGAGATTTTCTAAAAGCAGCAAGGTTTAGTGTAATAAAATATACAGTAATTGATTATTAAAAATGTGAGATGATGAAATTTTTTTTCAGATTTATTGAGGTATATATTTACTTACTGTGAATTCATTCAAAGCACACAGCTTGATGAATTTTGTAATTACATCATAATGCTGCCACCTCATGATGTAGAAAAGTTCCAACAAAAATCCTAAAAGTTCTTTTTAAAAGATTTTTAATTGATTTTTTTTTTAGAGGGAAAGGAAGGGAGAGAGAGAGAGAGAGAGAGAGAGAGAGAAACATAGATGTGAGAACAAAACATTGCCTACCAGGGATCGAACCCACAATCTGGGCATAATCCGGGCAAGAATCGAACTGACAACCTTTCAGTGCACGGAATGACACCCACACTGGCCAGGGTGGAAATGTTGGAGATAGGTTTTATTTATATGTTAGAAAGGTATTTGATAAACTTCTGTGATGCCACCGTAGATGAGAAGTGATAGGTCATTTAAGGATTTTATAATTTATTGATGGACCATATTTACATTTATGTCAGTCAGAGTGAAGGTCTTTGTTAGTGTGTCTTAGGGTCTTAGCTTATTTAACAGTTTTTCAGTGGCTAGAATGAAAATTTGGTTATGATTTATGAAGGAAGAGGGAGGGTCCAAAGTTGACAGAGATAGCTCGAGAAAGGTTTTGAAATTCAGACTTAGAAAAGCTTTACAGGCTCGAATAATGAAGCAAAATGAAAAACAGTTTTAATTTAAAATGATAGAATGCTAAGTTCTACACTGAGATTGAGATAGCTCTTAAGAGAGTATTTAGAGATTTTCAATGAAGTATATGCTAATTATGAGCCCATTAATGGACTTACCAGTCAGAAAAGGAAAGTGAATGGTTTGGTTGCAGATCAAGGGAGGTAATAGAGTTGTTGTTCTCTTCACATCAGACTTTTTCTGGGGTATCATGTTGAATTAGGGTGTCAGATTTCAGAGGGGACTTGAATAAAATGTCATGTGTTGAGCAGTATATCTCAGTGATTGTTATTTATAGGTTTGTCATGTGAAAGCCTAATTTTGTTTAGAACTAAAAGGAAGACATTTCTAATAATAATTAGAACATTTCAAGATAGAATGGGCTGACTTGTGAGATTTTCATCTCTGGAAGCATTAAATTAAGTGACCACTTACTAAGGATGTGAAATGAGAGATGACATCATTTGTGGGAGGTTGAGCTAGATACATTTTAAGATTCCTTCCAATTCCTTTAACTTTTAAAAAACTTTTTACTTCTTAGATACCTTACAATTAATCTTATTAATTTTGTCCCTGAAACTTTATTAAAATAAATATCTTGCCCTAACTGGTTTGGCTCAGTGGATAGAGCGTCGGCCTGCGGACTCAAGGGTCCCAGGTTCGATTCCGGTCAAGAGCATGTACCTTGGTTTTGGGCACATCCCCAGTAAGGGGGTGTTCAGGAGGCAGCTGATCAATGTTTCCCTCTCATCGATGTTTCTAACTCTCTATCCCTCTCCCTTCCTCTCTGTAAAAAAATCAATAAAATATATTAAAAAAAATAAATATCTTATGTTTATATAGTACTTAAAGGTTTTAAAATGCTTTTATGAGGCCCGATTAAATGTTATGGTCACAAGAATTCTACAAGTTGGGCAAAAAATGTTTTACAATTTAATTTAATGTTTTTATTGATTTTTAGAGAGAAAGGGAGAGGGATAGAAAGATGGAAACATCGATGAGAGAGACATCATTGATCTGCTGCCTCCTGCACACTCCCCACAGGGAACGGAGTCCGCAACCCCGGGCATACTTTATGCCCTGACCAGGAATCAAACTGGTGACTTCTTGGTTTCTGGGTTCACGCTGAGCTATACCGGCTGGGCTTACAATTTTTAGACAATTGCATTTTTTTTTAAATTTAAATTCTTTATTGTTGAAAGTATTACATGTCTCCTTTTTCCCCCATTGACCTCTCCCTGGCAGCTCCCATCCCCCAGCACATGCCCTCACCCCCTACTGTCTGTGTTCATTGGCTATGCTTACATGCATGCATACAAGTCCTCTAGTTGATCTCTTACAGCCCCTTCCCCACCCTCCACCACCCGCTTTTCCTCTGAGGTTTGATGGTCTGTTTCAAGCTTCCATTCTATGTCTCTGGATCTATTTTTGTTCATTAGTTTATGTTGTGAATTGTATTCCACAAATGAGTGAGATCATGTGATATTTATCTTTCTCTGACTGGCTTATTTCCCTTAGCATAATGCTCTCTAGTTCCATCCATGCTGTTGCAAATGGTAGGAGTTCCTTCCTTTTTTGCAGCAGCATAGTATTCCATTGTGTAGATGTACCACAGTTTTCTAATTCACTCATCTGCGGATGGGCACTCAGGCTGTTTCCAAATATTAGCTATTGTAAATTATGCTGCTATGAACATAGGGGTGCATATATTCTTTCTGATTGATGTTTCTGATTTCTTGGGATATATTCCCAGTAGTGGGATTACTGGATCAAATGGGAGTTCCATTTTTTAATTTTTTGAGGAAACTCCATACTGTTTTCTGTAGTGGCTGCACCAGTCTGCATTCCCATCAGCAGTCTACGAGCGTTCCTTTTTCTCCACATCCTCGGCGTTTGTTGACTTGTTGATGATATCCATTCTGACAGGTGTGAGATGGTACCTCATTGTCATTTTGATATGCATTTCTCATATGATTAGTGACTGACAGTTGCATCTTAATGACTTAGAGTTTGGGTTCTGGGTTCCAAACCATCTGGGCTCTGAATGCCTTCCTTTCCTCATCTGTAATTTGGTGATAATAATAGTGACTGTGCCATATGGTTGTTGGGTTTACGTATGATCATAGGTTTGAGAATATATGCTTAGAACAGTATAATATGCTTAGATCAGTACCTGACACATAGTAGACAGTGAATGTTAGCTAATGTTGTCATCATTACATTTCTCTTTTACAGGTAAGGAGACTGAACCTCATGCAGGTTGAGACTTGCCCAAGTTTATATCAGTAATAAGTGGTAGAGCAGTTATTGAGAATTCTGTTGAATTAGACGAAAATGGAGTACAAATCAGAAATGGAGTACAATTACTGGCATATGGGCTAATATTTTGTGAAATAGTATTGATGCCATTTAATTTGTTAAATGAATCCATCAGACTGCTGTGAAACAGTTGACTAGATTTTGGGAAAGCTCTAGTTTGCCTGTACATTTACATGTACACACACATTCTAGATATAATTCAGTAGGAAAGCCTATTCTAAAGCATATTATAAATGAAGATATCCACATTTTCCAAAAGATTTATGGTGCTTGATAGTGTTTAAAAGGAAGTAGACAATTAACTTGAGTTCTGTGGGCATTCTGGTGTACTTACCAAGCAATTTGACCTTCTGATTTCTAGATGTGCTTAGATTTCTAGAGGAAAACTGAAGGCATCTCCTAGAAGAAAAATACAAATATGCTGTCATTTATAATTTAAAAACCCAAAAATGATCTCACTGAAATTCTCTTCTGTCTTCAGATAGTCATCTGTTATAATTAATTCATGAACTGTTCTGTAGTTTTCTAGTCATGTTGGAAATAGTTTGTGTTTAGTACAGTAAAGTAGGTGTCCCCTGTAGATTGTGTGGTGTGCTTCAAGGATTGTTTTTGCGTTTTTCTTACTGCTGTTTAGTTTCTGGGGTGAACATAGTAGTATTTCTTATAGTAAGGATTCTTTTTATTTCTTAAAAAAAACCCATTTTTATTTTATTATTTATTTTTTATTTCAGAGAGAGGAAGGGGGAGGGAGAGATAGAAACATCAATGATGAGAGAGAATCATTGATGGGCTGCCTCCTGAACACCTCCTCCCAAGGATCAAGCCCACAACCTGGGCATGTGTCCTGACCTGGAATCGAACTCTAACCTCCTTGTTCATGGGTCAGTGCTCAACCCCTGAGCACACCAGCCAGGCAAGGATTCTTTTATTTTTTTACAAAGTTGTAAACATCCGGAGGGCAGATACTGTTTTAATAATCTATTGTTCTCAATATGTACTTGTAAAGAGCCCTGCACATAGTGAGTTTGTGAAATTGTCAATGCATTGATGGCTTTATTGGAAACCAGCTAACCAACTAAATTGGCTATATTAAGAATGGTCAGCTAAATTAACTTACCATTCACAATGATAGTAGTGTAATCTCTTTGTCAACAAGTTTATTAAAGTATGTTCTTGAAAAGGACTAATGTTGGCACAACTACATTTGGTTAAGATCAATGTCTTATGGAAAATATGACTTAAAGGGGAAAAATACCATCGAAAAGGCTTTAAAGGCATTTCAAAAACACTTAAAATCAGCGGTCGCCAACCTTTCAGACCTCACAGACCACCAGTGGTCTGCGGACCACCAGTTGGCGACAGCTGCTTCAAATCAAATTCATATAAGAAATCCATTTTAAAACAACCCAGACTTATCGCAGTAAGTGGATTAATCAGGAAAGTTGCAGTGTGATCTGCTGAGACAGATTCTCCTATAACTTTGGTTATTTGGCTTGAACTTATTTTTAAAGTATTTGAACCAGTCCTTAATAGCATAAAATGTAATGACTTTAGCATTTGTATTATTATTTTTTTTAAATTTTTATTATTATTTTTATTGATTTCAGAGGAAGGGAGTAGGAAAGATAGAAATATCAATGATGAGAGAGAATCATTGATCGGCTGTCTCCTGCACGCCCCGTACTGGGGATTGAGCCCGCAACCCAGGCATGTGGCCTTGACCGGAATTGAACCTGGGACCCTTCAGTCCACAGGCCAATGCTCTATCCACTGAACCAAACCAGCTAGGGCCATTTGTATTATTCTTTAATTTTTGCAGTTCTCAGTGAAGTGCTAACCCTTTTGAAAATTATTGCAGTGAGTAAGGATATGCTTCTCTGGGCCTGGTTTTTGATTCATATGTTAAGAATGTAGAATATCTAGGGGTGGGCAAACTTTTTGACTCGAGGCCACAATGGGTTCTTAAACTGGACCGGAGGGCCGGAACAAAAGTATGGATGGAGTGTTTGTGTGAACTAATATAAATTCAAAGTAAAGGAGCGGAGGGGAGAGCAAGAGAACCCTCCGCTCTTTCGGCTCCGTGGGCCGGGATAGAACAGCCGAACGGGCCAGATCCGGCCCACGGGCCGTAGTTTGCCCACGGCTGATATAGACACTTAATTTCTTCTTTCTGCACCACACTGCTCCCCAGCCTACATGGCCTGCTGGATGGAAGAGAAAGTATTAATTGGTTTTCTTTTGGTCACGAGAGAAGTAGTTATGCACGTGGCCATAGTTTCCATCTCTTTGCATTAGTGTTCTTTCCTCCCTTCTTTTAGAGCAGTAAAGAAAACTGAAAGGTGAAGGCATTCTATCAGAAAAGGCTGAGGTGACTTATTTTTTTTTTTTAATTTGCTATACTTTAAAAAAATATGTTTTTATTGATTTTTAGAGAGATAGGAGGGAAGAGAGATAGAGAGAAACATCATCAATTGGCTGCCTCCTGCACGCCCCCCTACTAGGGATGGAGCCTGCCACCTGGGCATGTGGAATCGAACCAGTGACTTCTTGGTTCATGGCTTGATGCTCAACCACTGAGCCACATAGGCTGGGCTGAGGTGGCTTATTCTTGACCCTTCTAATGTTTCTGATCACTGGGGGCTTAACGAAGGGTGTGGTAGAGAAGGGAACCATTTGCTTGTTTAGAAGTAGATACGTTGGAGTAGTATTAAATCTTCAACTTTTCCCTGTAGAGGGATTTTTCTCCTAACATTAATTTCTTTACAATTGTTTAAGTGATTTTTATATTTTGACTAGGTAGAACATATACATTGTAAAAATTGAAGGTCTACTAAAGGTATCCAGTGAAAAATGCATTATTTCATTCAGTTATCTACTTTTGATTTCCCCCAGGATAACCACTATGAACTTGGTATATTTATGTGCATCCCTAATCCCCAACCGTGTGTTGTATGACTATTTTGAAGCTTGCTTTTCTTTCCTATTTACAATATATCTTGGAAATCATTTCAAATCAGTACATAATTTTCCTTCATGATTTTTAATAGCTGAATTGGTGCACTTAATGTTGTTTGCAGTCTTCGTTGCTGCACTGTGAAGTTGGCCTTGCTTATAAAGAAGGAATTGGTGTTGCTATTATAAATACCTTCTATAATTTCAGATGGTTTACTCAGTGAGTTTAAACAGTGCTTTGTAAGAAATGTTTAACAGTGAGAAAGATGGCAGTTCTTTTATGTAAAATGTGTTTTTATTTATAGTCAATTGTCTTGGGATAAGGTAAGATTTCATGCAGAAATTGGCATAACTCATCAAATGATAACCCATCATTCTGGAAGAGGCTCGTTTTTCTTCTTAATGATTTTTTTAAAGAGTCTTACTCTACTGTGTAAAATATGGATTTAGAAAATGATTGAACCTGTGTATAAGTTTTTGGCCCAGTAATTGAGTATAGAGATTGGGATGGGGATGTAATGGACAGATTATTGTAAAGAATCTTAAATGTGAACCTGGAGCCCAGTGGCAGCACTTTCCTCTCCTTTCATGTATCAGGTCATGTAAGATCATTGCTTTTATTATTTTTATTTTATTTATTGATTTTGACAAAGAGAGAGAGAGAAAAAAACATCCATTTGTTGTTCCACTTATGTATGCATTCATTGATCCATTCTTGTATCCCTGACCGGGAATCGAACCCTCTAGCTTTTGGTGTACTAGACAATGCTCCAACCAACTGAGCTATACTAGGAAGGGCTAAAACATATATTTTATAGTAAAACTAGAGGCCCGATGCACGAAGATTCACGCAAGAATGGACCTTCCTTCCCCTGGCTGCTGGCACTGCCTTCGCTCTGGCCTAGAGCTGCCTTTCTGCCTTTGCTGCGGCCCGGAGCCACCTTTCCACCTTCCCACACTGCCCAGAGGCCCAGAGTGGTTGGGGCAGTGAGGAATGCCTGTGTCCCGCCCCACCCCTGGCTGCTTGGCAGCTGTGTATTTAAATTAACCTGCCATATTTGTTGGGTTAATTTGCATACTCATTCCTGATTGGCTGGTGGGCGTCACGAAGGTATGGTCAATTTGTATCTTTCTCTTTTATTAGTGTAGATTAATATATGTGTTTTATTGATCATTCAGAAAAAATACAAAAGTGTAAGAGGAAAATAAAGTTACTCATATTTCTTTCTTTTGGAAGTTAAAATGTTTAACATTTTGGTGTATTTCATTCCATTCTTTTTTTGTTTGTTTGTTTATGGGCTTTTTTGTTTGTTTTGCATAATATTTGATTTATTATTTTATTGTTTGGTGTTGGAATAATTCTAGGTGTTGGATGGCACAGTTGTGGTGGTATCTGTCATTTAAGACCTCTGTAGATCACATCTGGAAGGCTTATGTTGTGTTGTTACTGGCATTGGGATTCTTGGGTTCCCCAAATAGAAATCAAGAGGAAACCCCAGAGAAATTTTCAGACAGCGTTTATTAAGCTTATGCTCGAGCACAGGGGAGGCAGCAGAGAGAAAATGAAGGGTCCTCTGAATTGACCATGGGGCTGGCTCTGCTTGGGCTTTTATAAGCTGAGTACAAAGTAGACTTGCTTGAAAATGTGAGACTTTTGAAAAAGGTGGGCTTGTGGAATTTTCCATGTCTGGGTAGGAGAAACAAGTGGTTAGAAGGGAGATAAAATTTTGCATTTTTTGAGCAGGGAATAGAGGGGTGGTGACATTCTTGTGGTTAGCCTATCTGGTGTTTTTTTCTGGCCATCTGGTGTCCTTGGGATCGCAGGCCCAGGTCCATATACTGTCTCTGTTACCTTAGTAAATCCCTCAATTCAGAACTACTTAGAAAATATTACTTGTTTTCTTTTTGAGGCCATTACATTTTATGTTTTCCTTTGTTTTGTTTCACTCCAACCATGGGATTTAGTGTGTTTGTGATAATGAGTAGAGAAAAAAAACAAAGCTACTTAGATAGGCTCCAGCAAAAGTAGCTTAGGCTCACTCACTGGGCAGGTGACCTGCTTTCATACTGACAATCCTTGAATCAAATTCATGCCGCAGGAAGATTGCCAATTGTTACATGTCATGGCCTTCAGGAGTTGCTCCAATGTTGAAATTTTCAAATGCCAAGGATGAGATGAGAACCACTCTCAGCAGATCCTAGGGAACCTCATATTTCAAGAATAAGCAGAAGGGAAGGAATTAACACAGAACATTGAGGGGAAAAATAGCAGGGGTAGGAGAACTGAGGGAAAGTTGTACAATTTAGGCAGTGAATTTCAAGACTAAGAAAATATTTTATATTGTCAAATACAGCTGAGATGTCAAATTAAAGGTCACCTTTCTCAGGTCTTTCCAGACTCCCCCAGCCAGAGTCCAATTCTCCCTCTGCTATGTTCTCATAGCATACTGTATATATATGTTTCTTGAAGCCTTTATCACGGTGTGGTGTTTGGAGTCCCCAGCTACCTTGGGCAGGCTCCCTGATTGTCCCCTCCACTGCAGGGTCCAGAGCACATGGCTGGCTCTCCATCAACACTTCTGAATAAACAGATGACTACAAAAATGGTGGCTAATTATATAATCATTTTTCAAATGTCTCATTATAAAGCTAAGGGAACTTTATTACTTAACCTGCTCTTGACCAACAAAATGCCAAAAGTGAAGAGGACTTGTTCATTGGTCCTAAACAGTTACTTATTGAAGATACTACAATATTAATGTGCTGCACTGCTGATTTTGCTCTAATTCAGATTGAAAATTCTTTCACTTATATTTTGGTATAAGTTAAAGGATAATAATTTAAATTATGCACATTTATGTTCCAAGATGATATTCAAATTGTATTGACACAATAATTTTACTAAGTGCACTATGTGAAACAGCTGTACTTCCATTGAGGCAATGATGCAATAAATTTACTTCCTATTCCTTTAGCTTTTGTGAACAATATTAATTTTGTTTTATTAAGACCTCTTTGTCGGGAAAATACTAAAGTTTTTGTACAATATTATATGTTAACAAATTGCCAGTAGTAGTGTTGGAAATACTGTTTTTTTAAAGTTTGATATACTTAAGGGTTGATGAATCATTACTTTGAAAAACATGTGTTATATGATAAAAAAATAAAGATTCGGTTTTAAAGGGTTTGAAAAAAATAAGAGTGGGACTGGGTTATATTGAATAGAGAGTACAAGTTAAAGACTGAAATCCATTGGTCGGGAACTCACATTTCCCTGTTTCCTGCCCAGGGTCTGCAGTTGATAACTAGTACAGCATAAAAAACAAATTGTACCTAGTCGTATATGAAAGCAATATATTGTTGTCCCAGTTTAACTTTTGGAAATATTTGCTTGCTTGTTCATAATAATCAGATATTATTGAAATCTATTTTATATCCTTAAAACTCTGTGGCAGCTTTATGGTATCAGTGGAGTAAAACCTTGGGAACTTGGCTATCTGAAAAGGTACAGGAATTAGTAATTTGGGAAGTCATCTCTGGCAGATCTGGGAAGGTTTCTCTTTATACTGGATCAGGAGGGAGTAGGGTATTACTGAGGACGTATACCAGTACATGGAGGCTTTAGCACTGAACTCCACCCACCTGCTTCCTGGTTCCTGTGCACTAGGTGGTAGCTTGTACTTTATTAATTTAGAGGTTCACAGACACATTTCTCTCCCTTTTTCTCTCTGTCTGTCTCTCAGCGTAGTGAGCAAGAGGACAGACTGTGGTTTTTTGTGCTGTTTTTTTTTTTTTTAAATTTCTTTATTGATTAAGGTATTACATATGTGTCCTTATTCCCCCATTACCCCCCACCTGCCATTCATGACCCCACCCCCCTGTTGTCTGTGTAGAGGACAGACTTTGGAGCCTTCTGGATGGTGGTTTGAATTGAGACTCCCACACTAATATAGCCTTCGGCAAGTTGCTTGAGTTCTAAGTTTTATTTAAAATGTAAAGGACAGTAGGGCTATTTGAATATTAAATAAGATAATGTATGTACCTAGCACAGTGCCTGATGCATAACAGTTAAACAAACATGAGCTATTAATAAACAAACTATTTTTCCTGAGTAGCCTTCATTTTTTTCCCAACAGCTTTTCTGGCCTCTTTTCTATTCAGAAACACCTCTTTTGTCCTCCTGTTGACTGGTGGACACTTCCCTGGCCTGTTTCCCTTATTTGCTTTGAGGATCCCTGTTGACAGATTCTCTTGATAAACCTTCGTTCATTTGCTTGCCATTTTATTTTTTTCAAAGGCTGTGTGGAGTGATTAAGAGTACTCTGGAGACTTTTTGCCATCTTCCAGATGCCCCTTCTAAACTTCAAAGCTATGTGATCTTTGCCAGTTATTTAACTTAACAATTTCTCATCTGCTAAATGAACAATAATGATCTCTATCTCATAGTTTTGATATGAAGGCATTAAATGAAATATTACACTTAAAACATTTATATCATGCAAAATAAATGCTAGCTATGATTTAGGAGCCCAGCTCCCTAGTTGGTACTTAATTCATCTAGACCAGTGGTCGGCAAACTCATTAGTCAACAGAGCCAAATATCAACAGTACAACGATTGAAATTTCTTTTGAGAGCCAAATTTTTTAAACTTCTTCTAACGCCGCTTCTTCAAAATAGACTCGCCCAGGCCGTGGTATTTTGTGGAAGAGCCACACTCAAGGGGCCAAAGAGCCGCATGTGGCTCGCGAGCCGCAGTTTGCCGACCACTGATCTAGACCATCATAAGTGTTGCACTTTTGATGTTTGTTAATGTAAAATAAATCTTACTCATCCAGGTCACCCTAACACAACATTATTAGCACAATAACAGTAACAGAATGTAAAGAATACTTATATTAAACACACATACACCTGGGAGATACTTACAATGTTCTTAGGATTTGTTTAATGAGGTGTGTTGACTATAACTGCATATGAGAATTATGTGGTGTTGTGTTTGGAGCTTAGGGCACTCTTCTTCTATGTTGCTCTTGTTCATGTTCTTCTTCAAATGATTAAATGAATGACAGCTTCAGTGTGATATGAGCATTTGTATTGATTATTTTCTAAATTGCTAGCTTTTGATGGCCTTCTGATCCAATTTGAACCTAAGGGCATTCAGGGACTTGTTTATGTATTAATACAAGTCTTCCTTTGTGCTACTAAGTTGTTCTGGTGGGCAGTCTGTGAATTCTCTCTTATCCCTTTTGTCTTATATTGGTCTATAAGAATGTGCTGGATTTGTATCATTTCTTCAACCCCTTAGGCTGACTTCAACACAAATTTTTACTGTAATGAATATAACTGTACATGCTTACAATTGTGAATCAGCTGAAAGAATTATGAAAGTTAAGTAAACGATGTGGATTCAACAGAATTGTTTCTATAATCATAGAAATTAATCATGAAGGCATTTGATTTTATCATCAAGTAAAAGTATATTTTAGTAAAGTTAATATCAGTATCCAACTGGTTAATATTCTGTCAATTTTTTAAATGTTTCTCAATTATTTACTGTTGTTTTCCTAAAACACACAACTTAAAACGTAACAGAGCCAGTACAGTTGCATATGGTTACAAAAAATATTTCATGTTAATGGCTGTTGGATCCTCTACAACACTACTGGTCTCCATTTTGCACAAATAATTGACAATTTAGTGTGATAAGATTGGAAAGCTACTGGAACCTATAAAACACAACTGTTAAGAATTCATAGGTGTTTCTAAGAAAAGAAACAGCAGAAGTGAGAAGAAATATAAAAGGATCCTTCACTTAAACTTCAGCAAAATGGGCTGGTGGTAAGAAACAGGGCTTTGAAATTAGGAAGCCTAATTTTTAAGTCCTGCTCTGCCATTTACTTACCATAGGTTCAGAATGACGTAACCTTTCTACTCCTCAGGCTCCTCATATGTAAACTGGAATTTCACAGTCTCTCTAACTAACAGAGTAGGTGGTTCACTGTGAGGATTATGAGATTATGTGTAGTAAATGTCCAGCACGGTGTCTGGCAGCAGTAAATTCTGACTAAACAGGTTATAAAGTATCCACCAACAAGGAGTTGTTACAAACCAGTCTTGTGTCATCTATTAAAACAATCATACTTGGCGGAATTGCAGCTAAGGTATAATCTTGAGTTTGCCAGCAAGCGTAGGCGGGTTTAAGTGATTAAAATGACTCATATGCTTGTCTTGGTTCTAAGTATCTATTCTTGGCAATTTTATCACCATTCAACCCTGCCCCCAAAATGAAAATTACACTAATATTCAACAACCAGTAATTATGTTTTTCATCAGTAGTAATGGTATTTATTTAAGTAATATTACATCACTTCATATCCTTTTCCTATGTGAATCATTTTACACATAAACGTAGGAGTTACTTGTCTGATTGGGAGTTCTAGGGAACCAGTAGTGATAATTATTCTCTTTGAGAACTAAGACACAGGAGAATGACAGATGAAGATCAGAAGGACTCCTCTTGGCTGATTGCAGGACACATGACATTAGATCTGAAGTGAAGTGAAATTTAGCTCGCCTTGACTTAGACAGGCTTACCCCCAGAATAAGCAACCCCAGGCCTCCCCTCAGGACAGATGCCTTCCTACCTGGAGAGCAGAGCAGAGGGCCTGCACCCAGGGACAGGGTGGCTGAGAGAGAAAGGCTGGAGCTTGGCCTCAGCCTTGCTCAGGTGCTCCTTTCAGACTCTTAGACCCCCAAACTCCTGCCCCCTGAGAGGAGTAAGGGAAGAGTGGGGAGAGAGTTCAGAGTTACTTGAAGCATGATGGAAGCACACAGGCAAGTCAACATGACCTTCCAGAACAGAAAGAGAGACTGTGAAATTTCGTGAGTAGACTGGAAACTAGGTAAAGGGAAAGCACATGGAGAAGAGTAGATTGTAATATAGACATAACAAACAAGTTTTCTGGTTTTCTGCATCTTTTAAGAGCCCCTGACATACACACATTCATTCCTTCATCTCCATCTGTCCCTGTTTGTTCATTTATCCATCCATTCATTCCTTAATGGATATGAAGGATTAGTAAATAATCAGAAGTGTTAGAAATAGATTGTGACTTCTCATATCTAAATTTTAGACTCAATAGAATCTTAAATGCTATCTTGAAATAGAATTTTAAAAACCAATAAAAGATATGAGAAAGCTAAGAATCTTTGGCAAAGGTGTACTTTTTGCAGTGAAAGTATGTCTATATTCTAGAATCTATCATAGTGTCTAGCACATGGTAAATGCTCACTAAATATTTCTTAAAAGGATAAGAAAAATTATTCAAAATTAATTATTAATGTGAATTAATCAGTTAAGCACTTAATATATCAATTTGTTTTTAAAATTGGATTTATATGCTATTTTCCAGATATACCTTCACTGCAAAAAAGTATACCTTTGCCAAAGATTCTTAGCTTTCTCATATCTTTTATTGGTTTTAAAAATTCTATTTCAAGATAGCATTTTTGAGGACTGTTGGGTTTATGGCATTGGTTCTTTCATGTATTTAGCTTTCAGCCTTGGGCTTTCCCTCCTTGATCATGATTATTTATACTGTTTTTGTAATGGCAGCTATGATCAGAATCTTTTGTTGTGTTGTTCCCAAGTGAACACGAGAAAGAGGGAAGGCAGCCAGATGAGTTTTCTAAGATTATTACACTGTGGGGGAGGAAGGAGATAAATGGGTTTTTGAGGTTCTGCATTTTTTGATAAGACATTTGTTTAACATAGAGTTAACTGAGTTATGAGAAATAGAAATGGGACTGGGCTGGAGTGCAAAAGAGTACTGGATTATAGCCAACCCCACCCCCAAACCAAAGGAGGGGATAAAGGGGCAGGAGATTTTGGATCAGTTCTTCTCACAGGACCACAGATGGTGCTTTTGGCTTAGGCTTCTTCAGTATCCCGGGATGCTATTTAAGAATAAGCTTTCTTGGGGGGAGCTGTCTTGGTCACTATTGACTATTGTGCTCTTTGCCTCCTGATGTTTCATTTAACTCCCTTTGCAAATGGACTCTCTCAGTTTATCCTACTTCAAATTCCTAGGAGAGGAATAAATTATGTTAATGTGTCAGGAAACTTGACAACTATCAAGAAGGTTGAGGTAGATGCACTGATGTGTTGGAGCCAGCCTGAACTTTCTGTTCAGTGACATCACCTTGGTAGCTTGGTATTGGCCACCATAGGGGAAATACCACAGCATGGAAGTTGGCAGATGCCACGAACCCAAGCTCATGGCCTCTACTTCTTGCCTCCAAAAACTCATTGCTAAACCTTTATTGGCACACCACTGGGGAGATCTGTAGGTGCTGAAGTGCACCATCTCCAGGATGTACTGTTAAACAAGAGAGAATAAGGTGTTGGATTACTTATAAGATGATTCTAGTGTTTGAATAGAAGAGAGAGATTTAAATATGTATGTGTGTGCCTGCACACATGCAGATTCTTGTGTGATGTGGAGAGTACTTTTGGTAAGTAACAGTGGCTGCTTCTAGGATGGAGGATTAGGTTTGGAGTGGGGTGTGTATATTTGTGCAGATCAGAGATCAATAATCATATTAATGATACTGTAATAATAATAATATTAATATAATTTACCTCAACTTCAGATATTATGATGAGGTATATAGGAAGGAAATATAATCCTAATATTGAAAAATGAACTCACTTTTTCCACACACCATCAGATTCACAGCCATGCCCCTTTGTACATTACTTCATATTTGATTGACTTAACACTCTGCTTTGCTTGTAATGAGATTTCTAATAGTCCCCTCATCTTTTTCTTTTCAAGTGTCTTTTTTTTTTTATATTTTATTGATGTTTTTACAGAGAGGAAGGAAGAGTGATAGTCAGAAACATCGATGAGAGAGAAACATCGATCAGCTGCCTCTTGCACACCTCCTACTGGGGATGTGCCCGCAACCAAGTTACATGCCCTTGACCAGAATCGAACCTGGGACCTTTCAGTCCGCAGGCTGACGCTCTATCCACTGAGCCAAACCGGTTTTGGCTTCAAGTGTCTTTTATATGTAAGCTTTTACTGTATCGTTAATAATATCCAGGATCTATGTTGTCTAGAATACACATTTTTATTGAGAAACTTTGTATTCCCTATTCTAATGTAGGCTGGTTACTCTCTAGGCAATTACACAGTTGGCATCTGGAAATGTCTAATTTTAACTTCCTGAGATTTCATGGATCCCGTGTCTGCCCCTCTTTTTGATCTGTTAAAGAAAAAATTATTATGACACTTGTTAATAGTAAAAAAATCTTTACCCAGGAGTATTGCATCAGGTATCAAAACTATCATAACAGGGAAGAGAGAATGGGCTCAACTTCAAATACAATAAAGACAAGTGGGGATTTATAGCCAACAAACAAAGTGAAGAATTTGGTGGATGCACAGTTACTAAGAGGAGACATCAGGGATAGGGAGATTCTTCCTAAGTCGATTTAACAGGATTATTGATAAAGGCAGGCCAGGGTCATCCGATATTAAAGGTGGTGGGTGAGGAATCTGACCAGATATCAAGAGTGATCAAATATCAAGAGTGGGGAATGAGGATTCTGACCAGGTATCAAAGGTGATCAGATATCAAGGGTTGTGGGGGGCAACTCTCACTCAATTGACTTAGCAGGATTGTTGCTAAAATTGGGCTAGGCAGGAGATTGGACAGAACAGGAGACTAAGATTGGGGTCTACTTGAGAGGAGGGCTCTGTGAGCCTGGTTGATGTTTGCATACAAACAGTCTTCGTCAATTCTTTTGGTTGATGTTATTTTGTTTTTCTGTACTATATCCTCAAAGCCTTCTTAAGAGAAACATTGCAAAGCAGTAAACTTTGAATTCTTGTATTAGTTTCTTATGCTACTGTAACAAATTATCACAAACTTGGTGACTTAAAACTATAAATTTATTTTCTTATAGTTCTGGAGGCCAGTTTTACTGGGCTAAAGTTAAGGTGTCATCAGGGCTGGTTCCTTCTGGAGCCACTAAAAGAGAATTCGTTTCCTTGCCTTTTCTGACTTCTGGAGGCCACATGGCTCCTCCCTTCCTCACATCATTGCAGTCTCTTGCTTCCATCGTCACACCTCCTACTTCCTCCTTTGACCTTCTTGTCTCTCCTTTATAAGGAGCTTTATGATGACATTGGGCCCACCTGCATGATCCAGGATAATCTCCCCATCTCAAGATCCCTACTTAACTATATCTGCAGATTCCTTTTGCTATATGAGGTACATTCACAGGTTCCAGAGATTCGGATGTGGACATTTGTTGGGGGGTCATTCTTCAGCTTACATATCTTGTAATATCTAAAAACTAGAGGCCCGGTGCATGAAATTCATGCACCAGGAGAGGGGGGTGCCTCAGCCTGGCCTGCACCCTCTCCAATCTGGGACCCCTCAAGGGATGTCCGACTGCCGGTTTAGGCCCCATCCTGCACCAGGAGTCGGACATCCCTCTCACAATCTGGGACTACTGGGTCCTAACCACTTGCCTGCCTACCAGCTTGATCGGCGCCTAACCGCTCCCCTGCTGGCCTCATGGCCCCCAACTGCCCTCCCCTGCCGTCCTCATGGCCCCCAACTGCCCTCCCCTGCCGGCTTCATGGCCCCCAACTGCCCTCCTCTGCCGGCCTCAAGGCCCCCAACTGCCCTCCCCTGCTGGCCTCATGGCCTCTAACCGCCTCTGCCTCGACCCCACCACTGAGGCTTTGTCCGGAAGGAAGTCAGATGGTATAGGACAGTGGTTGGCAAACTCATTAGTCAACAGAGCCAAATATCAACAGTACAACGATAGAAATTTCTTTTGAGAGCCGAAAACCGACTTCTGCACATGGGCCACGAAGTTTCAATCACACTGTACGTGCGCGCCCGCATGTGGTATTTTATGAAAGAGCCACACTCAAGGGGCCAAAGCGCCGCATGTGGCTCGCAAGCCGCAGTTTGCCCACCACTGGTATAGGAAGATGTATGGTCTCTCAGTCTAATTAGCATATTACCCTTTTATTAGTATAGACTATAGGCCTGGTGCACGAAATTTGTGCACGGAGGGGGTGTGTCCCTCAGCCTAGCCTGCACCCTCTGGACATCCCTCTCACAATCCAGGACTGCTTGCTCCCAACCACTCGCCTGCCCGCCTGCCTGATCACCCCCTAACTGCCCTCCCCTGCTGGCCTGATTGCCCCTAACTGCCTTCCCCTGCCGGCCTGGTCGCCTCTAACTGCCCTCCCCTTCTGGCCCAATCACCCCTAACTGCCCTCCCTTGACAGCCTGATCGCCCCTAACTGCCCTCTCCTGCAGGCCTGGTCACCCCCAACTGCCCTCCCTTGACAGCCTGTTCGCCCCTAACTGCTCTCCCCTGCAGGCCTGGTCCCCCCCAATTGCCCTCCCCTGCAGGCCTGGTCCCCCCAACTGCCCTCCCCTGCTGGCCTGATTGCCCACAACTGCCCTCTCCTACTGGCCATCTTGTGGCGGCCATCTTTGACCACTTGTGTGTTGGAGTGATGGTCAATTTGCATATTACTTCTTTTTATATAGGATGGTTTTATTTTTTTCTCATGCTTAATTGATAGTTTGGCTTAGTATAGAATTCTAAGTTCATGATCATTTTGTCTCAGAACTTTGAAAATAGTGCTTCATTATCTTCTAGCTGATAAGAAGTTTGCTGCCAACCTGATTCTTATGCCATGGTATCTGACTTGACATTTTCCCCTCTCTCTACACTTCTGAGATTTTTTTTTTTTTTTTGCATATGTTGAATGTTACAACTGACTTAAGCTGAGCATCAATTTAATTAGTGTCCAGTTCAGTGTAATTAATGTTCATAAGCATGCCTCTAATGTGGCTGTTACTTTACTTTTCAAATTGTAGGTCCCTACCCTTTTAAAAGAAAGCAAGGAAGAAGGAAGCAATGGAGAGAAGAGGAAAGAACAAATAGAATATAAAATTTCACAGTGCTATCTGCAGTAGTTATACATATTGTTAGATAAAACATTTGTTTCATTTGTATACATGTGGTATGTTAAAAAGTACAAAACATTCCAAAATTTAGCATATATTTGCTCAGTGCCTGAAACAGCAGTTTTCACTTTAAAAATTATCTTTAAGATTATGTTACAATATAAAATATATTTGAGGAGGAGAGCATTTCTACTTAGCTTTAATGTTTTAAATAAAAATTTTCTTTGTTTCTCCATGGCAGACTTTATTAAAATTAATAAGAATGTGGCTAATTTTGAATTACAAGAGTAAGGAATATCCTGAAGCTGCTTGTTTAAAGCCCCTGTTTGTTATTAGATGGAATGCTGGGTGTAGGCTGGTGTGGTTCATACTTGGGATCTAGCCTGAAAGACATGTTTTACCCTCAACAAATATCATCTTTGTTTGAATATCTGTGGTCTGTGTAACCACAGCAAGGTCTTTTTTTCTCTCTTAGAATGTATCTGAAATGTCTTCTTTCTTGTGCTTGTTTCACCAGTAAAGTAGAGCTGCCTTCCATTTTTCTGTTTTAGTTTGTTGCAGAATGTGTGGGGCACCACCTAACACTCTTGGTGTGCTTTAGAATTGTAAACTAATAATGAAAGCTTGGAATAGATAACTTTACTCTATGAGGACTGAAGCTGTTGTTAATTCCCAAGGCGAGACTGGGTATCTAACAAACGGTAAAGTAATTTTTAAATTAAAATTGTTGATTTATATATATTTAATGTTCACCTTTCAAAATATACACCAAGAAAATGATTTCCTGTCCATTTTGTTTTATGGGATTGAATTTGAAACTTGACAACTTTGAATGACTTGTTTATTTGAATTTGGAGTTGAGTTGTACTGAGTTACAATACATGCTTTTAAAAAATGTAATTCAGGAGGATACTTGATTTTTTTAACAGTTTTTGTGTTTAAGTGAAGTAATGGTCTTCTTAAAATGTTATAAAACACTCTTTAAAATGCTATAGTTTTCATTTTCTTTCATAAATCTGGGCTCAGAGATGTTTTCTTGTATCATTGAGTATTATTTAATCCAAACACCTTTTATCCTTACTTTCTAAGATTTGCTCTTAAACTTTGAAACATTTTTATATTAGATGTACAGTCAATAAGAATTAAATTTGATTTAATTTGGCTTTAATAATGTAATAGATTTTTTGAATTTGAGAATGATATATGATGTAAGTACTAAGTGACACAGCTGTCATGTTTAAGAGGTGCCTGGAACTTTGTATACACTTGCACACAGACATAAGACAGCTGTTGATATCCCAGTGGTCAGTGTTTTAGGGCAAACTCTTGCTCTTGCAATGAAATTTCTAAGTAAGCAAGCAGAATGAAACCAAAGGAAATATTTGAGTATAATTCTTAATAACTTCTCAACTATAGATTAGACAGTATGAAACACAGTTTAACTGTAGCAGGCTTAAGTTTAAGGATGCTATTTCTTACTCTAAAGATGACTGTTTCACAATGCAGATTATTAAATAACTAGAGGCCCTATGCATGGGATTCGTGCACTGGTGGGGGGTGTGGCCTGCAGGGATTGGCCCACTGTGGGAGCGCCGCTCATCCCGGTCAGCCAAGCGACTGTGGACCTGCCCTCTGAACAGCTGCTCCCGCTGTGAGAGCACCACTCATCCCGGTCAGCTCAGCAGCGCTCCCACTTTGGGAGCACACTGACCACCAGGGGGCAGCTCCTGCATTGAGCATCTGCCCTCTGGTGGTCAGTGCATGTCATAGCGACTGGTGAACCAGTCGTTCTGGTCATTCCGCCATTCGGTCACTAGGCTTTTATTATATAGGATGTCTTTAAATTCCATATTGGAAAAGATTGGCATTTCCATTTAGTTTCTTCAAAGAAGCAGGTTTGACTGTATTTTATAAAATTAATTTGACTTTAAATTTGCTTTCTTTTTAGAATACATGCATTAATAGTATGAAATTTTCTCCCCCATGGGAAAATACTAACATAGGGAATTTCTAAAGGAATTTAAAGATAAAGAACATGTATTTGATTTAGAGTTAACTATTCTAATCATGTTACTAGTAAAGTATATCATCTTTCTTCCATAAAATTAGGATAGTTTCATCCAGTTCCAATACAACCTGTTATATGGTTAGGTTTTCTTTCCTGGAAATCTCTAGACTGGAGATGATTCGTGTAAAGCTCTATATGTTACAGTTTGCCACACTGATGTTTTCTTGAGATACTTTGCATCACTTCCCAACTCCATACTGTTTCCCGTTTTTGCCTTTATTCTTTTAAACTTTTGTCACTAAGTTGGAAATAAGTTTTGACTCCTACAACTGGTAGCAGGAATAAAGGACTGATATAAAATACATTCATACATGCCCAGCCGGTGAAGCTGAGTGGTTGAGTGTTGAGCTGTGAACCAGGAGGTCGGTGAGAGCACATGCCCGGCTTGTGTGCTCAGTCCCCCCAGAAGGGAGCAGATTGATGATTCTCTCTCATCATTGATATTTCTATCTCTCCCTCTCCCTTCCTCTGAAATCAATAAAAATGTATTTTTGAAAAAATAAAATACATTCATAGAAAATGCTTATCCATTGAATTGGCCTAATCATGATAGAAATTGATGCTTAGATGCTCTGTTCATGGAAATGCAACTTAGTAAGTAGTCAAGTTTTCTAGTTTGTGTTTAATTTCTATTGATTTGTTTTCTCTTCCCTTTTGTAAAGGTGTTAGTGTAATGTTTTAAAGGGGGGCAACAGAAGAGGGAAAGAGGAATTGACAAAGTTTCATAAATCTAAAATAGGATAAAGAATCTGTATATAACTGTGTTGATTATCCCAGACTTCTGATTGCATTAGTTTACTATGAAAATCTAAACTAGTCTGTATTTTTATTTTCTCAAACCATTATATTATGTATTCACATTTCCCCCAAAGGACAGCATATTGACATTTTATAATATAACCGAGAAAAACAGTGGCATAAACATTTTTTACTAAATATAGTTTTAAAAATTTACAGGTTCCCATTTTGCTATTTTTACTATTATAAACAATACTAGAGGCCCGGTGCACGAAATTCATGCGTGTGTGTGTGTGTGTGTGTGTGTGTGTCTCAGCTCAGCCTGCACCCTCTCCAATCTGGGACCCCTTGAGGGATGTCCGACTGCCTGGGATCAGGCCTAAACGGGCAGTCGGACATCCCTCTCACAATCCAGGACTGCTGGCTCCCAATCGCTCGCCTGCCTTCCTGATTGCCCCTAACTACTTCTGCCTGCCAGCCTGATCACCCCCTAACCACTCCCCTGCCAGCCTGATTGATGCCTAACTGCTCCCTGCCGGCCCGATTGCCCCTAACTGCTCTCCCCTGCAGGCCTGGTCACCCCTAACTGCCCTCCCCTGCAGGCCTGGTCACCCACAACTGCCCTCCCTTGCAGGCCTGGTCCCTCCCAACTGCCCTCCCCTGCTGGCCATCTTGTGGCGGCCATCTTGTGTCCACATGGGGGCAGGATCTTTGACCACATGGGGGCAGCCATCTTGTGTCCACATGGGGGCGGCCATCTTTGACCACATGGGGGCAGGCAGCCATCTTGTGTGTTGGAGTGATGGTCAATTTGAATATTACCTCTTTAGGATTGTGCTCATTTGATGATCTTATTGACATAAATCCCTAGAGGTGGAATTGTTGGGTAAAGGATATGCCTGCTTTTAAGATTTTTGATACATAATATCAAACTGCTTTCTGGAAAGACTTATACATTTATAATTCTACCCCCAGTGTAAGGTACTTCAGATTTGCTCACTTTTGTCAGCATTGAGCAATACCGTTGCATTTTTCATTAGTCTGAGATAGGTGCAAAGGGATATTTTAAAACTTGTATATCTTTAGCTTTTAGTGAGTTTGATTCCCCCTCCCCCCCCCGTGTCATGGCTTTTAAATTTAGATTTTACTTTTGTCAGAGCTATACTTGGTTTAAAGATTCAGCAGTCTGTAAGACTTACTTTGAAAAATAGCTGACTCCATACCCCTCCCTCCTCACTGCTTACTCCCCTAGCTGATTCTTTTTGTGTTTACTTCCATCGTGCAAGATAACACACGTCTATTGCCATTTCCTGCTTCTGCAGCTTTAGGCATCATCTATTGGTTTCACGCTTTGGATGGAGGGTGAGGTTCTGTGCTCCCAAGCTCTGTACATATATGCACTTTCCTTCAACTCTCAGGGAGTTGATACCTTTAACTCCACCCTTCGTTCTCCTCAGGAATTATCATTTGCTAAGCCTTTGAGGGAAGGGCTTTAAAGAATCCCTCTGTTGTCATTTCAGTTCCGTTTTAGGAGGAATGGATATGTGTGTTCCACCTGCCATCTTTAATTGGAAGTTCTTTATCTTCTCTTTAGTCATCACTGTTATAAAGTAAATGCTTATATGGAGTCAAGATTGTCTGGATTTGAATCTTAGCTTTGCTATTAACTAGTGTTGAGACCTTAGACAAGTTGGTTCAAATCTCTAAACCTCATTTTTTCATCTGTGTAATAGGATTAATAGAATAACTATCTCAGAGTGTTATAAAGTGCTCTTCACAGTAGTATCTGCTGTCTGGCAGTTTCTTAACTCTCTACTAGGCACAGTAAGAGTACAAATATAGTTGTTCCTGCTATTGTTACTCTTGTGAATTTCTTGCTCATGACCTTGACCCAATCTTCCATTGGAATGCTTGTCTTTTTCTTATTGATCAGTGGTACCATTTATGTAGTGTGTCATTGGTCTTTTATTTTTATTCATGGTACTTGGTATGTATAGTCATATTCATACTATTTTATGTTATGATCTCTACTTTTGTTATCAGATTTGTGTTTTTGAAAGATACCTGATGGTAATAAGGGTGTGTGTGTGTGTGTGTGTGTGTGTGTGTGTGTGTATTTTCTGGGAGGAGGGTAAAACTGAAGATTATTATAGTATTTGGGACATTGATAAGGGGGGTCCTCAGAGGTTAAATGAAGAAATGATTATTTTCATCATGTAAGAGAAATGCTTTTTAAAAAAACTCCTGAAGTATAACTTGCTTTAGTTTTCTTTGTGGATGAGTTCCACTAATTTTTAAGAGCCGTTTTGAGTGCTCTTTTCATCATCTACCCAAATGGCTTCATCTGAAAACTCAAAGCTTTTACTTTCAGTTTGTGGTTTAATACTCATTTCTCTGAAATTAGATCAAAATTGATTCTTGAGGGATAAGATTTATCATATCCCCTAAGTTAATGCTATGTTAATAAAGTTGCTTTTTTTTCAATATTATACATAATATTGAAATGATATATATGTTGATATTTTAAGGTTGTAGTTACAGATACTTAACTCATCCTTTTAAGTTTATTTGATTTTTGCTGGTTTGTCATCTTAGGCAGTATGGATTTATTCTATTTGTATCTGTTTTGTCAGTTTTATAATTAATTAACTTTATGATTCTTTAAATAATAGTTCATCTAAATTTGATCTCTCCACAGATTCAGACCAGGATGTAGCACTCAAACTTGCCCAGGAGCGAGCTGAAATAGTTGCTAAATATGACAGAGTAAGTATTTATATTTACTCTTTGAGTAATATTTATTAGTAAAAACAACATATAAATAGAAATGGATTTGCTTCTTGGAGCACTTAAATTACAGAACCAGTTTGTTTACTTCATGTGACCATTGAGGTCATCCTTTTTCTCTGACTCCATCTCCAAACGTTCTCTCCCTCCTTTCCTCTGCACTAACCTCTCCAAATTCTTGCTGCTTTCTAATACACCATGCTTGCTTCTCACTCTGGGTCTTTGCATTGGCCATTTCTTCTGCCGAGAACAGATAGGTCCTGACCATGCTCATGCCTCATTACCTTACCTCTTTCAGGTCTCACCCAGATGCTACCTTAGTGAAATCACTGAGCACGTTGTGTAGTACTCCCCCTGTCCTCTATATTCCGTAGCCCCTTTTCTTATTTACTTTTCACCATAGCGCTTACGATATTAACATACTATATATTATACTTACTTTGTTTGTTGTGTGCTCTCACTCCTAAATGTAAGATTTTCTTTTGATATGCTCTTATTTTTTAAATAAAAGTGATGTTTTATTGGTTTCAGAGGGGAAGGGAGAGAGAGATAGGAACATTAATGATGAAAGAGAATCATTGGTTGGCTGCTTTCTGAGCACCCCACACTGGGGATCACGCCCACAACCTGGGCATGTGCCTTGACCGAGAATCGAACCTTGTGTGACCTCCTGGTTCATAGGTCGATGCTCAACCACTGAGCCACACCAGCTGGGCTTGATTTACTCTTGTGTCTTAAATACTTAGAACAGTTCCTGACTCATACTAGGTACTCAGTAAATACCCATTTTAGTCATAATTTATGGGTGCTATTAAAAATTTAACCTGGATCTGAAAATTTAAATTACACATTATATATAATCTCCATTACATTAAATTAGTTATGGAATCTGTTTTTTGAGTTCTAGGAAATCACAATTATTGAGGATTTAATGTCTCATTATTTCCTTACCTCTTAAGGTCTTTGGGTTGAAGCAATGATTTATAAGTGTCATGTTTTATATTTATATCTCTTGCATGTAATTTTATATGTTACTAGAGACCCAGTGCACGAAATTCGTACACGGGGGCAGGGGTGTCCCTCAGCCCAGCTTGCACCCTCTCCAATCTGGGACATCCCTCTCACAATCCAGGACTGCTGGCTCCCAACCGCTCGCCTGCCTGCCTGCCTGATTGCCCCTAACCATTTCTGCCTGACAGCCTGATCACCCCCTAACTGCTCCCCTGCTGGCCTGATCGCCCCCAATTGCCCTCCCCTGCCAACCTGGTTGCCCCTAACTGCTCTCCCCTGCTGGCCTGGTTGCCCCCAACTGCCCTCCCCTGCTGGCCTGGTCACCCCTAACTTCCCTCCCTTGCCAGCCTGATCCCCCCCAACTGCCTTCCCCTGCAGGCCTGGTCCCCCCCAACTGTCCTCCCCTGCAGGCCTGGGTCCCCCCCCAGCTGTCCTCTCCTGCAGGCCTGGTCACCCCCAACTGCCCTACCCTGCTGGCCATCTTGTGGCGGCCATCTTTGACCACATGGGGGCGGCCATCTTGTGTGTTGGAGTGATGGTCAATTTGCATATTACCTCTTTATTAGATAGGATTTTTGTTTTTTTGGGAGAATAATAGGAGCATGGAATTAGAGAAAGCCATCTGGACTCTGCCCTGCTTTCAGGGAGGCATATGGGCAGGTCTCAACTCAGTGGTGATGTTTCCAGAGTTTGTTTTAAGTTGGTCATTTGGAACAGTAAAACTACCACTCTTGGATGCTTGCATGCATTGGTTTTTTTCCCCCATGCAACTAATACTTACTGACCAGGCTTGGCATTGTGCTGGTCCTGGGGTTTCACATTACAGACATGAGTTAGAGTAGCCTTTGCTCACAAGATGCTCACAGCTTACTTGGAGGAGAACACAGGAGCAGACAATTATAAAGTATACTCAGATGCAGGGGTTCACAAGATAGTTTGGTATTGAGTCTGAAATTTGAGGGATTGGTATAGACAGCTACATTTGGGGTTCCTGCACCAACAGTGCTAGTTAACAGCTTCAAGAATGAGAGAGCAGTGGCTGAGGACAGAGTTATGGCCACACCAACAGAGATACTATGAAAGAGCCACCAAAAAAGAGTTGAAAAGGCATGAGGAGAACCAGGAGAGATGGTGCCATGGAGGTTGAGGAATAAGGCGTGAGCAACAATGCAGACTGCTTTGAAAAACTCCATTAGAAGAGTGTCCACTGGTTTTAACAGTGGGAGATTATTTATGACTCTAGCAGGAATAACTTCTAGGCTGATGTACCTGTAAGTAAAGAAGTAGAGAGACAAGGTGGATAGCCCACTCTAATGAGAAGTTTGGATGAAAAGACAAGAAATACTTTTTTTCCTAAGACAGGCTCACTCTAAAAGTTTAAAGTTTGATGGCTCATTCTTGAGTGTCTTTCTTATCCTCTGCTGTTCCCTCCTTTCCTGGTATTTACAGGAACCCAAGTCTGATCAAAACTTAGTAACATGTGCCCTGGCCAGTGTGTTCAGTGGTTAGAGCATTGGCCTGTGCACTGAAGAGTTCACTTCCCAGTCAAGGGCATGTATCTTGGTCGCAAGTTCGATCCTTGGCCCCTGTCGGGCATGTACAGGAGACAGCCAATCAATGTCTCTCTCTCATCAGTGTTTCTCTCTCTTTCTCTCCTCCCCCTCCATCCCTTCCTCCCACTACTTTTTCTAAAAAGCAATGAAAAAATATCCTCAGTGAGGATTAACAAAAAAACAACAAAAAAAGCTTAGTTACATGTTAGCTGTTGCTGACATATAGTATCTTCCAAAGTTTGTAACTAGAAAATAGTGATTATATTGCCAAAAATATATATATATATATATATTTAAAATTAAGGTGGATAGTTCCTCATTTCCAGCTCTTACTGTTAATACATAAAGAAAAGAACTCTTTGTTTTTGGTCTTTTTATTTGAAAAATTACTCAGTTTTATAGATTTCTAATAACACCCTTCTTTGTTCACTGTTATAGGGACGAGAAGGTGCAGAGATTGAACCTTGGGAAGATGCTAATTACCTTGTTTACAAAGTCACGGATAGATTTGGCTTTTTACAGTAAGTTGCATAGATTGAAACCTAACTTTTTTATTATGATGCTTTTGCAGACACCTGTTATATTGATTTTATTTATTTTTACTAGCACTGTTGTGAATAATATTCCAAGACTGGTCCGGCAACATGCTTTTTGTTATTGAATTCCCTGCATTTTTATCCTCTATCATTGAAATTCAACTATTTTGTAAGAATACAATCTTTAACACTATTCGTTACATTTTAGTAAGAACATTTAGTGCAATAAGTGAGTTGGATTAATACTTTGTCAGAATTAAATGGAAATTAATAAAAAATTGTATTTCAAAAATAATTATTTTATATAAATTTTATTTTATATAAATGCATTTTAAAAATAATTAGCTATTAGAACTTTAGTGTCATGCAGCCTGAAATTGAGCAATGAAAAAAAATGCCATTGATCTTCCTTATACTTGTATTCATGTTAATGTATTCATGTTATTCTCAAAAAAAATTTTTTAAATATATTTTTTATTGATTTCAGAGAGAGGAAGGAAGAAGGATAGAGAGATGGAAACATCAATTTTGAGAATCATTGATCAGCTGCCTCCTGCACACCCCCTACTGGGGATCAAGCCCACAACCTGGGCATGTGCCCTGACCTGGAATCAAACCTTGACCTCCTGGTTCGTAGGTCGACGTTGAGCCATGCCAGCTAGGCATTTGCTTCTCAAAATTAATTCCATTCATCCTGAATATATTATATAAAGAGTTGACAGAGGTCTAGACTGTTACAAAATAGAGTGGTTAAAAGGATTTTGACTCTTAGAAACATCCTACTAATGATGTGAATCTGCCAGTTCTGATTCTGGCATTGTCTAGTCAGGTTCCCATAGACTGGATACTTCTCTTCATTTCTGTGGTGTGTTTGGTTCCATATAGTTCAGTGATTAAGTTCTCAATCAGATGTATTTTTTCAGTCTTGTCTATACTAATAAAAGAGAAAGATGCAAATTGACTGTACCTCTGCGATGCCCACCAGCCAATCAGGAGTGAGTATGCAAATTAACCCTACAAATATGGCGGATTAATTTACATACGCAGGTGCCAAGTGGCCGAGGGAGGGGCACCAAGCCCGAAACCTCCCGGGACCATCGCCACCCAGGGAGATGAGGGAAGTGGTGCCTAGCCCCGCCTGCAGGGTTCCGGGACCATCACAGACATGGGGTTGCTGAGACCCAGGCCAGGCCTCTGGCCACAGATCCACAGTTTCGCGGAGACCGACTCTATCAGGCCGCCCGGAGGCCATGTGGCTGGGCCACAGGGTGCCCGTTCAAGATGTGACACAGAGAGGAAGTGCGGGAGGAAATCCAGAGAATGGGATGTGGGGGTTCAAGACTCACTTCCTTTGGGCTTTGTCCTTCTTGGTCTTGGTTCTTTTCTTTGGGCCTGGAGCCCAAGCACTGCAGGAGAGAGGGATGGATGAAGGCTGAATGTGGAAGAAAGGTGAGGGTGGAGACCTAGCAGAGGTGCGAGGCCCGACTGTCCGGCCTCCTGAGGGGCGGCTCCAGGGCAAGCGCCACGGCTTTGGTGAAGCGGCCGGCCAGGAGGCAGGTGTTCCAAGGGGTGCAGAGCAGCGCCGCACCATCCCTCTATGAGGACACCCCACACAGGCGCTGCCTTTGGCAGCAGGCTCTGGGCAAAATCTGCAAATGCTACTGCAACCTCTAACATTCTGGGCAAAGAACTGACCCTGTGCCCCTCTGGGTACCAGACTTGCTAGGAGTGTGCTGTCACCAATGCCATAGACAAAGGCAAAAACCTGGCGAGGCGGGGTGCACCAGAGGGGGCTCGGGCTCGGGCAGGGGACCCGCGGGCAGGGATCTGCCTCCCTGCAGAGAGTGAGGTTCTGCAGTGGCCCCAAGACGCGGGTGGGCCTGGCCGGGGATCAAGGGGCATGGAAGGACACCGGGGCGGAGGGGCAAGGACCCACAGCCCTGAAGCGGGGGTTGAGGGGCGGTGCCACCTCATTGGAGGGGTGCTGCACTGCAGGGTACCTGACTGATGCGATTCAGAGAAGCTCCCAGCGCTAACCCGCTAACCGGGCCTCGCCCAGGCGGCCTTCGCACTTCAGAGGCGGTGACTCCTGCTCCCACCTTGGCCCAAAAGCAAGCCCACGCCCACCCTGACCCTAGGGGGGCAGTAAAGAATGGGGGCAGGGGGCCGGGGAGAGGAAAGAATGTGGAGTGTCCGCAACAAAGAGGTGCTTGAGAAAGAGGCTCGGAGGCCTGCTGGGAAGGTTTGTTCTGTTTGCCCGGCGGCTGCCCCTTAGGAAGGGCAGAGAGCATGGCTCTGAGGGCTCCCTCCATGCTGAGTCAAGTTCCGCAGCCAGCTGGTATTGGCCTCAGTTTCCTTGTCTGTAAATGGATTAAGCATGTCCCAGTGCCTTCGCTGAGCTTTGATGGCCAATTGAGATACTATATAAGGAAAATGAGGGAAGAAGTGAGAAAGAAAAAGAAAGGCGAACAACACAAAAGAAAGACTGGAAGGAACCTGTAAACCCATTGTCACTTAAATAGGGAATATAGTCAATAGTGCTGTAATGATGGTATGATGCCAGGTGGGTACTGGAAATATCGGGGGACACTTTGTAAAGTATATGATTGTCTAACCACTATTCTGTAACTAATATAAAACTTAAAACTAATACAAAATAATATTGAATGTAAAGAAATGAAAATTGGAGTGAAATTTTTATAAATTTCAAAGCTTAAATACAGGCTGTAAAGTAAGGAAGGGGGAGAATAAAAATAATGTTTTTCATTTTACCACTTTACTGTCTTTTCAGTACATGAAAAAGACAGTTGTCTTTATATGGTGCTTTTATACTTTTCTAAGTCATTATCTCATTGGAATTTCAGGGCAACTTAAAGACAAGATAATTATTCCCTCCACTATTCAAAGAAAGGAAATCTTGGTGTCTGGCCCCAATGATTCAATCATCAAGCTCTTATTGTAAAGCAGGGTTAATGAAATTTTCTGTGAAGGGTCAGATCTATACTAATAAAAGCCTTGGGGGTGATCAGGCCAGCAGGGGAGGGTAGTTGGGGGCAATCAGGCTGGCAGAGGAGCAGTTAGGCATCAATGAGGCCGGCAAGGGAGCAGTTAGGGGGCAATCAGGCAGGCAGGTGGTTAGGAACCAGCAGTCCCAGATTGTGAGAGGGATGTCCACAGGGATCGGGCCTAAACCGGCAGTCGGACATCCACTGAGGGGTCCCAGATTGGAGAGGGTGTAGACCAGGCTGAGGGACACACCCTCTCTGTGCACAAATTTCGTGCACTGGGTCAATAGTTTATTATAAATAGGAAGAAGCCAGAGATTTTTATTTTATGATATATGATTAAATGTTGAAGGAAAAATACAGTTTTTTGTATAGTAGTTCATATCAGTAACATAGTACTCAAAACTTATTCTCTCCTTCTGTTTAGTCTTGCATTTAGACAGTATTTGGTTGTCTAATGTTTTTCTCAGGGTAAAATAAGCAAATAGATAAACAGAAACAGTTCTGAAAGTTAGAGAATATATGCTTTTCTTGTGTCTTCACTGGCTCAGTTAACCATTTCATGCCTCATGTAAAACTACTCTGCATACTGACAGTGTCGTGGAAGCTTTGAAGACATAAAATGATAGAAGACTCCATAAAGGTCTGGACAAATATAAGGTGTTATTATTATACCTAAAGACGTGACATTAGCAGACCCAGAATGTTTTCCTGAGTAGTTATAATTAGAAGACTTTGAATTTCAGCAGAGTAACAGAGCAGAATTTAACTATGATGAAAATACTGTTCTTAAATTAACCCTCCACTTACACTTTTTTTTTTTTTTAAAGTAAATCAAGGTTGGCCACCAATATGGCAGGAAATGATTACACATTTGTGTGGGTTAACAGGCAGATCTGAGGTATATGAGGGAGTTTTGAAGGACAAATTGATCATTTAGCCTGGTCAAGATCAGTGGGTCCCAAACTTGCCTGCACATTAGAGTCAGCTGGGAATTATTTATTGTTTTTAAATAGATTTCTGGGGTCTATCCCATATTTTGATTCAGCAAGTGGAATACAACTCAGCCGATTTTGACCTCCTCTGATGGGAGTGAACCACTCTAAGAGATGTTTTAATCATAAAATGGTCTAATATAGTACAAAATACATGTGAAAAACCTGTGAATTCCCAAAAAGGGTCTAGTAATTACCTAAATTCTCTTTTCTCATTGCTGTGAACATCTTGAGTGAGTTTCTGGCCTGTACTTGGCAATCTAAAAATCGCACTTGGTTATTTTGTTGTTTTTTTCTCTGTGCTGAGATCCATTTGGCACTAGTGGGGAAAAGTCAGTCAATAATCTATCTTAATAATATTAGTTAATATTTATTGAGCCCTTACTGTGTGACAGGTACAGTTTTATGCTCTTTTCATAGATTAACTAATTTATTCTCTCAAAAAACTCTGTGAGGATAGGTACTCGTTTTTATCATTTTTTTCAGATGAAAATGAAGCACAAAGAGGTCATGCAGCTTGCCCAAGTTGTGCTGACAGTGTCAGATCTGGGTTGTGGACCTTGGTAGTCCTACAGCAGAGCCTGTGTTCTGAATTTCTGCATTGCACTGTCTTTTCTGCTCTCCTGTGTTTTTAATAAGAGAAACCTAGTAGAAGGTTTTGAAACGCCTAGAAACAAAACAAAAAAAGGGTGCCTAAGAGAGGGATACTGTTTGAACTGATCACATGTACTGAGGTATGCTCAGATAGCTAAGCTCATCACTTCTTTAAAAACGAAGCCAATTGTACGAGTTCTCATACTGACACAGTAATTTTTTTTAAAATTTACTCCATGATGCAGTTCCAAGGCAGACAGCAGAAATGAAAATAATGAAGCATAAAAATGGATTTTAATGTAATGTTAGACTTTATTAAATTTCACCGAAGTCATTAATTTTTGTTACAATGTCTAATTTCAGTAAAACGCTTTCTATAGCGGTCGCTGCTGGTGGCTTTTATTGCTTGTCACTGTAGACTGGAGTTTTTTGAGTGCTATTGAATAAAGTCACATGGCCTAAGCATTTAGATATTGCTTCCTGTCACATCTTGATCAAAAGAGCATTTCTTTCTGCTGTCTTCATTCTTTGAGATTTTTTGATTGGTTCTTCAATGAAATTGGGTTTTAAGTGTCAATGTCAGTACAATGCAATAGCAAAAACTAACTTTGTCGCCTTCTCTGAAGGCTGCTGACTTCATATCTAATTATAGTTTTAGTAAGTTAAATGACTTGTTATGATATGTGGGGAAGGATGACGGTAATTAGCAAATGCAGTACAGGAATAACTTGGTTTTATAACAGATTTCACAATAAATATGAAAATTGTTGCCAAACCAGCTTGGCTTGATGCTGGAAAAGTAACATCTTTGTGAAGTACTCAGAAATGGGGCGCTATCCCCAATCTGTATGCTGTGATTGCATTGCATCTGAGAGTAGAGAAATCGAGCTTATTTAAAAAGTTAGAGAACTTTCAACATTTTTATCAAAAATAGCCCGTGCTACTCTGCTCACAAAGAATGCTTGGTATTTGGATAAAGATAGATAATGTTTTCAGGTCACAAGTTATTAATAGAAGGGTTAGAAGGAAAATGTACCAAAAATAAAGATAAAATTAATACCAAGCTTCAGGTTTTCAACTAGTTATCAAAATGTATATGTTTATAAAATTTAACTGTAGTTTACGATGTCTATATAAATACTGGAAAGCCAGAATAAAGGTGTTTTTGTTTTTAAAACATATCTCTTTAGATGACAAGGGCTTGAGAACTCTTTCTACTCAACTAATAATTTTGACTGGAATAAGTCTACTACAAAAATAGAAAAAACATTTAGTCAGTATATTCAGCTTAACTGATTTTAACAAGTTAAATTTTAAGTTTCCAAATGAAAGTTTATTTCAAGTTATGGAAATGCTCTGAGCTATTGAAAAATTATAGACACATATATTCTAATTAGTAATTCTATATTTAATAGCAGATGAAAAAATAGATCTAGTTAAGGTTCCTCTCTTTCCAGAGATGACTATGTTGTTGCTGTTTTTGCTTACTGTGTTTCTGTGAGGCATAGTTTCTTACTGTCAGCTTGGTGTTTTCTTTGAGCAGCTTCTAGGTGCTTCTTTCCCTTAGAGCATAAACCCTTGTTTTCTAAAGCAGGGGGAGGCAGTCATTTTCTGTAAAGAGCCAGGTCTGAAATATTTTTGGCTTTATGGACCCTTTGTCACAGTTATTCAACTCTACCATTGTAGCATGAAAACAACCACAGATAATACATAAATGGATGAGCGTGGAAGTGTTCTAATAAGCCTTCATTTACAAAAACAGGCAGTGGGCCGGATTTGATCCATGGCTGTAGTTTGCTGACATAAAGGAATACTCCACTCACCCAGATTTTGGTCCTTTTTTTTTTTTTTTTTTTTTAATAATTGAAGGATATTTAGGTGACAAGGTAAATATGCTCATGTGCATGCAGGCATGCATTCATCTTTCCCATCATATATTCATTCAGCAATATTCGTGTGTTCCTTCAGTATGTCAGCACCTGTGCCTGAGGCTGGTGCAGTACTTTACATGTGTATCTAGACATTGTGTGTAGCTGTTGGGAAGGCAGCATTTCCCTGCTGTCTCCTTGGAAGGCTGTGGAAATCAGTGTATGCCACCACAGATATTTGAGGAGGAATCGTTTTTTGGAGATGAGTGTTGTACACAAAGCAGATTTTGTATAAAAGGTTTTAAGTATGGAGTAATAATGCATGAAAATCCACGTGGGAAACCTTGACCAAGTTCTTGAGGTTTATCATCCATCTATGAAGTCTAAAGGCGTATTACAAAATTCAACATCCATTCATGAAAAAATTCTCAAAATGGGCAGAGGGGACTGTATCTCAACATAATAAAGGCCATATATGACAAATCCACAGCTGAGATCATTCTCAGTGGGGAAAAACCGAAAGCTTTTCCTCTTAAGATCAAATGCCCACTCTCATCACTTTTTTTCAATATAGGACTGAAAGTCCTAGCCAGAGCAAAAAGGCAAGAGGAAAATAAAAGGCATCCAAATCTGAAGGGAAGAAATAAAACTGTCTCTATTCGCAGATAATATGATCTTATATATAGAAAAGCCTAAAGACTCCACCAAAAAAACCTGTTAGAACTAATAAGCAAATTCAGTAAAGTTGCAGGATACAAACTCAAAATACGAAAAATTAGTTGTGTTTCTATATACCAGTAACAAACTATTAGAAACAGAAATTAAGAGAACAGTTCTATTTACAGTTACATGAAAAAGAATAAAGTATCTAGGAATCAATTTAACCAAGAATGTAATAGATCTGTACTCTGAAAACTATAAGACATAGATGAAAGAAATGGAAGAAGATACAAATGAGTGCAATGATATTCTATACTCATGGATTAGAAGAATTAACATTGTTAAAATGTCCATTCTACCTAAAGCAATATACAGATTTAATGCTGTCCCTATCAAAATTCCAATGACTTGTCTTACAGAAATAGAATAAATAATTCTAAAATTTTTATATAATCACAAAAGGCCCCAAAATACCAAAGCAATTTTGCACAAGAACAAGGCTGTAGGCATTACACTTCCTGATTTCAAACTATATTACAAAGTTATAATAATCAAAACAGTATGGTATTGGTATAAAAATAGACACATAGATCAATTGAACAGAATAGAGTGCCCAGAAATAAACCCACATATTAATTTATGACAAAGGAGACAAGAATATGCAATGGGGAAAGAATAGTCTCTTCAGTAAACGATGTTGGAGCCCTGGCTGGTGTGGCTCAGGTGGTTGGGCATCGTCCCATGCACCAGGAGGTTGCAGGTTCGATTCCTGGTCAAGGGCATATGTCTGGGGGTTGGGGGAAATGGGTGAAGGTGTACAATAAGTATAAACTTCTGGTTATAAGTAAGTACTGAGGATGTAATATACAGCATAGTGACAATAGTTAACAATACTGTATTGTACCTTGTAGATCTTAAAAGTTCTCATCATAAGGAAAAAAAATCTGTAAGCATGTTTGCTGATGGATGTTAACTAAACCTAATATAATCATTTGCAGTATATATACATACATCAAATCCTTATGTTATAGCCTACAAGGAATACATTGTTATATGTCAATTGTGTCTTAATTTTTAAATAAATAAAATTTAAAATGAACATTAAAAAATGCTTGGATAGTAGGAGTTCAGTAACCTGGGTATCATGATATAGGGACTGGATAGGCAACCAGATCCTGGTGGGGTTGCCACAGGGAAATTATGTGAAATATTGGGTTGATTGGAAATCTAATACCAGGTTTGTGTACTCCTGGATTTTGCCTAAGGCTGGCTGTGGTTATATGTATACTAGAGGCCCGGTGCATGAATTTTGTGCATGGGGGGCGGGATCAGTCCCTCAACCCAGCCTGCGCCCTCTCACAATCTGGGACCTTTCCGGGGACGTACGTCTGCTGGTTTACGGGCCTAAACTGGCAGTCGGACATCCCTCTTGCAATCCAGGATGCTGCATGCACCAGTGACCATATTTTTCATACAGGTGAAAGGCGTCTTGCTGTTGTATGCTGCATTTTTTGGTCCTGATTATAAAAAGTAGTACATAACATGATCCTTCTGAGGCAGTAGTACCATTTTCCCCATCTTATGGGTGGAAAAACTGAAGCAGAGAAAAGTTAAGTTATTGGCTTTGTCACATAGTTGTAAGTGTCAGAATCAGGGCTGACAAAATGTGCAAGCCAGAGTCCATGCTTGTCATTGCTGCATCATCCTGTTTTTCCAGTGTTAGAGTAGCCTTGCCAGGTTTTAATTTTTAAATGTAAGATTCTGTTCCTAATATATAGGGTAGGGTCCCTAGGCCTGGCCAGTGATCAGGGCCAATCTGTGGGGCAACGAGCTGGGCAACCGGGGTGCCCCCGCTGGCACCCACCTTGGCTGGCAGCCTGGTGCCGCCCGCTGGCCGGCCCTGCCCTCTGCCGCCACCACTGATCATCTCCCTCTGCCTGCTGGCACCTGCCTTGGCTGGCCTGGCGCCACCTGCTCGCTGGCCCCGCCCCCCCACCAATATGCTGTTAGGTGGATTTGCATATTAGGGTTTTATGTAGATAGATTCTGGCATTCCTTGCCCCCAGAGTTTCAATAGTATGATTTGAGGTTAACATGGAGTGGGGTGCTATGTGAAGTCCTGTCTCATCTTGAATTTCATAAAGCAGTTAGTTTTGTAGGACCTGCCCAACACAGGCCATGTAGCCTGAGCAGATGATCAGCATCATTCCACAGCCAAGTGCAAAACTTGGTTCTGATTCAGGGTTGAGAATAGGTCTGTCAGTCTTATTTAGTAAATAGGAGGACACCAAAAAAGTTCACCCAGCAACTTCAAAAAACTTCTCCTGTGATAGGCAGCCATAGGTTCGGAATGTTCAAATAAACAGTTGTCGGAATCAGCTCAAATCAGCTGTACAAAAGGTTGGTCTTGCCCAGGGCAGTCCACTTATCCCAGAAATACCATTCAAGGTGTCGCTGCTGACCTAATTACCTAGGAAGTACATTCCAGTGGTTTCAACAAGTCCTCTCCTATTAGTAAATGAAGAAAGGATAGGTATACTTTTAAACCGAAGTTATATCTTAATTCGAACTCACTGGGTTAGATAATTCTGAACATCTCTACATTAGGCTAAGTGTGATTAAGTGAAAATGTTAGCTTCCATATCTGTGAAATGAGGGTTTGGACTATCTCTCTACTCAACTATTACACCTTTTTGTCAGTTCCATGGCTGTGACTTCATGGTTCACCTAAGGACTCCAGTCATCAGGATAGCAAAACTCTGCTACTCGGAAATACTGGACTCTTGAATATGAATGCATTACACTCTACGAAGTGGTATTATGTGATCTCAAGAGAAACTGAGGCAAGAATGTGTACATATCATTGCCAAAACATAAATTCTGCTGAGATAGCAACTTGAAGCACATAACTTTGTTTATGGATAGCACATTGTTTTTATGTTACTGACAGTGATATAAGAGTCTCAGAATATTTTATATTAGAGGTGATAGCACAAAATTACTGTCAGAAAAGTGAAATTTATCTGTTATTGTATGTTAAAAATTGACATTTTCACAAATGAAGATTTCCTTATTTACCAAATAAAAGGTGAAGTTTGCTTTTTGATTCACAAATTCATTGGGGGAAGTTTTATTTCCTTATACTAATTTTTTTTAAGCAATCATTTATGTATTATAGGCCATGGTTTGAGCCAGAGAATGAAGGTTGGTGAACTATAGCATGAAACTGAGTAATTGAATTTTTAATTTAATTTTATTCACATTTAAAATTAAATAGCCACATCCACCTAGAGATTACTTTATTGGACAGTGCAGGTCTAGAAATGTGAAGATAAGGGACACTGGTTACAGATAGCTACTTGTTTTATAAGGAATTAGGTGGAATGGGAGCTATGTAATGTTTGTAATCACAATTGATGGTTGTACATCACGTGTATGTATTGGTTTATAATTTTTTCAAAGTTTGCTACGACTAATTGACATGTACTGTTTTTTTCTCTGCAGTGAGGAGGAGCTCCCATATCATAATGCAGCAGTGGAACGGGTAAGGCCAGCTCTGCATTTACTGACCGTTACTGGTGAATTGGGTTTATCAGAGGAATAAAATCTACCACCTTCCTGATTCTGAATGCCTTGTTATATATAAGTGGGGCAGTCATTGTTAAAATTTGACCCTAAGTATATCACTATAAATTAAATTAAATTAATGGTGAAATGATTTTAGGAGATTGATGGAACTTCTGATAGATATTTGAGTAAAGGAAAGGTAGCGGTAAAGATTTGCATTCCAGACAGGTAGTTCTCACTCTAGGAGTGCTTCCTAATGCAGAGCCTTTAAGGAGCACAGTTGCTTAGGACCCACCTCATTCGTCAAGTCAGACTCTGGGCAGGAGGCCGGCAGGTAATTTGTAAAAAGTTTCCCAAGAGATTCTCATGTATTCTGTGGCTGATAGAGCACTATTGTAAAACAGAAGCTCTTTGGAATATCACTGTCCCATGAAGTTTTTTTTTTATTGTTGTTGTTTAAAAAAAAAAAATATATATATATATATATATATATATATATATATATATATATATACATTAATAAAAGAGAAACATGCAAATTAACCATCACTCTGCTACACCCACAAGCCACACCCACCAGCCAATCAGGAGCAAGTATGCAAATTAACCCAACCAAGATGGTGGCAGCCACGGAGCTGGAGCAAGCAAGAGGCTTGGGTTGCCCTGGCGATGGAGCAAGCCAAGCTTCCCACCTTCCCTGGCCGGCCCTGGCCACTCAAGGCTACAAAGTTTCAATTATAGAAGATAAATAAATTCTAGATACTTGCTTCCAGCCGGCTCTGGCCTCCACTGAAGGAGGCGCTGAAAAAAAAAAAAGAAAAAGAAAAAAAGGAGGGTGATCAGGCCAGGATGGGATGGCAGGGGCCGTTGGGGGTAAGCAGACCATCAGGGGGGCCAGTTGGGGGTGAGCAGGCCATCAGTTGGGAAGGAAGGTGTGGGCGAGCAGGCCAGCAAGGGGGGCAGTTGGGGGTGATCAGGCTGGTGGGGGGGGGCAATTGGGGGCAAGTAGGCCAGCAGGCAGAGTGGTTAGGGACAATCAGGCAGGCAGGCAGGCAAGTGAGCGGTTAGGAGCCAGTAGTCCTAGATTGTGAGAGAGATGTCTGACTGCCAGTTTAGGCCCGATCCCTATAAACTGGCAGTAGGACATCCTTCGAGGTGTCCCAAATTGGAGAGGGTGCAGGCCGGGCTGAGGAACACTCCCCCCCTCTCCATGCACGAATTTCGTGCACCGGGCCACTAGTGTACACACACACACACACACACACACACACACACACACACACACACACACTGAGTGGCCAGATTATTATGATCTCTGAATGCATAATAATCTGGCCACTCACTGTATATCCTATATAATAAAAGGCTATATGCAAATTGTCCCCTTCACCAGGAGTTTGACCAGCAGGCAGGCCGGCCAACCGCCTATGTCCCCTCCCCATGGCCATGCTGGCCGGACCCTACCCATGCACGAATTCATGCACCAGACTTCTAATATATATATACACACATATACATACATACACTGAGTGGCCAGATTATTATGCATTCAGAGATCATAATAATCTGGCCACTCAGTGTGTATGTATGTATGTATGTGTGTGTGTGTGTGTGTGTATATATATATATATATATATATATATATATCGATTTCAGAGAAGGGAGAGGGAGAGAGATAGAAACATCAAACATGAAAGAGAATCATTGATCGGCTATCTCCTGCACATCCCCAGTGGGGATTGAGCCCACAACCCAGGCATGTGCCCTTGACCAGAATCAAACCTGGGACCCTTCGGTTCCCAGGCCGACGCTCTATCCCTGAGCCAAACCAGTTAGGGCTGTCCCATGCGTGACAACTTTCCCACCAATAACAACCAAGTTTGCTGTAGTCAAATAAAGCTGTTAGCTTTTTAAGGACTTAAGGAAGTCTTATATATAGTAAACCTGTCACCTTTTGGTAGCTCGGGAGTTTCCCCTTTCTTCATTATATTTGGGCAGGGAACTGGTTCCATAGCTGAGACCAGGGACTGAATGTTTTAAAGTTGGTCAGAATCTCTCTTCCCTTCTCTGTTGTGTATGTGTGTGTGGCCGGGGGGCAGGAGAGGTGGGGATACCAAAAAGTGAATTGTAGAATGAGAAGAGGCTACTGATTGGGTTTGTTCCTACTTTGTTTATGTTTGATGAGGAAGGAGGCTGAATTTCATATAATTGAGGTAAAATTAAAATTGGAATTTGAAAAAATATTTCAGAAAATCTTTCTAAAATCAAAATTTTCTGAAAATAACAACTGTGGTACAACTTTGAGATGTAGACAAAATTGCCATTTGACATATATATAGAGTTCCCGATAGGTACTGCATACAGTTGAATTCTCTTGTGACTTCCTGATTCTCTCAGTATCAGACCTTGATGTTTTGCGAAGGAATTTTTTTTTTTTTTTTTTTTTTTTGCTTTTACTTTTATTTAGATTTATTTTATGCTGAATTTACTCCCGGGCCATAAGTTTTTGTTTCTTCAGTTTCTTCTGAGATACCTTTTTCTTCTGTGCAACCTCCTCTTCTGATTTAGGAACAGTCTACTCCTTTTCAGTAAGGATCATCTCAATGTGGCAGGGAGAGCTCATGTTTGGGTGAATCCGCCCATGAGCTCTGTAGGTTCTACGCCGCATCTTGGGAGCTTTGTTCACCTGAATATGCTATGTGACCAGAGAGTCTACATCTAAACCCTTAAATTCAGCATTACTGTCGGCATTTTTAAGCATGTGCAGCAAAAATTCAGCACTCTTTTTGGGCCACCAGCTCTGTGTCCAGCCCCACTGTTTTGCCTGGGCACACCTACCAAGTCCACCATTGTAACGATGGAATGGCACACACTGCTTCTTTAAGGTGACATCCTTCAGATACTTGGTGGCTTTTCGAATATGCATACCCTTGATGGCCTGGGCAGTTTCACGAGTGTTCTTAAAGTGAACGCGGAGATTTGAGCCTCTTGATTGGTGTGATTTTGTGGGGTTTTCTGGGTCTAGTGAATAGCGAACCATTTTCAGAGGTCACCTGTGGCTGCTTTGGGGAAGAGCAGGAATTTTTTTTAATAGCCACATTCTTGCAGAGCACTGGACTAGGTATTGCCTAGAATATTTGGATCAAATAGACATAGTTTCTGCCTTTGAGATGCTCACTGTCTGCCCAGTGACTAGAGGAAGGTCAAGTGAGAGATTGATTGATTATTGGTGGCTTTTGGGAGCGTAATATTAGTGACATGAAATGGCTATGCTGGTGGTGGGGAAGGCAGATCTGTGGCTAAGGAATGAATGAGAAGGAAGTGATGAATAACAGTGAGCAATTTCTAAATTCTGTCTCTAGTGAACTTTTTACCAATCCCCTTTGAAATGGGAACATAAGGATTTGTTTCCACTCTCTGCCCTTTCTTCTCGCCTAGTGCCCTGATTGACAGATTGCACTAATCCTTGGACCCCAGTGATACCACACTGCTTCATTGCCCCTCGCTATACTCATGTCTTCATTTCTCTCTCTTCCCAGCTCAATTCTGTAGTCACTTGCGTAAACCTTAACCTCCCTTCCCTCTGTTGCTTCTTCTGGGCTAAACTACGGCCCTAGTTAAAACCAACTTTCTGCTGCTGCAGTGCCTGCACTTGCATAGGGAAGTGCAGCTAGGGAAAGACAGCTGAGCTGACTGGTTTTACTTTACATTTATGATCACAAACCTCAGCTGGAGCATTAGCACTGCCTGGAAGTCACACTGTTCCTCCCTAGTGAATGAATGTCTGCTCTCATTTCAACTATTGGAGCCTTCTCTTTCCCCCTCAAACCTCCACTACTCCTTATCTGTCCTCTCTCAGCTAATGGCTTTGCTTCTTATCTATACTAATAAAAGGGTAATATGCTAATGAGACCAGACATCTTCCAGATGTCCTTCTGGACAAAGCCACGGTGGCGGGGGCCAAGGCAGAGGTGGTTGGGGCAATCAGGCCAGCAGGGGGAGCAGTTAGGGGGAGATCAGGCCAGCAGGGGGAGCAGTTAGGAGGTGATCAGGCCAGCAGGGGAGAGAGCAGTTAGGGGGCAATCAGGCCAGCAGGGGAGAGCAGTTAGGGGGTGTTCAGAATGTCAGGAGAGCAGTTAGGGAGCTATCAGGCCAGCAGGGAGGAGCAGTTAGGGGGCAATCAGGCCGGCAGGCAGAGGTGGTTAGGGGCAATCAGGCAGGCAGGCGAGTGGTTAGGAGCCAGCGGTCCCGGATTGTGAGAGGGATGTCCCAGATTGGAGAGGGTGCAGGCCAGGCTGAGGGACCCCCTCCCTCTCCGTGCACAAATTTTGTGCACCAGGCCTCTAGTTTCTTGTAAGAAAACAGAAGCAATGAAAAGAGAATTTCCCTGGGCTTCCACAACCACACCTACCCACCTGTCATCATTTATGCCTAAAGCTCTAGTTCCTGTGCATGTATATGTTGTTCATTCAGGAACATCATTCGAGATATTCTTTCCTCTCTCTCCTGAATTCTTTCTTTTTCTACTTAATTGTTTCCATTAGAGTAAAATCTATTATTACTACCATTAAAAAATAAACCCACAAAAACACCAATCTTCTTTTGACCCTATTTCCTCCTCAGCTACTGCTCTGATTCCTACAGCATTTTCTGTTGCCCTTACTCTTGAAAGTGGTTCCTATATTCTTTCCTGCAGTTCTTCCTTGTACCCATTCCAATTAGATTTTAACTCCTACCCCCCACCCCATTGCTATTATCGGGGTCTCTAATTACCTCTCTACTGGTACATCCAGTAGTCAATTCCTAGACTTCCTCTTGACATAGCAGCAGCATTTGACATGGTTGGTTACTATCTATTCTGACATACTCTCTTTGCTTGGACTTCAGAACTCACATATTCTTCTTTCCTCACTGACTGCTCTTTCTCAGTTTGCTCCGCTTGCTTTTCCTCTCCTCCTTGATCTACACTTCAGGGTGCCTCCTGGCTCAACCTTGAACTTCTTTTTCCCATCTGTGTTTCTTCTGTGGTAATCTCATCTAGCTTTTGGCCTTAAATGCCAACTGTATGTTGATGACTTGGCTCCCTCAATCCAAGACTTGTATATTTTTGTATATACATTTCAGTGTCTAGACTTAGATGTCTTACTGACGATATACGTTTAGGTGTCTGATAAATGTTCAAACTGGGGTTTCTGTTATTCTCTTCAAATTCTTTCTATTTATAAATTTCTTTATCTCAGTAAATGGGAACTCCATTCTTCTAGTTGTTCAGTATAAAAACTTCTGAGTTAGCTTTGACTTTTTCTTACTGCTCTTTTCATCTCTTAGCCTTCAAAATGTATTCAGAATCTGATCACCAGCTCCACTTCTGCCACCTGGTCCACTGCAGCATCTCTTCTGGAGCTTCCAACTTCTTACTTCTGCCACCTTTCCCCTGCCCCACAGAATCTATCCGTTCACCAGAAAGCCAGAATGATCCTCTTAAAATAAGTAGGATCATGTCATTCTCTAATTGAAACACAGGAAGAGGGAAAGTCATTATAATGGCCTGCAAAGCCCTGTATGCCCTGGTTTGTGTGAAGTCTCTCATCTCATCTCCTACTGCCTTCCCTTGCTCACTCACTGGCCTCTTTAGTGCTTCCTGAGCATGCCCACCATATTCCTTCTATCAGGCCTTCTGCACTGGCTGCTTCCTTTCTCAGGATGCTCTTCCCCTTGATAGTGACAAATCTCGGTCCCTCAATACTTTCGGTCTCAAATGTTACCTTCAGAAAAATACCTTCCCTGGCCATCATTTCTAAAATTGGGAACTGTCCCCCACAATACTAATTATTCTCTTCTCTCCTTTATTTTTCTCTTTAGCACTTACTATTTCAAATAGTAAATATTTTATTTATTTTTTTAATTTATGACTTTCCTCACTAGGATCTAATCTCTATGAGGTTGTTTTTTTTTTAAACCTCTTTGTTCACTGCTGTATCCCCAGAACCTAGAGTAGTGCACATAGTATGTTAGTATTTGTGCACTAAGTAGTGGCTGAGTGAATGACCAGATGAATGGTGTAACTGCTTTATAACTAAATATGTTGATTTAAAGACTGCCAAGATTGTCCCTTCGAATGTTAAATACCCTTTATATGAGACATCATGGAGAGAAGAGTTGGAAGGTATCTTGTAACAAAATATACCTGAATTGTGCAAAATAGAAATCTGGCAACTCAGTATTGACTTCTCTCTGTATTGCCTACCTTCTTCCCTTTTAAAAATAAATTCCTGGTCCAGAAAATCCAAAAGTCTTGGATCCAGCGATTTAGATTGAAGAAATGTGACAGTAAAGAAAAGAAGAAATATAAGACAAAAGCTGTATTTTAGAGGATGCATAGTTTAGGTAGGCTTTAAAAAAATACCTTATTATTCTTAAATTAAAAATTCTTTTTGACATTATTGCAGGAGTCCCTTTTAAAATATATTTGCCTGCACAATGCAGTCAAGCTTGTAATTAATTGGTTGTTTAATCTCAAGAGTTTAATATAACAGGAAATCACTAAAAAATGACCTATGCACTCCTTAATAATTTAACAGAAATTTAATTTTATATTCGTTTGTCAGTCTTATATTGAGAGAAGGGCAGAATTCTGAGGCTGCTGATTGAGATTCCATTGTGCCTTTCATATATAAACTGCTCTCATATTGCATGACCTACCTTTTACCATTTTGGGGGAACTTTACACATGGGCAGAGCAATATAAGGCTACAAACTTTTTAGTTTATCAGGATTTCCTCCAATTTTTCTGGTCTAACTTCAGTTTATGTATTCTTCGGTAACTGCCCAGTCCTCATGGCCAAGCTCTGCCATATTGAGGAAACTAATAGAAAATTCTACATGTATGACTTTGTTGAATAAAATCAATGGAAATGATAGCCTTGCTGATGTCTAAGATGTTTATTAATCGTTACAAAGCATACCCTTGAAGCATGCACTTATTGTCACTCGGGAAGCCTGTACACTAACACATAGTCAAGTAATCATGGCTTTAGTTTCAAGTTTGCCAATATAGTATTTTATGGAAGGCAGATCTCTATTTAAAATAAGGATATTTTGTTTAAAATAAGGATAGCGCGTCATACAAGGATTAGTGTTAATATTTACAAAGTGCTTTGGATTCCTCCAAATAGGCAATTAAACAAATACACACACTTATTATGTTTACTGTACAGAGAACAATATTAATAATGAGTTATATTGTTTCTTTGAGCTTACTGATGTTTTTCATAAGGAGAAAAGGATATGTAAAACTATGCGTCTTTGTAGATTCATCTATTTAGTGCAATATTTTGCATGGCTTACAAAATATGGGAGTCTATTCCTATCTTTTGAAACTACATTTTAATTTTATGTGGTTTGAAATCTTAAAATACACGACTGGTAGATCTCTCAATGTTATTCTGTCAAAACACAAAGCTTTCCTTCTTCTTGTCCTCTCCTGCCTCTGCTGGTGAGGTGTAGGTGTTCGTGTCTCTGGTCAACTTGATCCTGTCAGGCTTCCTAATGCAGGAGAGACAAAGAAGTATCTGAAGACATAAACTTCATTAAAGTTCTAAGTTTTCTTATTCTGGAAGAGAAGCTATTTAATACCCATTCATGCATGTGTGTGTGTTTAGCCTTTACCATCTGGATTATTAATCATGTTAATAGTGGGAGGAGCCTTGGACCAGATAGAAGAGAAGCTAATACTTATGTGGGTGATCAACAGTTGTTAAGTGCTTACTGGCCCTGCATATGGTTAAAAATATATGGAGGTTGAGAGGTAACAAACGAGATATTGGTCCAGTTTTAGTCTTTACACCCTCCTTGCTCAAATAGGAGAGGGGCAGTTATGATTCATAGGGGACAGCAATTTAAGATAATTGAATGTACACTTCAAATGTAAGTTTAGTCCTTTGCTGCAAATAACCCTTGGTGAGGGAGGGGGCGAGTACACAACAATGTACCATTTTTGTAGTCAGTGGAGGTAATGGAAAGATATAGAGAATGTAGGATGGAGACTAAGACCTCGGATCATTTTCCTTTTGATACATGTTGTTGTCATATCCTTAGGGGAGTAGAAGTTTCTTATACCCGGGTCTCCTATATGATTTTAAAAATTGAAATGATGAGCATATATAGTATCCAGATCTTAATTTTTGAGGATCATTCTCCATTAAAAAGAACTACTGTTTCTTAAAGAAATGGCTGTTGTAAGTCCAGGTAGAAAGCATATAAAGTGAGCCTGAATTATTTTGTGCCAGATAGAGTATGTCTAAAGCAGTGGTCGGCAAATTCATTAGTCAACAGAGCCAAATATCAACAGTACAGCGATTGAAATTTCTTTTGAGAGCCACATTTTTAAACTTAAACTTCTAACGCCACTTCTTCAAAATAGACTCGCCCAGGCCGTGGTATTTTGTGGAAGAGCCACACTTAAGGGGCCAAAGAGCCGCATGTGGCTCGTGAGCCGCAGTTTGCCGACCACTGGTCTAAAGGATCCACTTGAAGAGAGAAATCTCCATCCAAATAAGAGGGGTCAGCTAAATTTGGGGCAATTTGAACTTCAAAAAGAACAATGATAGTAGATTACAATACATTGATAAAACAGCCCCTTGTATCATAGTGCTATTAAAAATGTGGAGGAGCTAGGAAGGCAATCCTTTTTAATAGAAAATGTCAGTTAATCATACAGAAGGAATCATAGGATTAGAACAAACAAACAAACATCATTTACCACTGTCAGAATCAGAATTGATTCAGACAGGGATTATCACTGTATGGTAAGACCACTGAGTAGAGTTGTTAAGGAACAGATTATCCAATTAATAGCATTATGTGTTAATGACAAATAGTTCAAGATGCCAAATCATAAAAGTAGCAAGAAGGTGAGTTGGGGCCATATTGTGAAGACCCATCCATGTGGAACATTTTTGTGGGTGATTAATGGGTAGCCATTGAAGGGTTTTAAACGGGACACGTTTTAAAAATTGTGGTGGCAGTGTAGAGGCTTTTTTGAAGACAGTCAGGGTTACCCTTAAGGAGTTAATGCTTTCTTCTAGGAATTGGGATCGCCTGAATTAGGGCAGAGGACATGATGGAAACATGAGACATGGATGGGACCAGCAGAGTATAGCATGGATGTGGGAAGGAAGGTAAAATGAAGATTGAGAACAACTTAAGGTTCTGGTTTGTTTGACTTAGTGAGTAGTGATGCTGTTAATTTATGATAGGAAAGAGGAGAATAATAGCAGCATGGTGAGGGAAATGGTTTTGGATATGTTGAATTTCAAGTATTTGCTGAATTTGTAGGTTGAAATTCTAACTTGCTGTTATGTTCTAGTTTGTGTTGGTGTTAATTCAGTTCATGGCAAGATGCTGTTCCTCAGCCTGTTTTTCTAGAGCACTTGAGTTCACATTTGTCACATGGTTTTCAATTAATTCTGGAATAGTCAGCTGTAGTATGTTTGGTGATAAAGTATATTTTATCCATGAATTATATATTCATGAGCTGAGGGCGGGGAAAGACATTCACATGCATTCAAGTCTGGTGTAGCTGAACTGACAGTATCATGGAGTTAACATTTAAACCAGATTCAACTACTGATATATAATTTTTAAATCCTATAGCCTGGGAGCTTTTCTCAAGGTGTATCATTTTTGTTTTTTGCTGTAGGGGAAAGAAAATCACGCTTCATGGTTCTTAAAAGTGTGTGTGTGTGTGTGTGTTGTCTTTGCATGTGAGAATTTATAGCATTTAAAATTATCTATATATATGATAAGCATTAGAATACCAAAGAGTGCCATTACAAAAAAGAATGCTTCTTAAAGTGATTAATTGATAATTCATAGTCATAAAAATGAAAGATAGCAAGAGACAGGCTAGATCTCAGCAGGGTTGTTCCTGACAAAGTGTGTTATTGTACTCTATGTTGGCTTGAATTATTTTCGTGCTTTCCTGTTGGTGGAGAAGAGGATATGCTTCGAATAAGTCAGGGAAGGAAGTGCAAAAAAACCCAAATGGCAGCTTAGATCAATCTTAATTTTTCATAGCTTCGCCTTCTCTAAAGTCACATTGAGCAGAAACATTAATTAGATTTCAGTGCCCCACTGAGTTTTGAAATTAAACATATTTCTAGAACCATCTGCAACATTTTATCACTAATAATATAATGAAGAATATGCTTAGTCTTTTGAAAAATGGAATTTATAACAATATCTTTTGCTCACAAGTGATCATCTTTTATTATGAAAAACCCATCAAAATTTTTATAAAGAGTTTTAAAAATATGCCTAAAAGTAAAATTTTAGAAAATATTCTTATTGGTTATAATCTTTTTCTAAATTCAGGGTGGATTTTGGTGAAGCATATATTAAGTATATGGTGCACTGTTCTTCTTTGGGATTTTATGCCCTTTTTAAGTCTGAAAATATTGATGGCGGGCATGTGCCACCTGCCTTGCCTGTTTGAGGCTGGAATATAGACAGTCAGTAGGAGCTACTGCCTTCATCCAGGAGTGCCATTGCCTGAGCTACAGCAGGGCCACGATGGAAGCAAGAGAGGAGTGGAGCTAAAAGTGCAGGTCCTGAAGCCAAGCTGCCCAACCTCAAACCCCCTTCAAACTTGAACTTACTAAATGGGGGAATTTGGACAGTCACTTAACCCTTTTGTGCTTCTGTTTCCTTATCTGTACAATGGGCATGGCTATGTTTACCTCACAGGGTTGTAGTGAGCATATGTTTTGAGCATAAAAATGTATCCTTAGAATAATTTTATTTCCTGTGAATCTTTCATTTCCATTGCTTTTTATTCTTATGCTTATTATACTTACAGAGGCCTGCAGAAAAGAAAATGTAGGGATTGAGAAAAATGAACAAAATAGCAGAATCTCAGCTCACTTATAAGAGAAAATTATGCTGGGTTTTGTTCTCATGAAAATGAAATAATTAAGTGCCTACTCTGTGCCCAGCACTGATCTGGGCAGTGGGGAAACAGCAAACATCCCAGCAGCTTTCCTAGGGAAGAGCGTGGGTTAGGTGTGCAGGTGTCCTGACCCCTAAAAGGAGACAGACTTGCTCACCTGGTCATAGGCTAAGGTTACCACAGACTTCTTGGCTGAGGAGGGTGTTTTTTCTTGCCTGAAAGGAGAGAAGACAAATATGCTTTCTGAAAGTTATAGGGACTGAGGGCTGTATGCCCAGTTCTTTTTTCTAAATTTACTAATCACAGTCGCTCTACCACCTTAGGAGTGAGTAGGAGATTGGACAGCAGGCCCAGTTCCTCAGGAAAACAATATCCCTCTCCTGGCAACCAAAGAAGTGAGGAAGAAGCACTTTCTGTGCCACCTTCCCATTTCCCAGCTTTGCTCTGGGTCTCAATGTAGTGTGATCTACAAGACTGTTTCCATTCAGCCTCATCTAATGCTGATTATCTCAGAACTCCATCCACTCATGCTTCTTAGAGTATTCTTCCCCACATTGCACTTGATGAAAATCCTGATAATCCTTCCATACCTTATGAAAGGCTCATCTTCTGCCATCCATCAGGCAGGTTTGACTACTCCCTCCACCATGACCTTACTCTCACCCTTCCTGACACTGTGTGACAGCACCTGTCACAGCATGTTTCCATATCAGTCACCCTGAGCTAATGGCGAACTTTCTTTTTCAGCAGCAAGTGTTACTTTTGTATAATTTTTCAGTAGCATAGTGATAATTAAATATTAATCACTCCACGAATCTAGAAATACCCAATTCTTTGAAGAACCAATTCTGTCACCGAAAACATTATGATGCTAGAACTCAGTAAAATTTGTGGGGTGGGGGAAAAGGGAAGAAAATGAGATTTTGAAGTTGTGTTTTTGTTGTTAAAAGGTAGTTCAAAATATTTTAAAATTTCCTTTTGGTTTAAATTTGTATAATAGAGCATTTTGGAAAATTTCAACAATTCCTTTCTTTTTACCCCAGTGAAGTACCTCCTGTGTATCTTTAATTTTCGCTATGGAATTCCATTGATACAACTGTAAAATTATTAATACAACTTAATAGTAGAATACTTGCTATTTAATATAGCATAAGTCTTTCAGCAGTCCTTTTTTAGCAGCATTTTCTTTGACATTGTTTTGAAATTTGTAAGTAAAGAAGCCTTGAACAAATAGTAACAATAAATTTTGATTTTATTTTAGCAAAAGCATCTGGAAATTGAAAGAACTACTAAGTGGTTGAAAATGCTAAAAGGATGGGAAAAATACAAGAACACTGAAAAGGTAATTAAAAATAATGTTACTTCCTGGTGAAACTATACAAGTTCAATGTGGATTTTCCCAGTACAAGTTTCTGTTTAATTATAAGACTATTACATTCATATTCTTAAAAAACTTTTTTAGTTTAATTGAATTTTAGTGGAATGCCTCAAAATAGGATTCTTTTTTTAAAAATTTTAAGGTTCTGTTTAGTAATAAACAACAAATAAAGTTACAAGACAGATCACAGACTGAAAAATTTTTAAACATACAAATTATAGATTAGTATACATGACATATGCATATGTATGTATGATATATATGTACATCTACCATATATATAATATATATATATCTCCTATAACTCACTTATTTTTATTTATTTTTATTTTTTAATATTTCAAGAAAGACGATCTTAAATATAATAATGTCACATGCAATAAACCTTAATATCTCAAGAAAAACGATTTTAAATATAATAATGTTACATGCAGTAAACACCAATTATTCAAGAAAAATGATCTTAAATATAATAATATTACATGCAGTACAAAATAGGATTCTTTATGTTGTAACAGAGTGCCCAGTTCAGATTGTTTTCCCAGTTAAGAGGATGTATTGGGTAGTCCAGAGGTAGGCTGGGTTTTAGGAATGATTTAATACAGCTGCTCAGTTACATTGCCAGTGACTTAATTTCTTTGCACTTCTCTTCTGCCTTCTGCAGTGTCAGCTTCACCATGAGGTTGGCTTCCCTTTGGGATCACAATTATTGCAGTAGTTTCAGACTTCATATCCACATGTCTCACTGCTCAGAAAGGGAGGACTGGCTTCTGACCTCTTTCCTGAAACAGGAACAATCTCTTTTTCTAGAAGCTTCTAGCAAACCTCCTCTTTAATTTTTTTGCCCTGCATTGAGTTTGTGCTCAGTTTTGAACCAATTAAAAAAATACACACCTATTAATATCACCACCAACCTCATCAAGAAGTCTTTAAATATTGGTGAATTTTGAAGTTTATGGGATAGAAATTTTCTAAAATTCTAATTTTGCTTGAAAGGTCAAATGTTATCAGTGGTACCAAATACTATCAGATATTTTCCTTAAAGTGACAGGCTTCATTTATTTTTGAGAAAATGTTAAATACCCAAATCTGAATAACTATAGTTGTATTACTCAGTAGTTTTTTTCAAGTAATAAGGTATTTCATGAAAAAAGCAGTTGATTCAGGTCATGATTCAAACAATTTTGTAAGTGCTTTTTCTTGAGGCCATCACTGTACTTGGATGTGCAGAAAAGTGCTCAGTGTGTACTTCCCATGCCATCGCTCAGAATATTAATAAGATGTGTATTCAAGAGTTGAGATTAAAATTAATAATTTCTACTGCTTCATCTAAAGTAAAATAAACTTGTTTTAAACTGTGAGTGGAGAATACGGTGACCACTAGCGTAGTGCTGCTACTGTGCGATTTGTGTGAAGGTGCCAGTAGTTTTATGACCATTGCTTGTCTGCTACCGTGCAAAAGGCAGTATAGTGAAAAAGGCAACTGACATTTTAGTTTTATTAGGAGAACAGCTTTGACCTCATAGACCGTGCTTTGAGAACAGCTAACATTTGCATTGACTTCCTCATAGTAAAATGGAGATAATCATACCCATTTCAAAGGGATGGAAAGTGAGCAATTAATGCATATATAGCACTCAGTACACACCTTGCAGAGTGTAAGCATTCAGTAAATATTTGTTACTGCTGTTAGTTTTTTGAAGGGAGTTTGGACAAAAAAAAAAAAAAAAAAAGAGGAAAATACAACTGAATTAACTATTAGGATTTCTATTTCCTCACACTTCTTTTCTGTGTTATTTTTTTTTTTCCTTTTTGCATAGATACAAATTGTGTGTCAGCATTTGTTAATAAGAATTCCAGGAAAAGAAATCAGTCTCTTAGATTCTAATGAATATTACATAGAAACAGTATTGCCTAATGGTTAGTAATAGACTCTGAAGCCAGGCCATCCTCGGTTCAAATCTCAGCTCCACCACTTTATTAGCTGTGCGACCTTGGGGAAGATATTTTACCTTTTTCTGACTTAGTTTGCTCATCTGTAAAATGGAGATAAGAATAGCATTTACCTCTGAGTTGTTTAGAGGATTAAATGTTAATTCCTATAAAGCACCCTTAGTATGCAGTCAGTAAATGTTGCTTATTATTGTACGAAAAAAGGCTCTATGGCTAAATAAAGTAGAGAAAATCAGAGCTAAACATAGTTAAGCAGTGTTTCTTTACTACAGGACTTTTGAGAGTCTTTAATACTATAACATGTGATGGGAATTTTTAAGAGGGACCTTAAATTGTACAAAACTTACTTAACCATGGAAATCTTTTTGTCCTGGGGTATATCACAATGCTCATGTCACTTTTTTTTTTTTTTTTTAAGCATCTTAAGTATTCTTATTTAAAGTTTAGACTCTTATTTTATTTTCATCAGCAGTGAGTACCTTGCTGATTTTATTATCTGTGTGTTTTAGCATTATGTTGGAAGTCACGATGTTTTTAAGAGGATCAGTTCCAAGTAGAACATTAATTACAATGCCTGTGCTCTTGTTTAATATTTTGCCGAGTCTCTCAGATTGGCCTAAAGTTGACAGTTATACTTTACCTTTTGTCTTTGTGGAAAGATTGCTCAAGTGGTAATTACAAGATAAATTTTGGTGCATTATACTTATGCTTTAATCTCATATTCAGTCTAATAAAATATTTGTAGAGTTATATGGCTTTATTTTCTTGCCTAGTATATATATATAGTATAGATATATAGATATCTATGATAGTAAGTAAGCCTCTGTAAAATGAGCAATTCTACTAGGCTATCATTCTGCACAACAACTCTGGCTAATTTAGTTCCCAGTTAGAGAGATTTTAACAGAACTATTGCTTTGATGTATAATTTTAAAGCACTTTCCCACAACCATAATGGTAGAATTATTGGATGACATATATGGTCCAATTTAGTGTGAACAGAATGCACCTTCTAAAATAATCACTGCTTTCAGATCATACCTAGTTTTAAATTGCATTAAAGTAAAAAAGTAGCATGTATTTTTCTTCTCTTCTAAGAGGAGCAGGTATAAGTTTTCTTTCCACAGATTCCTTACTTACAAAGTAGTAAACAAAGAAATTCATAGAAATATATACATACATATATATATACTAGAGGCCCAGTGCACGAGATTCATGCTCTCGAGAAGGGGTGTGTCTCAGCCTGGCCTGCACCCTCTCACAGTCCAGGAGACCTCAGGGGATGTCTGACTGACAGCTTAGGGAGTGGGCCCAAAGGGAGTGGGCGTAAGCTGTCAGTCGGACATCTTTAGTGCTGCCTCAGAGGTGGGAGAGGCTCCCGTCACCACTGCTGCACTTGCCAGCTATGAGCTGTGTAACTGGCTTCTGGCTGAGCAGTGTTCCACCTGTGGGAGGGCACTGACCATAAGGAGCAACTCCTGCATTGAGCGTCTGCCCCCTGGTGGTCAGTGCGCATCATAGCAACCAGTTGTTCAGTCGTTCAGTCAATTTGCATATTACCCTTTTATTATATAGGATTATTATATAGGACTAGTGGCCTGGTGCACAAAATTCGTGCATGGGGGGGGGGGGCATGGTGTTGCTCAGCCCGGCCTGCACCCTCTCCAATCTGGGACCCCTTGAAGGATGTCCTACTGCCAGTTTACAGGGATCAGGCCTAAACCGGCAGTCGGACATCCCTCTCGCAATCCGGGACTGCTGGCTCCTAACCGCTCACCTGCCTGCCTGCCTGCCTGATTGCCCCTAACCACTCTGCCTGCCAGCCTGCTCGCCCCCAACTGCCCCCCGCCAACCTGATCACCCCAACTGCCCCCCGTGCCAGTGTGCTCACCCCCAACTGCCAACCCTGCCAGCCTGTTCACCCCCAACTGCCCCCCCCCCCCGCTGGCCTGCTTGCCCACACCTTCCCTCCCCACTGAGCTGCTCGCCCCCAACTGCCCCCCTGCTGGCCTGCTCACTCCAAACTGCCCCCCTGCTGGCCTGATCCCCTCCAACTGACCCCCACTGATGGCCTGCTCGCCCCCAACTGGCTCCCCTGCTGGTCTGCTTACCCCAACAGTCCTGCCCTTCACCAGCCTGATCACCCACAACTGCCGTCCCATCCTGGCCTGATCACCCACAACTGCCCTCCCCTCTTGGCCTCTAACTGCCTCTACCTCAGCCCCGCCACCATGGCTTTGTCCAGAAGAACGTCCAGAAGGTCTCCTGGAAGGTCTCCCAGTCTAATTAGCATATTACCCTTTTATTAGTATAGATCAGCAGTTCTCAACCTATAAATATCTGTGTTTTCCGATGGTCTAAGGCGACCCTGCTAGCGACCACAGGTTGAGAACTGCTAGCAGGGTCGCCTAAGACCATGGGAAAACACAGATATTTACATTATGATTCATAACAGTAGCAAAATTACAGTTATGAAGTAGCAACGAAAATAATTTTATGGTTGGGGGTCACCACAACATGAGGAACTATATTAAAGGGTCGCGGCATTAGAAAGGTTGAGGACCACTGGTATAGACAAAGGCCTGGTGCATGGATTGGGGCTGGCTGGTTTGCCCTGAAGGGTGCCCCATATCAGGGTGGGGGGTCCTGCTGGGGTGCCTGGGTGAGGGGCTGATGGCTGTTTGCAGGCTGGCCAAGCCCCCCATCGGGGACCCTCATCCCATGAGGGTGTGGCCAGCCTGGGTGAGGGGCTGAGGGCTGTTTTAAGGCTGACCACACCCCCTTCAGGGTGGGGGTCCCCACTGGGGTGCCTGGCCAGCCAGGGTGAGGAGCTGATGGCTGTTTGCAGGCTGGCCACAGCCCCTTTAGGGTGGGGGGTCTCGCTGTGGTGCCCGGCCAGCATGGGTGAGGAGCTGATGCTGTTTGCAGGCTGGCCATGCCCCCCGGCGACCCAAGCTCCCAGCCCCTCCTTTTTTTTTCTTTTTTTTTTCATCGTCTCCTTGAGCGGAAGCCAGGGCCGCTGGAAGCAGGTATCTGGGATTTATTTATCTTCTATAATTGAAACTTTGTAGCCTTGAGCAGAGGCCAGGGCCAGCCAGGGCAGGCGGGAAGCTTGGCTTCCTCCATCGCCAGGGGCAACCCAAGCCTCCTGCTCCATGGCTGCTGCCATCTTTGTTGGGTTAATTTGCATACTCGCTCTGATTGGCTGGTGGGCGTAGCAGAGGTACAGTCATATTGCATGTTTCTCTTTTATTAGGTAGGATTTTAATCCTCACCCGAGGATATTTTCCATTGATTTTTAGAGAGAGTGGAAGAGAAATAGCAATGTGAGAGAAACACATTGATTGGTTGCCTCCTGCATGAGCCCTGACCAGGGCCCAGGCCAGGGAGGAGGAGCCTGCAACCAAGGTATGTGCTCTTGATCAGAATCTAACCCAGCTCCCTTCAGTCTGAAGGCTGATGCTCTATCCACTGAGCCAGACCAGCTAGGGGCATGGAAATATCTTGAAATAAAAATATAGCCCTCATAGAGAATCTTTGGCTTTTTAGGATACAAGCATTGATGAAAAAGTTTCCAGTAAGGCTATTTGTGTTGCCTGTGTGTTCTCACAGTGACTGCCCCCTATATACAATAGTATGTATTTTTTAAGTATAGTCTATTAAAGGAAGTTATCTCTGTTAAGTGGAGCCCATTATGATTTAACTAGTCATAATGTAAGGTGTCTTAAGTCACAGCAGGGTACCTACTACAGATACATATATTTTTTCTCTTGATCAAATAACTGAATGGACCTTTTTTGATCAAATAATTAATGGACTCATTAGCCAACATTTTATTTTACTGATGTGAAATGAAGGCACCACATTTAGAAATAAAATTTAAGCAAGAGATCCTATGGCCAGACTTCAGGGCTCGTTCATTGAACCATCTTTTACACTAGCTTTTTCTTTGGTGTTTGTCAGTAAGAGGTCAGAGGGAAATAGAAGGCAGTTATAAAAGGCAGGAGGGCCTGTGGGTGGTTTAAAACATTTTCAGATACAACTATGGAGCCTCATGTCTATTTGGAGGCAGAGATCAAGGAGCCAGTGGAGCAAGGATGATTACAGGAAATGGGGGCCGTGAGAAGCATCAGCAGCTCTGAGTATGAACTTGTGTTTCATGGTGTACACTGCAGTTTTGAATGTTCTACAGAATTGAGTTAAACTTGCTGGACTGACAGGTTTGCTCTCTGGCAGCCATGATGACGTGGACCGGCACACTTATCACTGTTTCAAAATCACTCAGGTTTGAAAGGGGTATTGAAAACATCAGGCGAGTTAATGGAATTGGTTTTTTTTTAGTTGATGGATTTTTTAATGTATCTGTGTGACTAAAGTAGACTGCTTGATTTTATTGACAAGTGAACAGATATACTGAAAAAAAAGGTAGATTTCAGACAACCTTATTTTTTCCTTAAATATTTTATATATCATCCTATCTAATAAAAGAGCATTATGCAAATTAACCATCACTCTGCTACACCCACAAACCATGCCCACCAGCCAATCAGGAGCGAGTATGCAAATTAACCCAACCAAGATGGCTGTGGCCACAGAGAGAGCAGGAGGATTGGGTATCCCTGGCAATGGAGGAAGCCAAGCTTTCCGCCTGCCCTGGCCAGCCCAGGCCTCCACTCAAGGCTACAAAGTTTTAATTATAGAAGATAAATAAATCCCAACAAAAATGGCGGCAGCCACGGAGCTGGAGAGAGCAGGAGGCTTGAGTTGCCCCCCCAGCGATGGAGGAAGCCAAGCTTTCCGCACACCCTGGCCTGCCTTGTCCTTCACTCAAGGCTACAAAGTTTCAATTATAGAAGATAAATAAATCCCAACAAAAATGGCTGCGGCCACAGAGCAAGCAGGAGACTTGTTTTCGCTCAAGGCTACAAAGTTTCAATTATAGAAGATAAATACATCCCAGATACCAGGGCCTCCGCTTGGGTTGCCAGGGGGCATGGCTGGCCTGTAAACCACCACAGGCCCCTCACCCAGGCCGCCCCATGCCCCAAGGGAACTCCCACCCTGATCCAGGACACCCTTCAGGGCAAACCACCTGGCCCCCACCCATGCACTCAGGCCTCTATCCTATCTAATAAAAGAGTAATATGCAAATTGACCATCACTCCAACACACAAGATTGCTGCCCCCATGTGGTCAAAGATGGCTGCCCCCATGTGGACACAAGATGGCCAGCAAGGGAGGGCAGTTGGGAGGGACCAGGCCTGCAAGGGAGGGCAGTTGGGGGTGATCAAGCCTGCAGGGGAGGGCAGTTCGGGGGGACCCAGGCCTGCAGGGGAGAGCAGTTGAGGGGGGACCAGGCCTGCAGGGGAGGGCAGTTAGGGGTGACCAGGACTGCAGGGGAAGGCAGTTAGGTGCAAACAGGCTGGCAGGGGAGCAGTTAGGCATCAATCAGGCTGGCAGGGGAGTGGTTAGGGGGTGATCAGGCTGGCAGGCAGAAGCGGTTAGGGGCAATCAGGAAGGCAGGCAGGTGAGCAGTTGGGAGCCAGCAGTCCTGGATTGTGAGAGGGATGTCTGACTGCCCGTTTAGGCCCGATACCAGTAGGATCGGGCCTAAACGGGCAGTTGGACATCCCTCGAGGGGTCCCAGATTGGAGAGGGTGCAGGCTGGGCTGTGGGACACAACCCCCCGCCCGTGCACAAATTTCGTGCACCGGGCCTCTAGTATATTCATAAAATTGTAACAGAATTTTAATGATAGTACTTTTCAATTGGAATATTAAAATACGTTTTTAAACTATATGTGGTAGTTCTATATCATGGTTGTTAAGACTATGGCCTCTGAAGTCATACTAACTGAATTTCAGTTCTTCCACAATTTATTAGAATGACTTTGAGCTAGTTATTTAACCTTTCCACATCTTAATGTTCTCACCCTTAAAATTGGAATGATAATAATAGTACCTAATTCTTAAGGAGTGTAATAATATTACAAGGAATATATTGACCTAGAAAAGTGATTTCCACTGGTGTGCCACAAGAATTTTTAAAACATGCAATACCTGACTAGTCAGGGCACTGACCTCTTTCCCTTAGATTGTCAAATAAAAAAGTGACAACAACCCACACAATAGCCATCTGGTGTGAATGCCCTATCTTGAACCATAAATATATAGGTCATATAATAGAGTTGTATTTTATTGATCACATCATGTAATAAGGTTGCATCTGATTGGTTAATTCTTGGTACCAGAAATCCTATCTACAAGTATAGGTACTTGATTTTTTTAAAAAAGACACTTTGGAACAAAAAGGGGAGGTAATTACTACTACTACTATTATTATTTTTTTTGTAAATCAATCAAAAGTAAATATTTTTTTCAGATTGGTGAAGAATACAATATATTTTTTGGTGTACTGCAAAATTTTAGTAATTAGTTTATGGGTGGCATGAGATGAAAAAGGTTGAAAATTTCTGATCTAGAAACAAATATGTTGGCTCCTAATAAATCATCTGAAATGTTAGTATAATTGTTATTAACATTGTTATTACTGTTAGATTCATCATTATCCTCACCTTCATCCCCACCTTCATTTTCTCTTCTTGGCAAATCCCTATGTTTCCTTCAGTATTGAGTTTATTGTCATCTTGTCTGAACAAAACTTTTCCTAACATGAATTCATCCCTACCCTCCTCCCTGCATTATAGTACCTCTAATGCAGTCTCAGGATGAGAGGCACAACTGTGTTGGACCAATAAAAAGTGACCATCATGGGAGATTTACTGACCTCACTCCCAACACTTTTATCCGTAAACTTTTTCTGGTTTCCCCTTGGAATCTCACTGTCCTACATAAGGAATAACTGCCCTCTGGTGTTATTTCTGCAGATCTACAGTGTAGTGCCTACCATTCTCCTTTTACCATCCTTGCCCACCTCTTGGGGAGTCTATCTCCATCACAACTTCTTCTGTCAGGGTGGGATGTTCAGCTCTGATAGCGACTCGTGTATGTGGCTTTATTATATTATAAAGGCTTGTCTGTTTATGTTAAAATTATCTGCTTACATACTTCTCTTCCCCACCACACTATGAGCTGCACAGAACTTTTTCATGTTTGTAGTCATAGTACCTTGTTAGTGTTGGCCATGAGCAGGCAGTCATTACAGTTTATTTTTTGAATGAATGAATTTATAAATTGGGACAATCAGCTATCACCTAATAAATTCTGCAATTTTCATAAAGCTGTAATCTCTAGGAGGTGGTGCAGAAATACCTTGAAGTAGGAGTAAGAAGATAATTCTCTAACCTAGGCGAACCACTTCTCTGTACCTTGATTTCCTGAGTTATTCTAGAAAATATGAGACACTACATTGTCCGTTGAAAGATTCTTAACAGATGTAAACTGGACTATTCTGGAGAATAAGCAAATTTTATTACAACTGCTGTGCTTTGATGTAATTTCTACTGTTTTACAAAATTTTTATGATAGTTGAAAATTTGTGAGGAAAGATACATAACCATAAGTCAGCTTGTCATATAACAGTATAAATATTTGAAACATAATAAACATAATTAAAATTTCTTATTTTAGGGTCTCATAATTTCTTTTTTGTTTTTTTATTTTTAATTTATTGGGGTGTCATTGGTTAATAAAAGTATATAGTTTTCAGGTGTACAATTCTATAATACATCATCTGTATATTGTATTGTGTGTTCACCACCCAAAATCAAGTCTCCTTCGTCACCATTTATCCCCCTTTTCCCTCTTCCACCTCCCTCCACCCTTCTTTCCCTCTGGTAATTACCATACTGTTGTTTGTGTCTAAGGGTTGTTTTGTTTTGTTTTGTTTTTGCTTAATTCCTTCACTTTTTTCACCCAGCCCTTCTACCCCCTCCACTCTAGCTGCTGTCAGTCTGTTCTCTATCTGTATTTTTTTTCCGTCTCTATATGACTTTTGTATGTGCTTCATTTCATTACCTCTCACAGCTTAAATTCCAGATTCATATTTTATTTTACTTTTAAGTTTTAGGTATAATTTTATTACCATTATTTTAATAGTTTTTGCTCTTGGACTTCCTTAATATTTTTCTGTTCCATGTATTTTAGTAAATAGGTACAGTTGAGCAGAATAATGGATACTATATATGGTCTTGAAAGATAGTCTTTGTTTTTTATAAAATGTAAAATCAGTATTTTTTACTAACTGGTAAGATCTTATGTGTGCTGTTTGACAAGCCATTCTACCTCTTTGTGATTTACTTTCAATATCTATAAAATTGGGATAATAATTCTTATTGAGTTGTCAATATGATTAAATGAGACAAATATCTGTAAATAACTTTTAAAAGTTTTCTGTACATAATAAATGCTCATTAAAAGTTTACTTTAATTGTTACTGTTGATGACGGTAGTGATAATGTGCCAACATTTCTTTTTCAGTCTTTTCCATATGTGACTAATTGTTTTATTTGAGCCCTGTAATAACACTGGACCATTAATTTTTTATTGCTACCTGATATTTCTCTATTATTTCTTCCCAATTTATCATAGAATTTGATGGTTTTTTTCTAAATTTCTATTAAACTTTAGGATAAGTAATAGACAGTAATTTATATACGATTGTTGAATGCAGAATTGAGTGACAACAATCAAATGTCAAAAACCTTTTTAAGTAATATAGTTTAAGAAGTACATGTCGGAGCTCTTATTTTACCCTGAAAAACATCTGCTTAATGGAGATTCAAGTCTATCAAAGTTAATCTATTTACCTGCCATTATATTCTACTTGACTATTAAAATTCTACTTTTTACATTTGCAATAATTTCCATACTTTCTGATATTTATATCAGACTAGAGGCCCGGTGCACGAACTCGTGCACAGGTGGGGTCCCTTGGGTGGCCTGCGGGGATCGCGCCCCAGCTTGTGCCCCCAGGCTCACAGCCCCACTTGGCACCCTGCCTTGGCCTGGTGCTGCCCCCTCACCTGCTCCACCATCCCACCTGCAGAGCAATCAGTCAAGGCTGGCTCCTGCCCGGCTCCCTCAGCACCTGGGAGCTGGGTGGCGGCCCTGCCCCCTGCCACCGCCATTGTTGGTCGCCATCTGCGGGGCATTTGGACCCCCACTCGCACCTGCCTTGGCCTGGCGCCACCCGCTCATCTGCTCAACCATCCCACCACAGTCCCGCTCATGGGGCTGGCAGCGCCTCCACTGCTGCCCACTGCCAGCGCTGTGTCGCCAATGCCTGCCATTTTCCGGGCTGTCCCCTGGTGGTCAGCGCACATCATAACGAGCGGTCGAACTCCCGGTCTCCAGGTCGAACGACCGCCTGAGGGGACAATTTGCATATTAGGCTTTTATTATATAGGATGCTTATAGTGTAGAACCTTCACTCTAGAAATTTAGGAGGTAATTTGAAGTAACTTTTAGTGGATGATATATCTTTAAAAAGTATATTATGATTTTGAGGTGAATATAGATGACAGACTTCGTTTAAGAAAATAAGTCACTTGCTTTTTTACCACATTCAGTTTGCAGCTAATGTTGATAAATGTTTAGTACATGGGAAATGTTACAAGTAGCAGAGTCTAGTTTACACAAAGCCTTTCTGTTTATATTCTTCCAGTTAAATCTGCTGCATACATTAAAACTGCTATGATTTTAGTCACTGTCTGCTGAAATTTTTAATTTAGGGCATATTATGTTTATACCAAAGAACAAAACTGAAATTATGTAATTATCTAATTGAATCAATTTCACAATATTCACTGTTCCATAGTAAAAGTTGCTCTATAGTGTCACTCCTTTTAAACCATTTAATCAAAGTTTCTTAAAGCTTTAGTTTTTAAAAATGTAAGTAGTGTAGTGGTGGAAGTTGAACTCTGTTTATTCATAGTTCACCAACATTTCATTTATTAAAATTTGCATCTTATTTTCTTAGCCATACTTTTAAATACATTATTTTGATCATAAGGATATAAGTTTCCAGGTTTTATTATGCAAACTTTATAATGACCATGATAGGTTTGTATGTTATGTTGAGTAATTAGCCTTGAGGAAAAACATATAATTACAAGACTGGAGAATTGAGTGATTCTTAGAGGATTAGCAGTATACTTTCAAGGAACCAAAGAATTGACGATACTGATGTTTTACGGATAATTTCATTCAAAAGTGATGGTATTCTTTCCTGATGGGGATTTATTACTACTTTTGTCTAGGATCTGTGTCACTAAGAAAAGGAAAAAGATTGTCCTGAAGAAATTATTAAGAATTGAAAAGAGAAGAGGAAAGGGTGGGGGAGGAGAGGGTAATGAAGGTTGTGGGTGGAATTAACTAAGATTATGAGATGTAGGGGCCAGCTTTGGTCTAAAGAGCCCAGAGAAAAGGTGAGAAGGTTGTGGGAAAGAGAGTAGGGGTTAACAGCACTGTCTGCACTCCATGAAGACACTTTTGGCACAAGGAAACCTTTTTGCTATTTGGATCCTTTTAGGTGTATGGATTAAAAGGAAGAAAGTGTGTAATTAGTTAGTTATATATCAGTAGGGAATGTGTAAATCAGATGTTCACAACTTTAAAAAAGCATTGATTATGCTTTCATGCTACTTAGGGAACACCTTTGTTATGAATGGTTTGGAAATACTAATGTACTAGGCATATTTAACATTTTATTACTTTCTGCATTTATGTCTCCCTATTAAAATCTAAAAAGTAGAGATGATAGTATCCAAATGTGCCATGTTAAAAATGTGTCATTAATTATTATGGATACTATGAAAATAAAAGACTAGCAAATATTAATTTTATTTAAGGGACCAGTCTAAGCTTTTGTCAGTTTGTAATTTCAATTTATGTTTCCTTTCAATAAGTTTCATAGGAGAATTTACAAAGGGATCCCACTCCAGCTCCGAGGTGAAGTCTGGGCTCTACTTCTTGAGATCCCCAAAATGAAAGAAGAAACAAGGGACCTTTATAATGTGAGTATCTGACACCAACCTGTTATTTTGAAATTCAAAAGTAAAATCCATTTCTTTTAGCATTCAAGGTGATGTAAGGTGTTCATATCATCATTTGAAATTATATTAAAACTAGAGGCCCAGTGCACAGATTCATGCACCAGAGGGGTCCCTCGGCCTGGCCTGAGCCCTCTCGCAATCTGGGGTGCGGGTGAATTAGATTCAGGGCAACAGTGACCCAGCAGCAACCTAACCCACAGCTGATTCTGTGAGGAATTGGGCTCCCTCCTTCCTCCTCTCTGGGTCCGGGTTGCAGGTGAAGCAGATTCAGGGCCAGTGCTCCAGCAGCAATCTAATCTATGGCTGATTCCGCAACTAATCATGCTCCCTCCTCTACTGGTCGGAGTGTCTGCCCCCTGGTGGTCATTGCGCATCATAGCTACCAGGCAAACGGTGGGACAGTCGCTTAGGCTTTTATATATATAGACTAGAGGCCTGGTGCACGAAATTTGTACACGGGGGCGGGGGGGTGTCCCTCAGCCCAGCCTGCACCCTCTCCAATCTGGGACCCCTCGAGGTATGTCCGACTGCCTGTTTAGGCCCGATCCAAGTGGGATCGGGCCTAAACGGGCAGTTGGACACCCCTCTCACAATCCAGGACTGCTGGCTCTCAACCGCTCACCTGCCTGCCTGCCTACCTGCCTGATTGCCCCTAAATGCTTCTGCCTGTCAGCCTGATCACCCCCTAATCACTCCCCTGCCAGCCTGATCGATGCCTAACTGCTCCCCTGCCGGCCCCATTGCCCCTAACTGTCCTCCCTTGCAGGCCTGGTCACCCCCAACTGCCCTCCCCTGCCAGCCCAGTCACCCCTAACTGCCCTGCCTTGCCAGCCTGGTTGCTCCTAACTGCCCTCCCCTGCCGGCCTGGCCTCCCCCAACAGCCCTCCCCTGCAGGCTTGGTTGCTCCTAACTGTCCTCCCCTGTAGGCCCAGTCACCCCCAAATATCCTTCCCTGCTGGCCCAGTCACCCCTAACTGCCCTCCCTTGCCAGCCTGGTTGCCCCTAACTGCCCTCCCTTGCCAGCCTGGTCACCCCCAACTGCCCTCCCTGCTGGCCTGGTAACCCCCAACTGCCCTCCCCTTCAGGTCTTGTCTCCCCCAACTGCCCTCCCCTGCAAGCCTGGTCGCTCCCATCTGCCCTCCCCTGCCAGCCCGGTCACCCCCAACTGCCTTCCCCTGCTGGCCTGACTGCCCACAGCTGCCCTCCCCTACTGGCCATCTTGTGGTGGCCATCTTGTGTCCACATGGGGGCAGCCATCTTGTGTGTTGGAGTGACAGACAATTTGCATATTACTATTTTATTAGATAGGATGTCACTACATTGGGTTTAATAGGGCTATTATCTGTTTTCTTGGCAGTTTTGTTTATTGCACTCTACTTCCTAAATTTTAAACAGATAATTCAGTGAAAATGTTATTTTCTGTATCAGTCAGTAAGTTATCAAGTGCTTTTAAAATACTTGAAATGATCAGTCAGTGTTGGGCCATATTCATAAGAAAAATTGACTAAGACCTGATTGTAGCTGCTTCTTTTCAAGGTAGTATTAATATAGAGATTTACAGTGCCACTTTTATTTATGGGAAAATAATAGAATTCAGTTTATCCAGCAACTGCCTGCATATGATTGTTTTCTTCTAAATGTGAGAAAGAAGAATTTTTTTCCCCTGATAATTATTAGGGTAACTCTAGGTTTTATTATTTATTAACGAAAAGTGAAACTGTGACTCAGTGATCAGTCATGTGTTCCTTAAATTACCTAATGGATAAAATTTACTTTTTTGTCATTTCAGCTATTTCCCTTTGAAACCTAAGTTTTATATCCATCTTTGAAAGGAGTAAAACACTTATATCTAAAAATCAGTTTGAAATATATTCCTCAGAAAATGTATATAAATAGAATAAATTAGAATAAATGGAAAAATGATAACTTAAACACAATTTCAATTATAAAGGGGGCTTTGAAATGCTTTTTTGATATTTTCTTTTTAATATAGGTAAAATTTCATCAAGATGAAGGTAAAAAATACTGGCTTAATTTAAAGAATTGCTCATTTTGTATAAAAATTTAAAAATTAGCTGATTGGACCCTGCGCAGACTATAAGTTTATGTCTCATGATTTTTAATAGACATATTTAATATTTTTATTGATTTCAGAGAGGAAGGGAGAGAGAAAGATAGAAACCATTAATGATAAGAGAGAATCATTGATTAGCTGCCTCCTGCACGCCCCCTGCTAGGGATCAAGCCCACAACCCTGGCATGTGCCCTGACTGGGAATTAAACCGTGACCTCCTGGTTCATAGGTCAATGCTCAACTACTGAGCTACACCTGCCGGGCTATGTCTCATGATTTTCGAGTTTTAAATTATTATTTTAGACTATTGATTAAATATTTGCTTGTAGTGTCATAGTTGTGCATCCAGTGTTGAAAATTGTGTCTGAAAGAACATATATGAAATTTAACCCCAGCATCTCCTAAGTGTGTCTGGCATGTGGTATGTGCTCAGTAAATATTTGTTTAATAAAATAAGTAAATTACTTTTTGTTTGTTTATTTGTTAATCCTCACCCAAGGATATTTTTTCCATTGATATTTAGAGAGAGTGGAAGGAAGGGGGAAGGATATCTAGAGAGAACCATCGATGTGAGAGAGACCATTGATTGGTTGCCTCCTGCATGCACCCTGGACCAGGACCGGGGATAGAGCCTGCAACCAAGGTACATGCTCTTGACCAGAATTGAACCCCAGACCCTTCAGTCTGAAGGCTGACGCTCTATCCACTGAGCCAAACCAGTTAGGGCAAGAAGTAAATTACTTTTATTCAGCATACTGTATTCATTTCCTAGGGCTGACATAACAAAGTACCACAAACTGAGTGGCTTAACACAATGGAAACTTACTCTCTTACAATTGTGGAGAAGACAGTCTGAAATCACATGATACTTGACTTTCTCTGACTGGCTTGTTTTACTTAGCATAATGTTCTCCAGGATTTAGAAGCAGCCTAACTGTCCATCAGTAATGAGTGGATAAAAAAAAAAAGCTGTGGTACATTTACATAACAGAATACTGCTCTGCCATAAAAAGGAAGAAACTTTTACTCTTTGCGGCGGCATGAATGAACCTGGAGAACATTATGTCTCATCATTATTTGTCTCTCTGGGGTCTAGTGAAATATCTTACAGATGGTAGAGGTTCAGTCCATAGTGGTTAACAACCTCATCTACAGCCTTAGTGGGGCTTAATAATCTTGTAAGCCAAACCCACAGTGCTAGTTTTTCATCTAAATGCTTTCCACACAACTTCTGTCTTCAGTTTTGTAGGTTCATTAGAATCTATTTCTTTTAAATAAGATGTTTATTCTTATACTAGAGGTCCAGGGCACGAATTCGTGCACCGGTGGGGTCCTTCGGCCTGGCCTGTGGGGATTGGGCCGAAACAGGCAGTTTGCTGACGCCACTCCCACTCATCCCAGCCTTGCTGCGCCTGCCGCTCCGCTGCAGTCTTCGCATGCCCATGACCAATAGTGGCAGCGGACTCATGCCCAGTCAGTTCCCATGCCGGTCCCTGTCCTGGTCCCAGTCCAGATGGGGGAGGGCGCGAGCAGGGGGTGTGTCCATGGGAGAGGCTCACGCCGCCACAGTGGTGCTCGCCAGCTGTGAGCCGCTTATTCGTCAGCTGAGCGGCGCTTCCACTGTGGGAGAACACTGACCACCAGGGGACAGCTCCTGCGTTGAGTGTCTGCCCCCTGGCATTCAGTGCATGTCATAACAAACGGTCGAACGGTCGCTAACCTCCTTTCATTAAGGTAAGTAATAGGCTGCCCTAGCCTATTTTGCTCAATGGATAGAGTGTTGGCCTGCAGACTGAAGGGTCCCAGATTTGATTCTGGTCAAGGGCGCATGCCTGGGTTGTGGTCTCGATCCCCAGTAGGGGGTGTGCAGGAGGCAGCCAATCAATGATTCTCTCTCACCATTGATGTTTCTATCTCTCCCTTTCTTTCTGATTATATATATATATATATATATATATATATATATATATATGTAATAGTCTTGATTTCTTGTATTCTGCTCATTAACTTGTAAACATTCTAGGGCATAAATAATGTTTCTGACCTTTTTTTTTTTTTTTTTACTGACTCAACTGGGCTTTATTTCTATCATGAAGGTTTTTTTGGTTGGATTTTCTTTGTCTTCTAGAGAAGCTGATATTATAGATGTGTTTGGATGTTTTACTTCCTTTCAACTAAATTTTATGTCAATTCTATTTTATCATGTCTTGTCAAACATTTTCTTTCTGTGTTTTGATATATTATCTTTTACCAGGAGGCCTAGAGGGCAACAATTGAACCTCTTTACTTACCCATTATCTTTCCCCCAGATATTTAAAGAACAAATATGTAAAGATTATTATTTTTAAAGCTAAATTTTTGTAATGTTTTCTGGACCAGCTTATATCATAAATAGCATATAATACTGTATTAGTGGTCATATGATTCCAGTACAACACTCTTAAGTATCTTCCTCTGTCCTTGGAACTCTGAAGGGCACCATGGCTAGTTGGAATGTTTTAGAAACTACAGAGCTGCTCTTCTCTGAGCTCCACCTCAAAACACAAAACTACATGTACACACACATCCAACATATCTCTCCTTTTTTCATGTTTAGCTTAAGTCAGGAATTAATTATATTTTATGTATATTTTTGGAATTGATTTTAGCAGAAATATATATTACCAGCACATTGTCAATGGGTCAATATAACATATGTGTATCGATGTCTTAATGAGACTTAATCATGGATAAGTATAAATTATATAAATTTTAATCTCCCATCTGATTAAACATGGGTGAAATGCCACTAAATTGACAGCAGAGGGTGTTTTAAAAGGCAAACCCACAAGGAAGAAAAAATAGGAGAAGAGATAACAGCTGCCAATTTTTGAAAACCAGAATTCAGACAAATACTTTATAGTCTTAGCAAACCTGAGAAAACTAATCATAGGCTAGTAGTGAGAAATTGGAGAAGCACTTGATTTATATTTCAGAATCTCCAAAAGCCTTGATAATTACCAATTCCAGGTGCCTCTGGAAGTGGAAGTGAAGCTAAACACAATAGAAGTGGTTAAAAGTCTGTTGCAGAAGCAGTTAGAGCCCTTAAGTCTCCTTCCCCAACCCAAGCAGGAGATTGGAGGTCCACCATTTGGAGAGGGTAAAACAGAGGGCCTTTGGGCTGGAGAACACAGGCATTGCTGAGGGTGGGCTGCTGTAATGCATGTACAGAGGAATTGAATATCCTGAATTTGGGGCATTGCAGCCTTTCCTTCCACTCAGCTCCCAGAACATCGACTGCTGGGTACTTGTCTTTTTGGCAGATCAGAAGAGCCTTCTCTGGAGAATCTGACCACCCTAAGAAAATTAACCCAAAGATACTGACTTCAGGGGAACCCCAGTGAAACTGCCCAGCCACTGAAGACAGTCGTGAATCCCCACCTCTGCACACAGAGCTTTCCACCAGCTGTTCGTCTCCTACTTTTAAATATAAGAGACAACGAAGTATCACTGTTCTTTTGAGAAAGGAGCTAATATGAAAGACAAATGAGGACAAATGGAAAAAAGGAACTTGCAAGAAACAACTATCAATATCTTCAGAAGGATAAAAATAGATATTGCATCCATAAAACAAGTATAGAATGCTCTTAAAGGGAACATTTGAGAACAGCAAAGAGTTTATGATTATAAAAATGATAATAGAAATGAAAGATTCTAGAGGAGGGTTGAAAATAACAATTGAAGAATTTTCTCAGAAAGTAGATTATGATGTCAAAGAGATGGAAAATAATAGAGAAAATATAAGAAAATTAAATGACAGCCCAGGAGATCCAACACTATAATAATAAGAGTTCCAGAAAGAGAAAATGGGAATGTGGGAGGGGAGGCTGGGGAAATCAACAAAGGAATTATTGAAGAAAATTGTTCAGAACTGAGAGATATATGAGTTTTTAAGATTGAAAAGATCCATCAAATGCCCAATCCTGTGGATAAAAATAGATCCAAACCAAGCACAAAAATGTGAAGTTTTAGACCTGGAGAGAGAAACTCCTATAAGCTTCTAGAAAGAAAAAACAGACTTCATATAAAGAAGCATGAATTAGAATGGAAACACTGGAAGTTAGAAGACAATGAAAGCAATGCCTTTTGAGCAAAAATATTTTCCAATTTAGAACTCAAAATGGCCAAATATTTAAGAAAGGAGGTAGCTACCAGACATTCAAAGTTTCAAAAAACACACCCTTTCACAGGAGCTACTGGAGGATGTGGCCCTCCAGAACAAGGAAATAAACCAGGAAAGAAGATGGGAAATGCAGGAAACGGGACCCAAGCAAAGAGAGGCCTAGCAGATGGTGAAGGGAGACCCCAAGACACCTGTGCAGTAGCCCAAACTAGAGCAGGTCAGAAGGCTCTGGGAGCAATGTCTGCAAACAGTTAAAATTGGGAGAATACCCCTTCTATTTGAGTGTCACCAGAAGAGATTTATGCAAATTGTTCAGAACTGAGAGATGTATGAGTTTGGGATTGAGTTAGTGACAGCTATGTAGAAAACAAGCAAATCAAGATACAATGCAATGATCAGCTCCAAGGAAAACAAGAATATTGTGTTGGAAAGAAAAAAAGAAATCATAGTAGACTACATGACTTAGCTATGAAGAGCTTTTACATAGCAATGCAAACTCCAAAAAGTTCTCTATCCAAAATTAGCATCTACCTCTATTGATAGGACAGGAGGGAAAAAGGGGATGGGAAAAGAGGGCATGGGAATAGTAGAGATGGGGCTTGAATGGGAGAGAAACTTTTCATTGTGTATCTTTTTATGTTTTTTCATGTTTGAACAATGGGAATGATTTTCCTAAACCAAAAGAACTTTTAAAATGAAAATTATTTTACTATTTGTCATAGACTTTTCAACAGCTGATTTCCATAAAAATGTGTTTTTCCCCTCTTTTTTTCCTCTTCAGAAATTAAAACACAGAGCACGTGGTTGTTCACCTGATATCAGACAAATAGACCTTGATGTCAACCGCACATTTAGGGACCATATTATGTTTAGAGACAGATACGGTGTTAAGTAAGTAAAGTTTAATATTATGCATTGTAAATAGCCTTTGTAAATAGTCTGAATCAAAATCTTTATTAACTTAAAATGTGAGTGTTTAGACTGTCTCCTAAAGACTAATAATCTTCATTCAGGTCCTGAAGTTTTACGCTTTGCAGATCATTTGGTTCATGTTGTGTGAAACTTAGGTTCAAAGTTAACTTAAACTTTTAATTTTTTACATAGTTGGTGCTATAAAATTGTTAAAGAATCATTTTATGATATGTGAATTCTTAAAAAATATGGCACTTTATTAAAAGTCTTGGAAAAGAAATGAGAGATTGTGTTGCTTTTCGAGAACTGTGTCAGTGATAAATACATCCCTATAACCATGACCTCATATGTAGATGAAACTAAAAACTTTAGTTAGATGAATGAATGAAATGACTATGACAGTTATGAATGAAAGGTATAGTTTTGCTGACCTCTATATTGGTTAGGGTTCAACCAGATAAACAGAAACCAGTAAATATTACAGGATGTCCCCCAAAATGTATATACACTTTAATAGCCAGTAGCTCAATTTTAAAAATGAAATGTATTTTAATAAACACTGCCTTTATAATTATTCAAAGTGTGTGTATAAATTTTGGGGGGACACACTATATATTAAAGAGAATTATTGTGAGGAATTGGCTTACACAGTTTTGAGGGCTGACTAGGCAGGTCTGAGGTCCGAAGGGCAGGCAGGGACTCTTGGGCATGAGCTGAAGCTGTGAGTCGCGACCCACAGGTTGAGAACCACTGCTGTAGAGCCTAAGACCATCGGAAAACACAGATACTTACATTACGATTCATAACAGTAGCAAAATTACAGATATGAAATAGCAACGAAAATAATTTTATGGTTGGGGGTCACCACAACATGAGGAACTGTATTAAAGGGTCACGGCATTAGAAAGGTTGAGAACCACTGATCTAGGGTGATCTGCTCTACTTAAAGTCAACCAATTATGGATTTTAATCACGTGTGCAAAATACCTTCTTTGTAGCAACACCTATTGTAGTCTCGCCAAGCTGACAAAGTTGACCATCACAGTCAACCCTTGTCAATTTAATTTCCAAATAAAACAATAACAAAGTTATACCTTGCCCTGAGTGCTTATGACCAAATATGTTAACCCTTTCCCCACAAAGGGTGTCTGTTTACTGTTCTGCTTTAGTATTCTATCAGCTAATTACTATGATATAAAATCAACTGTTGTTACTATATCTCATAAGGTGACAAGGAAAAAGAGAAGGAAGAAAAATATTTTAACATATACAAACATATACCAAAATAAGGACGAAATACTAATTTATAGACTTCATTTCTGTGATTGGGCATGTGGTCAGAGCTAGTTTATAACTCTTTCCACTATCCAGTCCCTAATTCCTTTTCCCTCGGCAAGTACTTCCGCTGGTTGTGGTTATGTACCTGGTGAGGTGACCTAAACTTTTACTCCTAAAGAGCCTCGACCATTAATAATCCAGCTTGAATTAGATTGTTGTAGTTCTCTATTGACTTGAATCACAGGTTTTGGTAATGCTAACACCCTAAATGTTCCCCTATATTTTAGACATACTCTTCCTTATGTCCATTATGTAGTAGCAACTCAGTTTCCCCTCAATAATCAGAATCAGTCATCCCAGGCACTTTTTTGCCTTCAGAGGAAGAGGAGCCAAAAGTGTGGGTGGCAGTCTCCAATTTCAGTTAAGTGGAATCATTGTTGTGTTTCCTGGTGGAAGCCTTCTAAGACCTCTAGACTGCCAGAGAGCCTAAGGTTGATGGGAAGGGAAACAAACATTTTGCTAGTAGAATACCAGAGATAATCGTGGGTGGAGCCCTCCCACTTCCACCCCTTCAGTCTTGGACCCCTGGGTCCTGGCTATGGGAGAGACAGCACCATATATTGAAGGCTGATTTAAAGCATGTACAACCTCCTGGAAGACATTGCCTCAGCCTTACAGGTATTGTACACTTAGCTGGCTGGCATGTAACTCAGGCCATTCCATGATTCTGTCCGGCCAGTTGCTTCCATGGGGATGATTTTATAGTGAGAATAGTTCAGTGAAAGAAGACAACAAATGTAAGTAATTGTGAAGCTTATTGTGTTTTTGGCATAAATTCTTTCTATCAAAATGAATGTTATCTAACCTCGAATTTATACCATATAGAAATTGTTAAAATTTGAGCTTGGGATCATTTCTTTATTATATTAGTAATTTTATGTGGATTATCTATTTTCAGTCAACCTATTTTTTTAAGCTTATAATTTTTAAAATGTGTGAAATAACTAGGTTGTGTTCAATATGAAATTTTTTCCCCTTCTAGGCAACAGTCCTTGTTCCATGTTCTTGCTGCATATTCTATTTATAATACGGTAAGTTGGAACATGCCTGCCTGTAGCTCTTTGGGAGTATTCTGAGGAACAGGAGGAATCTTTCAGCACTCCCTTCCTAACAAGGCCCTTTGGGCTGAGTTTCTTCATCTCAGGACTGGATGGTCCCACAGTCATTGATCTCTGTGGATCTCTTCAGGGCTCCTTACAGTGACCCTGGGTCTAGAGGAAAGCTGGTTTGGAAGTGGGAAAAATCACAGCATATCAGTGAACCTCACTTTTTCCCTCTTTCTCCAGCCTGTTTGTTTATTATTTTTGTGTTGTTGTTTGTTTTGTTTTTATTTTAAGCAAACAGGACTGGGAATGACCAGCAGTAGAAAGACAGGAAGTTGGTAGCTAGATTAATTTTTGCTTTGCACTTTATCCATTCAGTGAGGTTCAACTAGGGTACTGCCTGTGCCTACTTGCTATTCCAAAGAGCAGGCTAAGACTAACCTTTCTGGTAATGGAACATGTTGTTCTTACATGGGGAGATGATAATTTTAGGGAAGACCAATTAGGGTTGAACCTAATTTGAGTGTTAAATTAATGCTTGTTGACTAGGTTTCAGGAAGGACAGCCTTGAACCTTGAGATAAGTCATTTTTATTATAATGAAACCTTTAAGTTACAAGGGATAGAAATCCCAAACTAGAGCAAGTTAAAAAGGAGTTTACTAAAGGAACTTCTCATAGAAATGAAACAGTAGTTGAGCCTCCTGGGAGTTGGAGCTGGTACAAAGCCTTAGGTGAGAAAGAGCTACACTTTTTCTCTCTTCCTCTTGAGCTGACTCTGATTACCTCTGTAAACTGTTTATTCCAATATTTCTCTCTCTAGTTGCTTTCTTTGCCTACTTATCAGTTTTTCCATGGCTAAAATTGCATCCACAGACTCACCGTGACCACTCTATTCAAGGACACACTACCATCTGGTTACAGTCTCTGTGGCTTTATTCAGATTTCCTGGAAAGAGTTTGTGATTAGCCAGTGCAGCCAATTAATCGTTCCCCTGGGGTCAAGTGTCCTCTTCTGCTCCATAAGCTTTGGTTCATGTACACGTAAGGCCACTTGATGAGCAGGGGACATGGGGAGAGTGGGCAGGTCTCAGAGAAGGGGCACAGGCTGCGAATGTGTACATAAAGGTCCAGAAGTCTAGAGAAGGCCAGATAGTGAACTGGGAATTGTAGGAGGAGATTTGCCAGCATCTGAGCAAAGAAGAGGAATATTGAGCTGAGAATCTATACTAATAAAGGGTAATATGCTAATTAGACCAGACGTCTTCCAGACATCCTTCCTGACAAAGCTGGGGGGCTTGGCCAGCCTGCAAACCTCCGGTGGCCCCTCACCCAGCCTGGCCCCGCCCCCAGTGGGAACCACCCACCCTGATTGGGGGCTTGGCCAGCCTGCAAACCACCCTCAGCCCTTCACCCAGGCCGGTCCCGCCCCCAGCGGGGACGCCCACCCCAATTGGCAGTGTTGCCGGCCTGTATACTGCCCCAGGCCCCTTGCCCAGGCCAGCCCCATCCCAGCGGGGACCCCCATCCCGATCTGGGACCCCCTTCAGGGCAGGCCAGCCAGCCCCCCTCCCCATGCACCAGACCTCTATTCTGTATAATAAAAGGGTAACATGCAAATTGACCCAAACGGCAGAACGACTGCTGGACCAGTCACTGTGAGGCACACTGACCACCTCTTGGTCCCTTTCCCCAGCCAGCAGGCTCCAGTCCCCGATGGCCACCTGTTGTGGGGCCGGGGCTGGCGAGTGGGCAGGAATAGCTGACCCCTCGGTCCCTTCCCCTGGCCATCAAGCACCGATCACCTGATGGCGAATGGGGACCGGGGGTGGGTGGCAGTGGGGGGCGGGGCCGGCTGCGGGCAGCTGGGGAAGATGGCCCTGATCACAGGCCAGGCCTAGGGACTGTACCCACGCACAAATTTCGTGTACTGGGCCTCTAGTCATTTTATTTATATATATATATATATATATATATATATATATATATATGTATGTATATATCTATGTATATATATATATAATAAAAATATATATATATATTACATACATAATATATATTATATTATATAATATATATATAAATATAAATATATATATTACATATATAATATATATTATATTATATAATATATATTATATTATATAATATATATAAATATAAATATATATTATATATATATTATATTATATAATATATATATAAATATATATATTATATTTATATATAATATATAAAATAAATATAAATATATATAAAAATATATATATTTTATATATTTATATATATATATATATATATATATATATATATATATATATAACTGTTAGTGCTCTTTACAGAAGGTATAACAGTATTGAACAGTATTACCCCAGAGTATATTGTTGACATTTAAAATTTTTTGTGGAATTGCTCATTCAAGAATGTATTTAGGCATTTTCTGATTATTTATAGGTCAGTTTTATATGTGCATATGCATGTAATTTGATCTTAAAACCCCCAGTTTCTTTGTTCTCATTTGTTCTTCAGGAAGTTGGATACTGTCAGGGGATGAGCCAGATCACAGCTTTACTCCTTATGTATATGAATGAAGAAGATGCCTTCTGGGCTCTGGTCAAACTCTTCTCAGGCCCCAAACATGCCATGCATGGTAAGAAAGCCCCATAGTTATCTTAAATAATAAGCAAGGGAGGGTGAGAGAAGGTAAATTAAAGCACAAACTATGGAAGATGCTTGGCAGAGTTAAGTACAAAAACTTACTGTCTGGGGTTCATTCAGTTAATTAGTGTTTGTTACTAATTTTTTATTTCATTCTTCTTTATTAAACTCTCTAAATTTTTCTGTTCACATTTATATTCCTTTGTGTTTACCCCAGAGTATATTGTTGGCATTTAAAAATTCTTTTTTTAATTGCCCCTCCAATCAGAATAAACTAATTTAGGTTTGGAGGAATTTAGAAAAGCTATATTATTGGGAGAAATAAAAGATGCCTTTTAGATAGTCATACAATTATCATATCAGTGAACTCTTTATTATTGACTGGATATTGTGATATATAACTCTTTCTCAAAGAATAGTCATTGAAAAATGGTGCTTAAAGTGTTAAAGAAAAGGTACATAATAACTAAGTAGTTTTGTAACAAGTGTGTGTTTTAGTTTTTTCAGCTATAAAATTCATTCCATTTTACATAAAAGGTTGGTAACACATTCTGGATACTTTTTGTTTTTTAAGTTAGAAGATTGATTTTAATAACCATGTCCTTATCTTTGTGAAGCATATGCAATAAACTTTATTTAAGAATTTGGATTCCAACTTGTCTTGGAAATAAAAGTGACATTTGTCCAAATAGTGCAAAATTATTTTCCCAGTGCCATTCATGTGATAATACCAAATAAAAGCAAAATCTAACACCAATCACTCCAAGAATGGGTCATATAAGTTCTGTTGGTGAATATTTAAACCTATGTTGTAGGGAACCTGCCACATGTTTAAAGTGACATTTTAACATCACTTTCCATAGTTTACAGTTTATTAAATCTCACATGATCTTCCATAGTTTATAGTTTATTAAATCTCACATTCTTACTATGTGGGTTGGGGGATGTATTTTGTATGTGTGTGGTCTGTGTGTGTAGACGCACATGTGCACTGTGTGTGTGTGCGCATTTGGCTATTTCCCTTAGTGTTCCTTGTGAATTTTTAAAAAATAAATACTATCTTTATGGCAACTGGTTATGGACACTTTGCACCCCGTGAATAGACTCCAAAAGTCTGACATATTACATTGAACTGCCATCCAATAGACAGCATCATTTAAAAAGCATCTTGAAAGAAAAATAGCTCTGCCTTGTATCAGTTTTTATTTTGCTTTACCATGGATGGTGTTGCTGATACATGTTAAAGTACAGTGGAATGTTATAATTTAAGTATACATAAATATGTAGAAGACTGCCCTATTTTGAGAAGTTTTGTGGGTTTTTTTGCATTTCATATATGTAAGTATCACTTATAAATGTATACAATAAAGTGAGGGCTGAAGAAAATGAGATTTAAAATATCAAGTCTAGGATATCACTGAAAAGTGAAGAAAAATTAGGTATCTTAGCTAGTACTTGTTATTGAAGGGCATTACTTTTAAAATAAGACTTTCTGAGATTCTTCCAGTTTCCATCCCTATCAAATTGACCATGAAAGTGGCACAGACAGAGATATGGATTTTTTTATGAAGTCATTTCACTGGAAAATATCACTAGGGGAGGAATAGAATCTCTGTCTGTGGAAATTTTTACACACACCTTAGAAAACAGAATTAGTTATGAACTAGCCCTTCCCCAAAATATATAAAGCAGTGTTTCCCAAAAGCGTGTGAGGAACATAGTTTTACTTTGGGAAACAGATGTTTTGTGGGGTAAAAGCGGTCTTCAGGATCAAGTAAGTCTGGAAGACTGAGTTAAACAAAGAAAAATGTTTCTTTAGTCTATAAAACAACTGAGAAACTTTAAGAAGCTCATACATCAGGACTATCTAGGGAGGGCATATGTAACACACAGTATTTGCCCTGGATTCTTTTTTTAAAAACAATATTAACATCTTTTAAAGTTACATATAACCCAGGTTGTTAAATACGAATATGGAAAAATTGTAAATCCATTAAGTATATATCCTTTTTAATGGAATGTGTAGAATATCAGAAAGGAAACTTGTGAATAAAAATAGATGTAAGGTTCCATGAATTAAATACACAAAATTAATACTGACTTACTATTTACAATTAGTTGCCATCTAGAAATCTTATACATTACCAGAGGCCCAGTGCACGAAACTTGTGCACTGGTAGGGTCCCTAGTGGCTGGCGGTGGCCGGCTGGGGCCTCCCTCCCTTCCCTTGGCTGGCCCCGCCCCCTGGTTGAACTCCGGTTGAGGGGACAATTTGCATACTACACTTTTATTATATAGGATTATATAGAATATTGTATAATCAGTTGGGGTAAAATTCCATTTTTGATATAACATTGATCACATAGTGCCAATGTATTTTATCTGCTGTTAAATATCACTTATAGAAAGATTGAAAGTGATAAAAACTTTGGAAGCATGATACTAATTAAATTGTTAAGAGTAAATCTTAAAAAAGTAGTGAAATGTTCGTTATGTAATATATTAACAGTAAAACAAAGTGATAAGAAATCAGAGTTAGAATTACTTATAAAAATTTGCACATTTAAGATATGGCCCAGTACTTTAAGAAAACAGATAATCCTACCTAATAAAAGAGTAATATGCAAATTGACCATCACTCCAACACACAAGATGGCTGCCCCCATGTGGACACAAGATGGCCGCCACAAGATGGCCAGCAGGGGAGGGCAGTTGTGGGTGATCAGGCCAGCAGGGGAGGGCACTTGGGGGCAACCAGGTCTGCAGGAGAGGGCAGTTGGGGAGGACCAGGTCTGCAGGGGAGGGCAGTTGGGAGGGACCAGGTCTGCAGGGGAGGGCAGTTGTGGGGGACCAGGCCTGAAGGGGAGGGCAGTTGGGGGTGACCAGGCCTGCAGGGGAGGGAAATTAGGGGTGACCAGGCCAGCAGGGGAGGGCAGATAGGGGCAATCGGGCCGGCAGGGGAGCAGTTAGGCATCAGGCTGGCAGGGGAGTGGTTAGGGGGTGATCAGGCTGGCAGGCAGAAGCAGTTAGGGCAGGGGTGGGCAAACTTTTTGACTCAAGGGCCACAATGGGTTCTTAAACTGGACCGGAGGGCCAGAACAAAAGCATGGATGGAGTGTTTGTGTGAACTAATATAAATTCAAAGTAAAGGAGCGGAGGGGAGAGCAAGAGAACCCTCCGCTCTTTCGGCTCCGCGGGCCGGATAGAACAGCCGAACGGGCCGGATCTGGCCTGCGGGCCGTAGTTTGCCCACGGCTGGGTTAGGGGCAATCAGGCAGGCAGGCAGGCGAGCGGTTGGGAGCCAGCAGTCCTGGATTGAGAGGGATGTCTGACTGCCCGTATAGACTCGAACCCACCGGGATCGGGCCTAAACAAGCAGTCGGACATCCCTCAAGGGGTCCCAGATTGGAGAGGGTGCAGGCTGGACAAATACACCTCCCCCCACCCCACCCCCCACCCCCACCCCCCGTGCACAAATTTCATGCACCGGGTCTCTAATCTAATCTTGATAAATGACTTCAGTTTTCATTTTTTCTTAGCTTCTTTGTTTTCCTTTTAATTCACAAATGTTCTGTCCTCTTTTATATTTTTATAAGGTTATAGGAGATCTTTAAAAAATAAATACTATGCTACAGGGGTTTTTTTTAATCAAAGCTCATACACAATTATTTTTTTGGTGGGGAGGAAAAATATTTTGGTAACTACTGGATTTATTTTTTGTTGTTGACAGTTAAAAATGAAAAAAAGATTGTATTTTAAAATAGGAATTTTTGTTGGTCTTATTTAAGAAATATTATTTTTATGTTTGTATTCTAGGCTTTTTTGTCCATGGTTTTCCTAAACTCTTGAGGTTTCAAGAACATCATGAAAAAATACTGAATAAATTTCTGTCCAAGCTTAAGCAACACTTGGTAGGTAGACGTGACAATGACTTAAACCCACTTACACCAAGAATAAAGCTAGCAGAATTGAGTGCAGCATTTGGTCCCAATTACCTTATCAATTTATATTGTTGTCCATTTCATTTAGTATGCAGTTATAATTCCCAGTTGTTTAAAGAACATTGGGTTTGTGAAATTTAATATTGATCAACTATCACAGCCCTAACTCAAACTTCTTTGAAGCTGATATATACAGCTTTTAAAGATATATGATATTTCAGTAATTTTGAAGCTATTTTTTTTTAAATATATTTTATTGATATTTTACAGAGCGGAGGGAGAGGGATAGAGAGCTAGAAACATCGATGAGAGAGAAACATCGACCAGCTGCCTCCTGCACACCCCCTACTGGGGATGTGCCCGCAACCAAGGTACATGCCCCTGACCGGAATTGAACCCAGGACCCTTCAGTCCGCAGGCCGACGCTCTATCCACTGAGCCAAACCGGTTTCGGCGAAGCTATTTTTTTTTAAAGATTTTATTGATATTTTAGAGAGAAAGGGAGAGGGAGAGAGAGAAACATCAATGTGAGAGAAAGACATTGATTGGCTGCCTCCTGCAAGCCCCCTAGGAGGGATTGAAATGGCAACCTGGGCATGTGCCTTGATCGGGAATCAAACCAGTAATCTTTCATTAAACAGGTTGATACCCAACCAACTAAGCCACACTGGCTAGGGTTTGAAGGTGTTTTTATTGCACAAAAAGTATTTTAAAGGTCATATAAACTTGTCTTTAGTGAACCATATATATGATCTATGATAAAACACAGTAGTTTAGTAAAGCAAAGATACTTCACTATAAACTATATTAAAGAGAATCAAAATGTTGTATTACAGTCCTGTCATAAGAAAGATTTGATTTTCAAAAGTAAAAAATGAGAGAGGAGAGGAAACAAAAAGAGAAAAAATAGAAATCCTCCAGCAACATGAAAAAAGATTTGTAATGAAATTGTTTTATGTGTAGCTTTGACAGCTACCCCCCCCCACAGCTTTCGTAAATTTTAGTGTTATATGTCATGTTTTGTTTGCTATAATCCAGAAATTATGAAGTCCTTGTTTTTTCAGGATTCTCAAGAAATCTACACAAGTTTTTATACAATGAAATGGTTTTTTCAATGTTTCCTTGATCGTGTGAGTATTTATTTACAAAACCCAATTGTGAAATTATAAATATCAGACAGGGCAAACTATTAATCTTATTTCTGTCTGTTTTTAATTATAGACTCCCTTTACGCTAAATCTCAGAATATGGGATATCTACATCTTTGAAGGAGAACGAGTTCTTACTGCTATGTCTTATACAATCTTAAAATTACACAAAAGTAAGAAAATGTTTAACTATAAAGATGTCACAAAAATCTATTCATGTTTTAACTCTTGAGTTTTCATTTCCCACTCATCTTCATTTTCTTTTAGTAGTGAGTTTTAAAAATTCCTGAAAAACAGTGAACAAATGATCTCCAGTTGATAATTTAGGAAGAAGTTTACTTCATTGCAAAGGTCTTTGATTCTTTTCTCTATATCAGTAGAATGCATCGTGCTGGTTTTGCTAATAATACTGATCTTATTAAGTACTAGAGGCCCGATGCACAAAGACTCGTGCAAGAATGGGCCTTCCTTCCCCTGGCTGCCAGCACTGCCTTTGCTCTAGCCAGAGCCACCTTTCTGCCTTCGCTCTGGCCCAGAGCCACCTTTCTCCCTCCCCACGCTGCCCAGAGGCCCGGAGAAGCTGGGGTGGTGTGGCATGCTTGCGTCATCGCCACGGCGATGACACAAGCATCCCGCCTCCAGCCAATCGACACCTGTGTATGCACATTAACCCACTATCTTTGTTGGGTTAATTTGCATACTCACTCCTGATTGGCTGGTAGGCATCACGAAGGTATGGTCAATTTGCATCTTTCTCTTTTATTAGTGTAGATTTGTTTCTACTGGGACCCTATTCTTTTCATCAGTCTGAATCTCAGCTTTGTGATAAGAGAAGAGGGAGACCAAAGAAACCAGGCACCTTAGTCTAAAGGTCTAGAGAGGATATTTTCCATTACTGTTTTTTTTATCCAGGAAAAAAGCATCCAGCTCCTAGGTGTAGACACGAGATGGGGACCCTCCAGCTCATCTCTCTGTTTGGCTGCATTGTGGCCTCTGGGGCAAGTGCAGTTCATGTATATAGTTGCCTACTGTAAATGCAACAAGGCTTTAAAACGTCTGCAGTTGCAATATTTCTAGGGCTCAGTAAATTTGATGTGCTATGCCTTGTTTAAAATCAAGAAATGAGAGTTTTTCTTCATAAAATGAAGAACCTTATTCATCTTAATGTCTCAATTCAACATTAAAAATTATGACTACTTTTGTAACTTGGGGGAGAAGAGAATCACTGAAAGCTTTAGAACTGCATGTGCACTTCTAATTAGGCCACACAACATAGTTTTACGTTCATTGTATTCACTCTCATATGTTCTCAGATGATTCATCTATTTAGCTTCCCAACTAAATTATAATCTAATTGAGTACTTGAGGTCATGTTTTGTAGTTTTTCCCCTGCTGTGCTTAGCATTGTTCTAAGCACACGTTAGATACTTTAATATAGGATTGTTTGATTGTTTATCTGAAAAGCGTGGACTTCATGAGCACCAGATTATCCAAACTTTAGACAGGAATGAAAATCCCCTTTAAAATCACATTTGTATTGTTTACTCTGAAAGAAAAGGATTCAGAAGTGTTGTGATTTGTTTCTCTTACACCCAGAACCTTACTCCCCCAATACACAAACCACAGCACCAATCAAAACAATTGACAATAAATTGTCTCCAAGACTGTCCTATAACCACAGGAAATCAGTCTCCCTCAGTTTCTCTCAATCTCTCCTCCCCTTTCCTCTTTCTGTATTATGAATTGACCAAGATATAAAACAAAAGTAAGCTTTTTATTAAGACTTTTACTTATTAATGTTCCCTAAACATGAGGAGAAGAAATAGGAAGTTCTATTTCTCTATAGTGTTCCTCTCCCTCTTAAAGTATGTTTGACTTATATGGCTCTTGATTAATTTTGATAAGTAAAAAGTTTCTTCACCCTTTGTAAATAAAGTGTAACAATTACTTACTATACCATCATTTCAGTAGTCTAAAGCTGTGGAAAAAAGTCTGTGTGCTACTGTGTATTTTTTCTTAGGAAGAGAAAGCTCAGACTTACAAGAAGTTCATTCACTGCCATATAAAGCTTCAAACACTGTGTCTGGGCCCTTAACTAATAGTTATTTGAAGCTCCCAAGATTTTCTCTAGGTTATTTCCCAATTGCCTTAACACTAATGAGACATTGTTCCTAGAGGTTCACCACACAGTGGGTTTAACAGTAAAAAAAAAAAAAAAAAAAAGAAGAAAGAAAGAAACTACCTAGGTGCCCAATATTAAAAATTATAGTACATGCACACAGTTACTAAAAATGATGGTGTACAATTACACTTGTTGAAATAAGGGATATCTGTGATATAGGTTATTGAGTGTTGCGGGGGCGTGGAAACAAGGTGGCGTTACTTACTTTTTAAATTGATACACATGTATACACATCTTATAGGGCAGTTGCTATGGGATCTTAGCTCATTTTTACTTTCTGTTTTATAGCTATAATTTGAGTTTTTTCCTATAAAATTAATTCCATAAGTAGAAATATAAGTAAAATTAGTAATCCATATTTTTTGAAATTCTGAAACAGTAAAAATATAGACCTAAAAAACAGAAAGATCTCATGTCATCTTAGGTGGTCTATGTCTGTTGTATCTAAGAAGCTGTTGCTCTGGATTAATATGAATGCCTAGGTATGGTTATTATTAAACCAATGAGGAGGTATTTAGTAGTATTCAGTTCCTCATCCCCCACACTAAGAGTTCCTGCTTTTCTCTGTGACTGTTTTGTCATACTGAATTTCAATGATATTCGCAATACCATATTTAATTTGTTTCTTGTGCCCCTTTAAAAATATGCTACACCAGAATAGAATACATTATCTTCTCAACCTAAACTAGCTGTTGACATAGCATTTTATTTTGTCCTTTCTTAGAACATTTAATGAAATTGTCTATGGAAGAACTTGTAGAATTTCTTCAGGAGACCTTGGCAAAGGACTTTTTCTTTGAAGATGACTTTGTAATAGAGCAACTTCAGATTTCTATGGCAGAATTAAAGCGGGCAAAATTAGACCTTCCAGAACCTGGTAAGAAATATCCAAAAACTTTATCTAAATCATAATTATAATTGGAAAATATGGCACAATTAACACAGGCCATTTCTGTTTCAAACATAAATATTACACATGCTTGTGATGACATTATGTAAATCAGTGTTTTAACAGCTGTTTATGACTTTATTCTATTTTAAGAAAAAGCAAGTAAATGTATTAAATAAATCTGCCTTTCCTAATGGAATAACTGTACTATCCCTACTTAAATTTAGCAAGTTTGGTTGACAAGTAATAATGTTCAACAGAAATAACCATATAGCTTTAAACTAACATAACAATAAGCTCTTTTTACTTTCATCATTTCAATTTATGAAACCATATGCAATAACAGAGCAAGTAAGGGTCCTATTTTATAGAAGAGGAAACTGATACTAAAATGCTTAAATATGAAGCTACACGACCAGCATAGAGCATTATTGACAATACAGTCCAATTTTTCTGACTTAATCCAGGGCTCTTTGCAGTGTATTGCACTGTAAGATGATTTATTTTATTTACTTACTAGAGGCCCGGTGCACAAAATTCGTGCACAGGGGGGTCCCACCAGCCCAGCCTGCACCCTCTCCAATCTGGGACCACTGGCTCCTAACTGCTCACCTGCCTGCCTGCCTGGTCACCCCCAACTGTCCCCCCTGTTGGCGTAATCGCCCCCAACTGCCCCCCCCCCCACCGGCCTGGTCACCTGTAACTGCACCCCTGCCAGCCTGGTTGCCCTTTACTGCACCGCCTGTCAGCATGGTTGCCCCCAATAGCCCCCACCCCTGCCAGCCTGGTTGCCCCCAACTGCCCCCCACCAACCTGGTTGCCCCTCACTGCCCCCCTCTGCCGGCCTGGTCGCCCCTCACTGCCCCCCCTGCCAGTCTGGTCTCCCCCAACTGCCCCTGCCCCCGTAGGCCTGATAGCCCCACGCAGCCTGCTGCTCAGTCGTTTGGTTGCCCCTCACCCCCCTGCTGGCCTTGTCACCCCACGCAGCCTGCTGCTCAGTCATTTGGTTGCCCCTCACTGCCCTCCCCACCCCCCCTCGGGCCTGGTCACCCCCAACTGCCCCCCCACCTGTGGGCCTGGTCGCCCCATGCAGCCTGCTGTTCGATCTTTTGGTTGCCCCTCACTAACCCCCCTGCTGGCCTTTTCGCCCTGCACAGCCTGCTGCTCGGTCATTTGGTCACCCCTCATTAACCCTCCTGCCGGCCTGGTCACCCCATGCAGCCTGCTGCTCAGTCATTTGGTCATGCCTCACTAACCCCCCTGCCAGCCTGGTTGCCCCACACAGCCTGTTCGGTCGTCCATTCAGTTGTTTTGAATGCAATGGTCGCTTAGCCTTTTATATAAATAGACTAGAGGCCTGATGCATGAAATTCGTGCAAGGGGCTCCACCCCCACCGCTGTGGCGGCTGCCTCTGCCTTGGCCTCTGCTGCCGCAGCTTTGTCCAGAAAGTCGTCTGGTCTAATTAGCATTTTACACTTTTATTATTATAGATTTCAAGACATCTTCTAGTACCTCCTATTGGGTTTTCTGCTAGGTGCTAGGAGGGATGAACAACTGAAAAGAAAGACATGCTTCTTGCTTTCAGGGTGCACGCAGGGAGAGATGGGATTTACACAAAGATAAATAGATTGTGAAGGGGTAATAATAGAGCTAGATAAATATAGGATACAGGGGGAAGGACCTTGGATCCCAAGGGGAGTGGAGGATGAGAGCGAAGAAAAAAGGAAATGTAGAACTATCACAGTAGGAATAACTTTTAGGAGTTTTGACTAGATATTACTTGACAATAAGTTATTCTGCCCTTTTCTTACCTTTGTTGCATGGATGGATGTGGGAAGGGAGTCGGGAAGTGGAAGACCATGGTGATAGATGAAAAGTAAATGTGGTCAGTTATGTAAGACCTCAGGTGCAGTTGGATTTAGTGTTTCCAGTCAATGTGACCCATACTTTGATGTCTACTTGGATGTGTGTGTACAGAAAAAGCAGAAATATGTTAATGAACAAGCATATCTTTTCTCCTTTGGTGAAAACCAAGATGCTCTGCTTTTAGTTGTTAAAGGGGTCTAATCATTAGTGTTTCCCCACCTTCCCTGAGTGCACAAATTTCGTGCACTGGGCCTCTAGTCTATATATATAAAAACGCCCAGCGACCTAAACAGCGGAACAACCGGAATGATTGGTCACTGTGACGGGCACTGTGGTGGCCAACCATCCTGATCCGGGCCCCAACTGCCCCCCTCCAACTACCCCCGGCCCCTTCCCCTGGCTGCTCCTGCCCCCAACCGCCCCCCCACCCCGCCGATTGGGGGGTAGTGGCCAACTGCCGCGTCCCCTCCCCCTAGCCCCCCCCCCCCTTAGGCCTTATGGGAGGGCAGCCGGCTGGGCAGCCCCCTGATAGGCCTCGATCACTGGCCAGGCCGAGGGACCCCACCTATGCACGAATTCATGCACTGGGCCTCTAGTAGATAAATAAGACCAGAAACATTGGCTCTGTTTTGCTCTGATTATGCTGGCAGTTAAGGTTGAACATGGTCAGGTGGCTGTGCACTTTCTACTACAACAATCTGTCTTTCACCTATACTTCTACAACATTTCCTTTTGGACTTTTTGCCCTGAAGCCTGCCTATTGTTATCCTCTTTACCTTTTTATAAGCTAAAAATGGAACATTAAAATAATAAGATGAACATTATAACAAGAAATTTTAGTATCACATGTATAGGCTTTTTTTTTCTAAATCTTTTACTGTTTAAAGTATTACATATAGTATTACATATGTCTCCTTTGTCCCCCAATGACCTTTTTCCGGCCACCCCCACCCCCCAGTACATGCCCTCACTCCCGTAGTCTCTGTGTCCATTGGTTATGCTTATATGCATGCATACAAGTCCTTTGGTTGATCTCTCCCCTTTACCCCCACCCTCCCCTACCTTCCCTCTGAGGTTTGATGGTCTGATCAATGCTTCTTTGTCTCTGGATCTGTTTTTGTTCATCAGTTTATGTTGTTCATTATGTTCCACAAATGTGTGAGATCATGTGATATTTATATTTCTCCCACTGGCTTATTTCGCTTAGCATAATGCTCTCCAGGTCCATCCATGCTGTTGCGAATGATAAGAATTCTTTCTTTTTTACAGGAGTGTAGTATTCCATTGTGTAGATGTACCACAGTTTTTTAATCCACTCATCTGCTTATGGGCACTTAGGCTGTTTCTAAATCTTAGCTATTGTAAATTGTGCTGCCATGAACATAGGGGTGCATATATCCTTTCTGGTTGGTGTTTCTGATTTCTTGGGGTATATTCCTAGTAGTGGGATTACTGGATCAAATGGGAGTTCTATTCTTAATTTTTTGAGGAAACTCCATATTATTTTCCACCATGGCTGAACCAGTCTGCATTCCCACCAGCAGAGCATGAGGGTTCCTTTTTCTCCACACCCTCGCCAGCACTTGTCGTTTGTCGATTTGTTGATGATAGCCATTCTGACAGGTGTGTGATGGTATCACATTGTCGTTTTGATTTGTATTGCTCAGATGATTAGTGACTTGGAGCATGTTTTCATATGTCTCTTAGCCTTCTGTATGTCCACTTTCGAAGTGTCTATTTAAGTCCTTTGTTCATTTTTTATTGGATTGTTTAACTTCCTTTTGTTAAGATGTATGAGTTCCCTATAAATTTTGGAGATTAGGATATAACATTGGCCAGTGCAGTGGGCTTTCTTGTTGTTTTGTTGATGGTTTCTTTTGCTGTGCAAAAGCTTTTTATTTTGATATAGTCCCATTTGCTTATTTTCTCCTTAGTTTCCATTGCCCTAGGAGCTGTATTGGTAAAGATATTGCTACGACATATGTCTGATTTTTGCTGCCTATGGATTCTTCTAAGATGTTTATGGTTTTCCATCTTAAGTTTAAGTCCTTTTTTCCATTTTGAGTTTATTTTTGTGTATGGTATAAGTTGGTGGTCTAGTTTCAATTTTTTGCAGGTATCTGTCCAATTTTCCCAGCACCATTTATTAAAGAGACTGTCTTGACTCCATTGTATGCTCTTGCCTCCTTTGTCAAATATTAATTGAGCATAATGGCTTGGGTCAATTTCTGGGTTCTCTGTTCTGTTCCATTGGTCTATATGTCTGTTCTTGTGCCACATGTATAATTTTAAAAACCTATGTGAGCATGTTATTTCTGTTTGGCTCCTTGTGTACTGCATTAGTATGAACTCTCAGCAGTAATGTGTGATGGGGCCTATTTAGACCCACACAAACACATGGTAGCACTATTAAAGTTTTAACTTTTTGGCTGGTTGGACAGAGTATTGCATTGTTGTTTTGATTTGCATTTCTTTCATTTTTATCAAGTATCTTTCTTACTAGTATGTATTAATTGGGCATTTTATTTCTTTTCTGTAAACTTCCCAGTTCATCTTCTGCCCATTCTTCTATTGGCCTTTTTATACAAGTTGTTGATAAGTTAAAGGAGATTGGCTAGTTTAATATATGCATTGCAGATGCTTTTCATACAGAATTTAAAAATTTTTAACCAGTGTTTTTCTTTATGGCATCTCACTTTTGTGTCTTACTACGGTAGTATGTGAAGGAGTTTCTACATGGTGAATGAAAACTTTATTTACCTTTATTCTATCTTACAGCGTTTATGTTTTTATTTTTTATGCTTGATTCCTTTTTTTAAAAAACAAATTTAAAAACTGTTTATTTATTTTGTAAGAAGGTACCCCTAGTCCAAAGTAACTATGTTTTAAAAAATTTTGGCCAAAAAATTTACAAAAACCTTTTTAGTTCAACCAAATAAAAGTGATATCTAGAAAATATTCTCCATTATTAAGTTTGTCTTTAAAAGTTCAGATTCTAACGCATTTCTAAGGCACAGCGTTCTGGAAGACGAATGTGCTTCTGCTGGCGTCGCGGGATGGTTGAACGTCCATAACTGGCTCCCAGTGAGCCCGGCGGGCACCTTCCGCCTGGATGCTGTGGGATGTGAGAGTCAAACATAGGCCCCCAGGGCTCCATGGAAATCCGTGAGACACTGTACCAGCTGCTGGAAGTTGGGCCTCTCCTCCGGATCCAAGGCCCAGCAACAAGCCATCACAGCAAATAGTTCATCAGACAGTTGATAGGCTGGGCTATTGGTAACCGTCTTTCAGGTACGCCACCATCTCAAAGGGGTCGATGTCCACATAGGGCGTTTGGCCCAGAGTCATGAGCTCCCACAGTGTCACTTTGAAGGCCCACACATCTCTAGCGCTGGAGCACTCATTATTAATCAGACTTTCCAGAGCCATCCACCGAACTGGCCTGTTCTCATTGTCCCCCAGACAGTGATAGTCTATGGGGAACAAGTCTCTAGAGAGGGCATTGTCTGTGATCTTAACTTGAAGTGTGTCATCAATGACACCGGCCTAGCAGCCAGGTCTTTGCTTGATTCTTTAACCATCTAGAATTACTTTTTGTTTAAAAAAGGATATAAAGGCTCGGCTTTGCTTGTATTTGTACATAACTAGCCAGGTAGCTTAACGGCCTCTTGCAATTTGAGAGGCCATCATTGTCATGTGATAAAGTAGCAAAAATGTCTAGCTTAGCATTTTATTCTGTTCCATCGATCTCAACTTTTCTAATTACAAACAATTTTAATATCTATTGGGGCTAATTTTTCCTCATTGCTTTGTATTATTTTGTTAAGTTACAAAAAAAGAACTACTGGTATTTTAATTAAGATTGCATTGAATTTAAAGATTATTGAGAGAAAATTGATATTTAAAAGATAGGATTTTTTAAAATACAAGCTTTTAAGCTGTTCAGTTTGCTTTAATCTCAGTCAAGTTTGTTTTTTCCATATGACTGTTACACATTTCTTATCTACCCACCCAAACCCTCACTCTTGTAGGTAATTTATCTTTTTTATTGCTATTATAAGGTGAACTTTCCATTTTATCTGTGTGTTTTTTTTATTGTGGTAAAATACACATAACATAAAATTTACCATCTTAACCATTTTTAAGTTATAGTTAAGTGGTATGAAACACATTCATAATGTTGTACAATCATCACCACTGTCTATCTATTTAACTTTTTTTCTTATAAATCTGAAACTATACCCATTAATCAAGACCTTTCTATTCCCCCTCCCCCTCCTCCCATCCCCTGGAAACCACCATTCTACTTTCTGTCTGTGATTTTTGACTATTCTAAGTAGCTTATGTAAGTGGAATAATACAGTATTTGTCTTTTGAAGATTGGCTAATTTCATTGAGCATAATGTCCTCACTGTTCATCCATGTTATAGCCTGTGTCAGAATTTTTTTCCTTTTTAAGACTAAATAGTTTTCTACTATATGCATAAACTGCATTTTGCTTATCCATTCAAGATGGACACTTGAGTTGCTTTTACGTTTCATCTATTGTTAAAAATGCTGCAGTGAACATGGGTATACAAATATCTATTCAAGCCTTATTTTTAATTCTTTTGGGTATATACCCAGAAATGGAATTGCTGGGTCATATTACAATTCTGTTTCTAATTTTTTGAAAAATTACCACACTGCTTTCCACAGCAGCTATATACCCTTTTACATTTCTACCAGCAATGCACAAGGGTTCCAATTTCTACACATTCTTACCAACATTTCTATTTTTTTCTTTTTTAGTAACCATCTTGATTGGTATTAGGTGGTATCTTATTATAGTTTTGATTTACATTTTCCTAATGATCAGTGAGTTGAGCATCTTTTCATGTGCTTATTGGTCATCTATACATTTTTTTTTCTTTTAGAGAAATGTTTATTCAGGTCTTTGCCCACTTTTGAATTAGGTTATTTGTTCTATTGTTGTTGAGTTTTAGGAGTTCTCACTCTATTCTGTATATTAATTCCCTTATCAAATATGTGATTTGCAAATATTTTCTCTCATTCTATGGGTTGATTTTTTTACTCCATTGATACTGTTTTTGGATGCACAAAATTTTTAATGTTTATGAAGTCCAATTTGTTTTTTCTTTTATTGTCTGTGCATTTGGTGTGGTACTCAAGAAATCATTGCCAAATCCAGTGACATAAAGCTCTTGCTCTATATTTTCTTCTAAGGGTTTTATAATTTTAGGAGGTTACACTTAGGTCTTTCCTCTACTTTGAATTAATTTTTTTCATAGTGTTAGGTAAGGATCCAACTTCATTCTTATGCTCGTACATAACCAATCTTCCCCAGCACCATTTGTTGAAAAGACTGTCCCTTTCCCATTGAATGGTCTTGGCATCCTTGTCAAAAATCATTTGACCATGTAGGTGAAAATATATTTCGGAGCACTCCATTCCATTGATCTTAAAGTGGATGTCTTTATGCTAGTACCACACTATTTTGATTAGTATAGCTTTGTAATAAGTGTTGAAATCAGAAGATGTGAGTCCTCCAGCTTTTCAAGATTATTTTAATCATTTGGGGTCCCTTGAGAGTCCATATGAATTTTAGGATGGTTTTCTAGTTCTGCATAAAATGTCACTAATGTATTGATAGATATTGCATTAAATTTGTAGATTACTTTGTATAGTATTGACATCTTTTTATTTATTTATGTCTTAGCTAGTCTCTTTTAGCAGTGGTCTGTAGTTTTCATTGAACATGTCTTTCATCTCTTTGGTTGAGTTATTTCCTAAGTATTTTATTATTTTGATGCTATTGTGAATGGAATTGTTTTGTATTTTTTCTTTTAGATAGTTTATTATTAGTGTATAGAAATACAACTGATTTTTGTGTGTTTACTTTGTATCCTGCCACTTTGCTGAACTCATTTCTTAGCTCTAACAGGTTTTTTTTAATGTGTATGGAATCTTTAGGGTTGTCTATACATAAGATGCTATCATCTGTGAACAGAAATAATTTTACTTCTTTTTTTCCAATTTGAATGCCTTCTCCCCTTCCCTTCCCCCTTTTCTTGCCTACATGCTCTGGCTAGAATTTCTGGTACTATGTTGATTAGAAGTGGTGAGCATAGGCATCCCTTTCTTTTTACTGATCTTAGAGGAAAGCTTTCAGTCTTTTACCAGTGAATATGTTTGTTGTGGGTTTTTAATTATATTGAGGTAATTTCCTTCTATTCCTAATTTGTTGAGTGTTTTTTATCATGAGTTTTAAATTTTGTCAAACACTTTTTCTGCATCAATTGAGATAATCATCTCCCCCCCCCTTCATTTTTTTAATGTGGTATTTTTGATTGATCAGTTTTTATATGATGAACTATTCTTGCATTCCAGGAATGCATTCCACTTGGTCATGGTATATAATCCTTCTACTATGTTGCTCTACTCAGTTTGCTAGTATTTTGTTGTGGAGTTTTCTATCAGTGTTCTTAAGGGATATTGTTGTGGAGTTTTCTTGTATCTTTGTTTGGATTTGTTGTCAGGATAACTCTGGCTTCATAGAATGTGCCTAATTTAGAAATTAAACTTTATCATAGCTATGTATATATAGGAAAAAACATAGTGTATGTAGGATTCAGTACTATCTGCAGTTTCAGGCATTCACTTGGAGGTCTTGAAACATATTCCCCATGGATAAGGAGAGACTTCTATATTTTCTTAGAAAGTTGTTCACTTCCAGTTTCTGAATGTATTTGTATAAGATTTTGCAAAAAAATTTTTCAAACATGTACAAAAATAGAAAAAGTGTTAAAGAATCCCTTTCTCCATTTATTCATCATCCAGCTTATTGAACAATTTTAAAGTGAAAATAAAGATATCATAGGTCTCAAATATGATCTATAAACCAGTTGCATATTGGAATTTTTTTCAGTAGTACCCAAAACTATCTTAGTTATTTTTCTCCACCAGGATTTAACCAAGGACCTCACTTTATTTTTGTGTGATCTGCTTCTTGAGTCTCTTCATATGCAACAGTCTCTTCCTCTTCTTCTTTCTCACTTCCCACTCCTACCTTTATTTTTCTCTTTTTTCAATGACACCTTGTTGAAGAAATCAGTCCTATTATCTTGTGGAATGTCCAATTTTTCTTTCCTGTGGTCATTTAACTCATTCTTCTAGCCTCTGTATTTCTATAAGAAGTTAAATGTAGAGGTTTAATTAGACTCAGGTTAAAAAGGAGACACATAAAGACTAGTTTTATAAATAATAGTGACATTCAGTTTGAACCCTGGGTAAAAGGTGGTGATAACCAAATCTCTTATTTTACAAATAAGATTTTTTTAAATTACAAAACTTTTAGCAAGTAATCTATATCATAATGTTTTGATACTGTACAGTATCCAGTATTCTTTTAATCTTTCCTTTGATGTTTATACTTTTCATTGGTAATTCTTGTCTAAAACAAATATTTTGTTAGAGGCTGTAAAATAGTAATTTTCCAATTTGATTATTTCTTTTACATTTATCAGAAGATTTTCTTCTGTAACAAAGAGCTTTCTCTCCTTCATCAACAAGGGCTCTATGGTTATTTTAAAACTAAAGGCCAGATGGACAAAATTCATGCAAGGGTAGGCCTTTGCAGCCCCGGGTGCCTCACGGCCCCGCCCCCCACCTGCACCCACCTTGGCCTGGCGCTGCCTACGTCCGCTGCCACACACCCCTGGTTCCCCAGTTCCACAGAGCCCCCCAACTCGATCTCCCCGCAGAGGGTGGCCTGGGCCTCCCTTTGCGGGGCAATCGTGGGGTGATGGCGGGCCCCCCAAACCAATCGCATCGCATCCACCTTGGCTAGCCTGGTGCCAGTGCGTGTCATAGCGTGGTGGTCTGAAAGGTCGTCACGGTCATTCTGCTGTTTGGTAGTTCAGTCAGTTTGCATATTACGCTTTTATTATAGATGTGTTTCCTACTAAAAAGGCAGAATAAGTGCTTGTTTTCTCTTTGTCAATTTTCAAAATTAGGAGTTGATGCTCTAGATTATATTCAGTGGCAACAAATGACCTTTTCATTTGCTTTCTCATTGTAAATTAGTGGAATTTGATTTGTCCTAAATGTTTCAATCAGATATAATTATTGTTTTATTGCTCGAATTGTTCTACATTTGGTCGTTGGGATCTCCCTTAAACTGATTTCTGTGTCCTTTTGACCAAACACTAGTAGTCTTTGAATACTTCTTTGCTTTCATGTGCAGCAAGATATCTCTGGCTTATCCTAAAAATCCCCAGTTCAGTTTTATTGCACAAATAATACACAAGTATACCCTTATATGAATTCCAGACAATCGTTGAAGTATGCTGAGTGATGTATGAAGGCTTTCCATTACTTCATTATACTTGTGTTCTTTCCTTCAAAGGAAACTACTGGCCAGCAGTTTGGGGCACATTCCAGTCCAGTGGTCGGCAAACTGCGGCTTGTGAGCTACATGCGGCTCATGAGCCATGGTTTGCCGCTCTGTTGACTAATGAGTTTGCATAATGAATGTAGCTTTTTTGTAGATGGCTTTTATCAACAAATGTTCCATTCTATTCCTAATTTGCTGACACTTTATCCTTATGTCACTATTTGTGTTTTTAGTCTTCATTTATTATGAGTGTATCAAGCCTTTCCTTTATATTGCTAATCTGACTTCAACCATTTCTGTTCTGTTTTCTATTATTTTCCTGTTTTATTGACTAATTCTATAATGCTCTTCTTTTTGGCCACTAGTAATAAACATGTATAAGTAGATAAAATGTTTTAGCTCTCCATCCCTTCATGTGAATCAACTATGAAGACATCAATTTAAATAAAAGTACTTTTGACAAGTGAAGTATTAAAATGACTCAGATGGTTTCTTGCATACCCCATTAGCTAGTGATTATTTGGACAGGAATATTCCTCTATTCTCGTCAGCTATCTTCTATTCAAATAAAGCCATTGGCAGAGATTTTTGTCACTTAAGGAAGTCATTCTGATTAGAAAGCCTATGTTGATCTACTATGGCTGTCAATTTGGCCCCCATTTATAGCTTATGACCTATATAGAACAATTGAGAGAGACTTTTTTCTGAGAATAATTGAGAGAGCCATTTTAAAGTTTATCTTTTATTTTAGATATCAGAAAATAGGAAACTGAAGGAACCTTTTTAAGAAAGAAAACATTTTACTGCTTTTAGCTCTGGGACCTGTCCATGTTTTTCTAGAGTAATTTGGGAATTTTATTCTCTTTATCAAGAGAAAAACTTTTCCAGCTTCAGCATTGCATTGTCTTCTTGTTTTTGTTTTTGGTGGTGTCAGTCCAGATTTTTCACTGGAACATGGGAAGGAAACGTTCATTTGTGCGTGGCCCCAGCAGGGGGTTACAGTTGGAGTTCTTTGTGGCTCACTTCCAGATAACTGCTGTTTTTCACTTTCTCCCCTCTGCCTCTCCAACCGTTCATTTCCTTTTTCCTCCACGACTTCCTTTTCCTGGGCTGGTCTTTTCAATGACCTGTAGAAGGTTGTGTTCTTGCCTTCTTCTCATTCTGCATACCGCCCCAGGTGCTTTCATCATTTCCCTAGTATGCAGTCACTTCAAAGACTTCCAGCTCGGAACCTTCACCCAGATCTTTGTACTAGAACTTCTGAGCTCCAGGCTCATTTAACTGATCCCGTAAATGGGCACTTTCACCCACCTGTCCCTCAGATACTTAAAACTTAATGTCTAAATTCCTACCCCACCTCCAACTTTTCCCATTTTCCTCTGCATTTCCTATCAATGTAAAGTACTCAACATTCACTCATCCTCTTAGTTATCCAAAATCTCCTTCTCCGTGCTGCCCTCACCACTGGCTCTCCATTTAGCTATTGCATATAGTTGCCAAGTTTTATGTTTCTTTTTCCTTTTTAAAAAATATATCTTGATTGATTTCAGAGAGTAAGGGAGAGGAAGAGAGAGATAGAAACATCAATGATGAGAAAGAATCATTGATCTGCTGCCTCCTGCACACCCCACAGTGGGGATTAAGCCTACAACCTGGGCATGTGGCCTGACCAGGAATCAAACCCTAACCTCTTGGTTCATAGGTAGACACTCAACCACTGAGCCACTCCAGCCTGGCTGTTTCTTTTGATTTTTAATATCTCTCATTCCCTTCCTACCAGAGCCGCATTGGCTACACTGGAAGCCCTGGTGCCAGTGTTGCTTATGTCCTTGCTGAACCAGAATGATCTTGTAGAACATCCAGCCCTTCTGAGGCTTCAGTGCTTATTGGAAAAAAATCCAAACTCCTTAGTTTGATGTATAAGACTCCCTTGGCCCGTTTGTTTTCCTACTTCCACCCACCCCACCTCCCGGCCACTTTTTTTTTTTTTTAATTCTTTATTATTGAAATTATTACATATGTCCCCTTTTACCTCGTTGTCCTCTCCCAGCCCACCCCGGCCCCCCAGCCCAGGCCTTCAGCCCCTATTGTCTGTGTCCACTGGTTATGTTTATATGCATACAAGTTCTTTTCTTTATCTCATACCCTCCTCCCCCTCCCTCGTACCCTCCCCTACCTCCCCTCTGAAGTTTGATGGTCTGTTTGATGCTGCTATGTTTCTGGGTCTATTTTTGTTCATCAGTTTATGTTGTTCATTATATTCTACAATTGAGTGAGATCATGTAATACTTACCTTTCTCTGACTGGCTTATTTCACTTAGCATAATGCTCCATCCATGCTGTTGCAAATGGTAAGAGTTCTTTCTTTTTTTATAGCAGTGTAGTATTCCATTGTGTAGATGTGCCACAGTTTTTTAATCCATTCATCTGCTGATGGGCACTTAGGCCGTTTCCAAATCTTAGCTGTTGTAGATTGTGCTGCTATCAACATAGGGGTGCACATATTCTTTCTGATTGGTGTTTCTGGTTTCTTGAGATATTCCTGCTCCTGGCCACTTTTAAAGAGTAATAGTAACAGCAAATTTTTGAGTCTTATAATAGACTCCTTGCAAAATGCTTTCTTTACATACACATTTCAGTTATTTTTTTCAGCAGCCCTTTGGAATAAGGTATTTGTCAATGTAAGTTTGTTTGTTTTTTAATATCCCCAAGGATAATTTTCCATACACAGCATTATATAGGTTTGTAAAATTAGTATTTTGCTTACTGATGTTCTCTAAATTTATTAATTCAGCTTACAAACATTTTCTCATATGTTGCAAAGTTTTTTACTACCATTTCAAAAATAAAGTGCAAAGGACAGAAGACATTACTGAAGTTTTTTGAAGTGATGGAATTGTTTTGTATCCTGATTGAATACACACACACAGAGAGATAAGTCAATTTTATTGTAAGTTTATAAAGGAGAAACCTCTGTCCCACTTTTTGAGTGTTTGAGTGTGTTTTCACTTTTAGTTGTTTATATAATGGAAACCAGTGTTAGTCACATATGTCCAACAACTTTTATGTATGTGTATGTGAAATGAAATGCTAGGAAACACAAAGTGCAGATTTTTAAAATAATTTTTTTCACAAAATCTACTGAATTTATGTGGTATTAAACAGGTGTATAAATGATAAATGTATTTAAATAATTGTCTTCTTTCTGCTTCCTTTATATTTTAGATTTAATATGATGGAGCGGGGGGAGTACAGTCCATAAGCCTAACTACAATATTTTTTTTAATTTTTAAAATAACCTAGCAATAATTTAGAAAGCAAACTGTACTCTTTTGATCACCAGTTATGAGGCTATAATAGTGTTTGAATTGTATATTCTTTTGGCTGATGGTATATTAAAAGGAATTTTGTGACAGTAATTTAAAACTCAGTTGGACTTTATATTTGATCTGAAGGGAATGAGATGCCTCTCTCAGGATAATTTTCCTGATAGTGGCCCCCACCATTTCTTAGTGAATACTGTTAGAATAGTCGGCATATATATATATATATATACATATATATATATATAGTCTCCTATTGTTGAAATTTAAAAGTAAAATATTGCTCACAAGAAAGAGCACTTAGAGCACTTTCCTGTAATTGTATGTCTCGTTGGGTGCAAAAACCTGTTAATGCCTTCTGAGGCAATTAATCTTCAAGACTTGTAGTTGAGTGTGCTGTCCACTGGGTGGTGACAGAGACTGAATAAAATCAAAGATGGACCAGCCTGGAGGGACTCTTTCCCTTATATTTTTAAGGATGGTTAGAGTATTCTTATTGTTGGCTTAAAAAACCTACTAAATATCATTGCCTTTATTCTTAAATATATTAAGTTATATCGCCCTTTTTTTAGTAGAATATCTTAATTGTTGGCACTGACATAAAAATACCACAACAGCAGCAAAAAAATCATTAATGTGATATTTTCACAAAAACATCCCCTGTTGTATCTGATGAGAATTGTGGTGCTTTCCTGCCCTTTAAAGAGTAGGGCAGTAATTCTTCATTTAAACTCCTGTGATTTGGGGAGAAGAAGGAAAGAATAAAATTTTAGGCATGGAGCTAATATGGGGTAAGCAAAACAATACTATGCCTATCGAAAAGAAGTCTAGAATGAAAGTATGGATGATAAATATTAATACTTATTGCCTATTTTTAGTCATCTGTTTTGACATCAGTTATTCTTCAGTCTTTCATTGTACTCAATTGCTTAGGGGTGAAAGGAGAGTTAAAACATAGGCCAAGTGCAGCAGTGTGTGTGTGTAGGTTATGATGGATCTAAGAAGAGGCTATACAGTAATGTTTAATGCTTATTTGGATCTACGTTTGTGGGGGGGAAAGGCAGAGAACATTTACTAGCATATGAAAATATTGCTGGTGATGGCATTTGTCTTCACAGGATCTATGCCATATATCTTCAGCTCAGTGAAAGTTGAATAGTTAATCTCCAAAAAGAATCACCTTTATAACAAAGTCAAGTATATTGTCTTCCTAATTTCATATTTGCAAAGGTCAGATTGCCCAGGCACAGAGTCCTTGAGTTTGGTACTGCTATTGGAGTTCAGAGGCCTCTGCCCCGCCCAGTGTAACATGAGCAAGTCCCCACTCAGACTTGGGAGTTACAACCTGCTCTCAGACGGGAGAAGCTTCCTCATAGGTTCCCGTGGCCATCTCCACTTTCTACCTTCCCGATCCCGTTGCCGTCTGCTTTCCTTTCGGTCATTTCCATTATTCACCGACCACAATCACCCACTCTTGTCCTCTCTTTCTCTTTCTTCCCCTCTTTTCTTCTCTGGTCACTTCTTTCCAACACTTTTCATTCCTCCTTATCTTTTGAGAGACACAGTTCTCCACAAATGAGGTTGTCCTTGAGGGTCCCTTAGGGCCTTTGCTGAAGTGCCAACAATGTATGTAGAATTCGCACTGTTCAGAGGTGTTGGGTCAGTTATGAGAGTAACTTGTACATGGCATAACCCAACAGTGTTATCAGTCAACAAATATTTATGGAAGATAGATGTCAATACGGGATCCTGAGCCATGAATTTTAGTTCCTCTTGTTAGTCTTTAGTCTGCTCCCTGGTCACAAATCATTATAGAAAGTAGATGTGACCTGATACTTTGAAATTAAGCAAATCCCAGCACATTGGTCTGGCCCTCACCACTATCATGTAATACTTCCTAGCCTAACTGGTGTTACTGTCTTCAAAAGGGGGAGGAATTGGGTTTTTAAAAATGTTTTTATTGATTTTTTTTTTTTTTAAGAGAAAGAGGAAGGCAGAGGGATACAGAGATAGAAACATTGATGACAGAGTAGAACATCAATCAGCTGCTTCTTGCACACCCTGTACTGGGGACTGAGCCCACAACCTGGGCATGTGTTCTGACTGGGACCTCTGGGTTCATGAGTCGATGCTCCACCACTGAGCACAACAGCCGGGCGGAATTGGGGTTTTTAAGCACTTACATTTTAGGAGGCTCTTTCTTATATTGTTGTTGATTGCCTCTTTTCAAATTGCTTCATCTTCTGTGCTTATTGAAAATCTTCATGGGGGCAAAGGACCATACTCTTTAAATGTCTTTATACGTTTGAGGTATTCACCATGTACCTCTTATAGAGTTCTAGTTCCTAACAAGAGATTGACATTTAGAAAGTAATTAGATACAGTGTCATTTTGTTTGCACTGAACTTATTTTCCCTCCAAACCCTGCTATACCTAGTTTCTTGGCTTATGCAGATCTTGGGTATTTGTAACCATTCTGTTGGTGTAGTGTATGTATGAACAGTGTGTCATTACTATAATGCATATTTACTATATGCCAATGAGCATTTTGTCAACATCTGACACACAATTCTGTTATTATTTTAGATATTATGGGAAAGGGTACAAAAAGTCACTTTAAGTAAGTTTTTGTCTACTAGGAAAGGGAAATGTATTGCATGAAATAACTTTAAGATGCTGCCTTTTGGATATTTTAGAACATTGGCAGATTTTTCCCCCAATGTGGATTTTGGCCTCTTGCCTATTCAGTAAATGGAACATGTTAAATTTTTCTTATTATTCTAATATGATGTGTAGATGCATAGACTATTAATGTCTCTTCCTTAGAGAAATTTCTCTATTGACTTGAATATAAAGTAGTGTTAAGTGTAAGGTAAATAATTTTCTTACCGTTTATATTGAAAAATTAAATCTCCCACTTGGGTATGATGCATACCTTTCCATTTTGTTTCATGCATGAAATTACCACCTCAGTCTCTCCATTACTTCCTTCTCAATTCTTCTATTGCTTGTCCTGAGAAATACATGCATATCCTACATTTTACTATGTGTCCTGTTAGTTTTTATCAATGTGCGCCTTTTATGTATCTAAAGTATTTCAGAATGAAAAGCCTGTGGATATTAGAATAAGAACAGTATGTGAAATGGTATTATTTTTCCCAAAGATGTTCAGTTTCTCCCTTAGTCCTCTTTCCTCCCCCACTTTCTTCCTTCCATTCCCACTTTAAAGTGTTTTTCAAAACCTCTTTTCCCTCATTGGCTTCTTTTTATACCCTATTTTATTCTGCTTCAGTTAGTCCAAACCTAGAATATTGCTTAAATTCTGGGTACCACATTTACAAGGATGCCCTTTTATCTTCATCAGTGTCAATAAGTAGCTAAAGCTGATGTCTATGGGAAATGCTTATGGAAGCCAACCCCAAATTGACTGTTTTAGCAATAAGTTGATGACTAGAAAATGACATACAGGAATCTGCAAAGTAATGGAACTCTAGTTACCCTTGTAGATGTGGTACCGCTTACATCCACCTTCCACCTTTGTTCTGTTCATTTGCCTCTTTGATGTGGTATGTAAATATGTTTTAATTACTATAGTTGTGGACATTGAAAATGTGCTAGGACTATAAAAGCAGATGATCATAAATAATAAAATATGCAGCATGTTACTAACAGAAAAAAAAACAATCTATAAAATGTGTGCTTAATAAAGTAAGTCAGCTTTCAGATCTAGGATGTAGACCTAAGGGTCGTGTCTTAGTTGGTTCAGGCTGCTATAACAAAATGCCATAGACTGGGTGGCTTAAACAATGGAAATTTATTCTCTCACAATTCTGGAGGCTTGGAAGTCCAAGAGGGAAGTGTTGGTAGAGTTGGATTCTTCTCTCTTTGGCTTTAAATGGCCATCTTCACATGGTTGTCTCTGTTTCTTTCTGTGTCCTAATGGTCTCTTCTTATAAGGACATGAATCATATTGGATTCAAGGCTCACTCCGGTGACTTCATTTAACCTTACTTACCTCAGTAAAGGCCTTACTTCCAAATGCAGTCACATTCTGAGTTACCAGGGATTACCACTTCAACATACGAATTCGGAGGGCACAGAATTCAGCCTGTAACAATGAGGTGGTTTTAGGCACAGACCCTGCTGAAGAAGAGGAAAAACATAAATTTGTTCTCAGGTGACTCATCACCAACTCTAGTGCCCAGTCCACGCCATGGGACCCAAGCTGAGGCCACCCTGTGCCAGGCACTGTCCAGGACTCCACACATTAGTCAGAGAACAGCCTTCCTTCCTCTTAGGTGTCGCCTCTCTCTGTGTACTTGAGAAGGGGTGATGGCAAAAAGAGATGGCCATCCCCACGAGGTCCAGCACTCCCTTTCTGACCACTTCTCCCTGCTCTGCCAGGGCCTCTCCTCACCCCACTATTGACCACAACCCAGGAACCTGAGGGCTGCAGTCCCTGTGGTGCAACATGGCTACTTTCTAGAAGCCTTTTCAGAGGGGGAGGTAACACTGGGCAGATCACACCTCTCTTTGAGGCCCTATCTGTACTCCACTTTGAGTGTGTTGGTATGTTAATTCCATCATGAGGTCTCTGCCCTTGTGACCTAATTACCTTCCAAAGCCCCTCCAACAAATGCCATTACATTACGGTTACACTGAGAGTTCAATATATGAATTGGGGGTGGAGGTGGGCCACAGACATTCAGTCTACAGTAGTTAGCTAGTCTTTGAAAAATCCGGTTCCAAGTGGATTTGGTTTCGTGAGTTGTGAATTGACACAGATGGGAAAACTCTCTGAGTAGCCACAGTCTGGACTAAGCGAAGCTTTCACTAGCCGCCTGAGTTCTAGGGAGTACACACGCAAGTTGCAACAGCAGTTCCTTTTATTTTTTGCTTAACAAAGCTGCTATGGAGAATTTTAAAAAATACATTTGAAATTATTTCCTATGCACGAGGCTCTCTCTGCAGGCTGCTAAAGGCCGTTGAGTGCTGGAGAAGCGGGGTTGCTTACAGGGCCCAGCCTGAAGATCACTACAGCTGATCAAGTTTTGTCCCTGGAGCAACGCATCTGCAGGCACGAATTAACCACTCTCTGGGTGCCACTGTCTTCCTTTTCTTTTTAATGGTTAGTTTTTCATCAGGTTCCCACACACCAACCTGAAAAGGGTGTTTTGATGATTGACTGGTATTATTATCTGAAGGAATATCAACCAGCCATTGATGTAGCCAGTCACATAACTGAGTTGCATGCCCTTAGAAAATAATCAGAGTGAAGACTAAACGAAAATTCATAGATTCAGTTTTTCTATTACATAGATCTTTATATCTACTTGATAATTTGTGTTTGTTGGGGTCAGTTGCCTGTAGGGAGGAAGGAATTCATATATTTATTTGGAACTAATGAATCATTATTTGTTGAGTTGATAAAAACATTTTGGGGACACTAAATAGGTTTTAATTTTTATTGTTAGTTTTTAACCAGAGAGACTAAATAACTACTTGTGAAAGTTCTTGTCTTGGCTGCCTTTGAGTCAACTCTCTTGCCCCGATTCCAGTATTTCCTATGAGACTAGTCAGAGCTGAACTGAAATACTTTGAGTTATTTTACATGCAGCATTCATGAACAAAGGAAACTTTTCCCAGTGACAAGCATTTTAAAATTCGAGCTATCACTTGTAATCATTTGTCACACATGATAAAATGTCTTCATTATGAAAAGACAGAACAATTTGGTGTGCCTACTGTTCCTGAGTAGTACATTTCTGTTGTTGCTGTCTTTTTTTTTTTTTTAATGTATTTTTATAGATTGAGAGAGGAAGGGAGAGGAAAAGAGAGAAACATCAATGATGAGAATCATTGATTGGCTGCCTCCTGCACTCCCCCTATTAGGGATTGAGCCTGCATGTGCCCTGACCTCCTGGTTTATAGGTAGACGCTCAACCACTGAGCCACACTGACCGAGCTATTAACTGTCTTTAAACCAGAAGCCATACCTCACCCCACTCATCACTCACGGGTCACACCTAGCACAAGAGCAAGTGTCTGTGCTCTGCCTTAAAGCATATCCTAGCACAGCCTCGCCTCACTGCTTCCCTCACACTTAGTGTAAAGAGAGGAGGCTCTGGAATCAGCTCTGGGTTTGAATTCTCCATCTGTCACTAGCTAGCTATGAGCCCTTGGGCAAGGTCACGCCTGCCTCCGTCCTCTCATCTATAAAATGAGAACAGTAGTAGTGAGCTATGTTATATGCCTATTGCTGATACTGTGTGTATAGCTTTTGAGCAATGTTGACATATAAGGGCTCAATGAATGTTAGCTATTACTGTTATTTTCATTAATTATTACACAATCTAAATCCAACTCACCTTTCAAAGTGAACTTATAAGATAGACATCAGATCATGTTACTCTCCTGCTGAAAAGCCTTCAGTAGTTTATAGTAAACTCAGAAAAAGAAAAACAAAATCCAGAGTTCTTACTGTGGTCTTCAAAGCCCTGTGTGATGTGACTGTTCCATTCCTCCGACCTTGTCCCCAGCCATTCGCCACCTGGCACAGGGCACCTTTGCTCCTGCCGGGACCCCTCCCTGCTCTGCCCTGCCACACCCAAATCACTGTGCTTGCCTTTTCCTGGTGCTGTTCTCACCGCCCTGCACAACTAGCACAGCAGCTCCATAGGACGGGCTTCACCCTGTTGTTTTGTTTGTGCATCGCCAGCAACGAGTGTGCCTGGCTCATAGTAGTTGCTCTATAGCTATTTGTTGAATGGGTGAATGAATGAAACAAACTACTCCCAATCCTAATACTTTGTGTGCTTTCACATATATAAAATAAAGAGCTTGCACAAATATTGTCAAAGTAAAGTTAAATTTGGTTAAAACCATTCCAAAGTTTCTCTGGAATTTAATGAACATGGCAGAGTGGAAGAAAACAGTGACCTGGAGTGAAAATGCTGGGTCCTGGTTCTCATTCTGTTCCTGCCACTAAGGATCACTTGGCTTCCCTGAGACTGCTTTCCTGTCTATAAAATGCAGGCAGGGTTGGAAATCTCTGAGAAGCTGCCCCGCTGAGGGAAGTGGGAAAGAGGGTGAGGGGAGGAACCTGAGCCCCTCCACTTCAACTGGAGCAGCGTTACTTATATCTCCTTTATATGCTGGGGTTTCATATGAAATTTGGTTTGAAAAAAGTCTGTTTCTTAAAAACCACCGAATTAAAAGAGCACAAAGGTTATTTTTTAGCTTAATTGATTCTGGCAGCTTTCCTATATTATTTCTTCACATTCTCTGCACCCTCCCCTCCCAAAGGAAAGCTCATTGAATATTTTTTCAAATGTCTTAAAGAAAATTAAGATTATAAGGGTAAATAACAAAATTGTCCTCATTAAGAAATGAACTACATGAAAACAAAGACGGGGTCTGCCTACTTACTACTAACGTATTCATTGCTTAGCACAGTCCCAAAGCAGAGCTAACTCAATAAATATTTGTTAGATGGAAGGACAACAAGTGGATATTTGAAGTGAGCAGCAACTTATTTTTAAGGGAGAATATATTTTGTAATAATTGGTGAAAAACATACCTTAAATCATGGAATTTTTACAAGTTGTTTTTCAAGATGATATTTATTGAATGTTGATATTGTAATAGATCATGTTTACACAGTGTCTGCTAAATGGCAAATTTATTGCACCTTCCTTTAATTCCTCATTCATTTCTCATGTTAGTTATTTAAAACATAAAACTCTCAATCCAAGATGGTGGCAGAGTAGATGGAAGCTACATTCATCTCCTTCCAGGACCAAACTGAAAGTACAACTGAAATATAGAACAGTCATCCTGAATAACCAACTGAAGACTAGCTGAAGAGAGATCTTATAACCAAGGATTTATAGAAGAGGTCACAGCGAGACTGGGATAAGCACAGAATTAATGAACTCCTAAGATAGCAGCAGGAAAGAATAGACAAGAAGCTTGCTAAATTCCAACAAAGGCTACCAAGAAACCTTATGAAGTTGCAGGTGACTTTGAGAAGTTCCTACATAAACTTCAACCTGAAGCTCAAGTTGATGGAGAATTTCTGGCATCACTGTCATCATCAGCAACACAGAAGACTGCAGCTTTGAGGAAGGAGAGCACTGAGAGAAACCAGAAATAGGCTGGGTTTAAGAATATTGTCTACGAAATAAATTCCTGTAGAATAAAAGGGTAATATGCAAATCGACTGAACGGTGGAACGACCAGTCACTATGATGTGCACTGACCACCAAGAGGCAGACACTCAGTGCAGGAGCTGCCCCCTGGTGGTCAGTGTGCTCCCACAGAGGGAGTGCTGCTCAGCCAGAAGCCCTGAGCCAGGCTCAGGGCTGGCAAGCACAGCGGTGGTAGAGGGAGCCTCTCCCGCCTACGTGGCAGCGCTAAGGATGTCCGAATGCTGGCTTACTCCCGGACTGCAAGAGAGCGCAGGCCAGGCTGAGGGACCTCCCTCCCCTTCCCCCCCCCCCCCCCCCCCCGCCCGAGTGCATGGATTTCGTGCATCGGGCCTCTAGTAAAATATAAAACTCAAAGTACCCAATGTGATTTCCTCCTTTTTCTTTCTTTCTTTTTTTTCCTCTAAAGTAGGATCCTCTTAGAATATTATCTTTAAAATAGAGAGTACTATTTACTTTTCGCAGTAATACAGTGAAAGGTGCTTAATAATGAACTGTTTGTGGACAACTTTAGATCACAGTTGGCTTTTAAATTTGGCAGATCTGCTTGAAGTTGATAAGAAAAGTTTTACTGAGATTTCAAAGCTGTATTAAGTTGAGGTAAGTTAAAGTGAAGGTGATGGTAAGACATTGAACAGCAGGATTGTTTTAGGAATAGAAATGAGACTATATCAGCCTTGCATTCTTTAAAAAAAAGCATGTAATAGTATGTCTTAACAAAATATAAGAATCATGTGTTACACATAAAATTTATAAAATATTCCCACCTGCACATTGCCTAATCTTATTAGATTTTGAAATTTCGTGTGTTTTACGATCAGTCTCTCTAAAAAGTGCATCTCTTGTAACTATAATTCTGTGTGTATGTGTATGAGTGCACATATGAAAAGTATACAGTTATTCATAGCATGGTTCTTATATTTGGTACTGTTTACCCATGTGTTAATGTTACTCATAAATATATCTTTCCTTTAGGTAAAGAGGATGAATTTCCAAAGAAACCTTTGGGACAGCTTCCACCTGAACCTCAGTCTGCTGGCATTAGTCACCTGAGCAATGGACAAAGTGTTGGCAGATCAAGTCCCCATAAGATCAGAAGAGAGAGTGGCTCATCACCTCACAAAAAGCCCGAGCATTCCCCTCACCATCAAGGCAGAATTGGTACACCAGAAAGAGCAAGGCAGCCAAGACGGGCATCAGTGGAGGAGGACAGTAAAAAGCTTAAAGATGAAGCAGACTTTCAAAGAAAACCTTCATCAGGTCCACAAGACAATGCTAGGCAATATGACCATGCATCTGCTAACCAAAATAGCAATGCTCTTTCAAATATCAGGAAGGAATTTGTGCCCAAATGGAATAAACCATCAGATGTTTCAGCTATTGAAAGAACTGCCAGATATGCCACTGAAGGCAAAAGTCGATTCGCGCACCCCACGCTTACAGTCACCATCCCGAGTTCTGCTGATCCTCGGGTGTCAAATGCAAGGCAGAAGATCAAGGTCTGGGATGCCGATGAAGGGAAACGGGGCTCGAATGCATCACAGTATGATAATGTACCTGAAAATGAAAATGGCCCGTCTGTTGAAGAGGCACTAGAAAGGGCTTATTCTCAGAGTCCAAGGAATATTGTTTACACGCACAGTCCGAGGAAGCATCCTGAGCCAACTTCTAGTCCATCAAAAGTATCAAACAAGTTTACTTTTAAAATACAGCCTCTAAGTTATGCAAAATATCCAGCTCAGCTAGATGGAGAAGATCGAGGGTCCGTGCATCCCCCATCTTATAGCAATCCCCCTATTTACCACGGAAATTCTCCAAAGCACATCCCCACCACTAACAGCAGCTTTGTGTCTCCACAGTTTAGCCACGGGGCTCAAATGAATCCTTCCAGGAGACCTCATGATTCCACTCTTTCCATCAATGTTTCTCCAGAGAAATCTCACAGCCGTCCAGCTCCTCTTGTCCTACCATCTAGTCGCATAGAAGTTCTTCCCATTGATATTGGTGCTGGGGGATATTCAGGGTCACCAAAGAATGGAAAATTCATCATTCCTCCAGTGGATTATTTGCCAGATAACAGAAAATGGTCAGAAGTCAGTTACACATTCAGACCTGAGATGCCTGAACAGTCATGGACTCGGGATGCTAACCGTAGCCACTTAAGCAATTTAACAAAATATTCTGCCTTTCAGCATGTACCCTTTCAGGACCATAGCCTCCCCCCAGTTTCCGTGGATGGTCCAGTGCGGTATAGGACTTCCCCGGCTTTAGAAGATGCCCGCTCCTCTGGGTATCAGTATTCAGGGCCCTCTGCTCCAGCATATCACTACAGAAACCGGGATGGACTTTCTATTCAAGAATCGGTATTGCTGTGAGAATTCATCTCTACTTGCTGAAGATGAGAATAGAAATCTCCCAGAATCTACATTGCTATGTTTGTAATTGCCAAAGCAGTATTTTATACCATTGTAAACAACTCGCACAATTCTCATGTATGTTAGTAATAAGAATAGATGGGAGTGTTTTCATCCCCACGTAGATGCTGCTTAAGATGAGCATTTTAATTGCATCATCACTGAATCTATTAATTTACCGTGGAAACATAGCAATAGCATTTAGGGATGCGTACAAAATAAATTCATTACTCAGTTCCATTTATAACTTCTCAGAACCTAAACACTTTACTCTATTAGTCCATTTTACTTTGAGTAATGTTACAAAGCACTGAAAAACTGTCTATGAATACTAGACATTTTTAAGGCTCTATGTAGAGTATGTGTCTTTAAGTAGATATAGACATCTATACATACACACTTCAACACAGAACTAATGAAACATTAAAAAACCTGCTTTAATCTAGATCCATGGAATAATTTATTCTCCTTTTTTTCTTTAACTGGTCTTTTAGTCAAGTCCCCCCCACCCCCTCATATTTTTTTTTTAAATATATTTTATTAATTTTTTTACAGAGAGGAAGAGAGAGGGATAGAGAGTCAGAAACATCGATGAGAGAGACATCGATCAGCTGCCTCCTGCACGCCCCCTACTGGGGTTGTGCCCGCAACCCAGGTACATGCCCTTGACCGGAATCGAACCTGGGACCCTTCAGTCCGCAGGCCGACGCTCTATCCACTGAGCCAAACCGGTCAGGGCGACCCCCCTCATATTTTTAACCCAGACCCTAAATTGACTTAAGGGTTTGCCTTGAGGTGATTAATTCAGATCTCACAGGATACTCATTTTCTGTTGCCATTTTCTTTCAATCTGAAAATTAAAGACATTGGAGAGAAAGTCTAACCACTTAATGGTGCTTAAAAATAGTAGCAGTGAAAGTAAGTTGAAGGCCACAGGTGCAGGTATCCGTGTGTCCAGAGGTGCAGGCTCAGTGTATCCGTGGGCACCGAGATCTGTTCCTGCCTCTGTGCCCTTGGCCTGGCCTGCTTGCAAAGCTCAGAGCAGAATGTTCCTGCCAGATGTGAAGGAAATGCTGTGGCACAGGCTGCAGCTCTCCTGTGGGTGCCAGTGGGAGAGGAGGCAAGTTCCCATGGGGCAGCAGAACGCACTCCCAGAAATACTTTTGAAAGCAGGATTAGCAATATGGTTGCTTCTGCCCCTCATTTCCTGCAGGGGCCTCACTACAAAGGGCTGGGTGGTCCTTTACATGATCTTTTTCCTGGCACTCTTTTCTTTCAAGAACATAGTCAATGGATATTGCCACCGCCACCTAGGCCATTAAATTACCAGCATGTAAAATTGTAAAAATGATCTGAATTATGGCCTTTTCTTTTTTAATAGTGTGATTTTCATAATTTCAAAAATATTTTTATTTAAAAAAAATTAGCAGTGTCTTTTAAAATATTCTATTTACACTACAGTTACTAAAACACTGACCAAGTTTGGAGCATGCCAAGAAAATAGGACTTTGTGTTTAATTGGAGAGCTCGTTTTCAACATTATTTGGCTCACATTTGAACAATAGAGTCGAAAACCTAACATTGAGGGTTCTTCTTGTTGCAAGTTGTGGCTTTAAGCTTTCAAGGTACAGAAGTATGTCTTTTAAAATGAAAGTAACATTTGTTTAGCTAGTGAATGTGACAATAATTTTTATGTATATAATGAATCTAATGTAATTTTAATCACCTTGGTAATGATGTTATTAAATGACAAAACAAATGCAGTGTATTAGCAGGTGAGCACTGCACGGAAGCTCAGACGAAATCCTGACATCACTGGGCTCTTGATTCAGATCATGTGAAGCTTAGACATAAATGTATGTAAAAATGTAGCTGAGGACATTAATTCTAATTTTTAAACCATAATTCTGTGACTTGTAATAAATCAAGCTGTACAATTTAGTTCATGATAGCAGCATCTGAGCTGCTCCAAAATCTATATATCAACAGTGGTAAATACTGTAGATTTATATATATATATGTATGTATGCAAAATATGTATACACACACTATTTTCTTATGTCATCTATGACATTTTTTATCTGTATACTTTTTTTGATGTGATTGTTTTTAACATGCTAAAAGTAATACATATATTTTGTTTTGTGTCTTTAATGTGCTTTTTTTTCATATGGCAGAAGTGCTGCATCCCTGAGCCTTCTAAAGCTAACTCTCTTCTAATTGAGTAGATACTGCCAGTGTTTGCGGACATGGCTTTATATACTCAAGTTCAATGTTATATGCATATTAATTTCCAGTAGTACTGTGTTTAGAATTATAAAACCTTTCCTTTATTTTATGTAATCTGCCATTATTAATAGCAATAAGGTGTTATTTCTAGTCTTCCCCATTATAATGTATAGCTATGGTAGGTTTTCAAGTATGAAAATTTAATTTGAAGTTGTTTTGCCACCATACAACTTCACGCTTTCAGATTTATCTTTCACTAAAGATAAATAATGAAATAATGATAAAATATGAAATGATATTGGTAAAGTGGGTTAAAATATATTTATGAAGAACATATTTGGTAAGAATTTTTATGGTGTGGAGACTGATTTTACTCTGTAATTGCATATACTTGGTGTAAATGTTTTGCTAAAGTCTTCATAGTAGTTTTGCCTAAAACACTAAGCACTTTGGTATAGTTTTAATTTTCTTAATATTTAGTTTTAAAGGTTAAAGAAACTAGACCCAGAGTCTCAAAGGGTTATTAAACTTTGACTCTTTCCAGCGCTTAAGTTTTTTAATAGTTTTTTTTTTTAATGACAGCTTTTTAAAGCTGGGCGATATATGTAAAATCAGATATCAATTGTAGGGAGGAAAAGAATATTTTTCTGCCTACCTTTCTAGGTTCTCTGGCCAGGCCCTGTTAATTGGACTGACAAAAGACAGGTGAACAAGAGAAAAACAAGTTTATTGACATCTGCATCCTGCACGCAAATGGGAGGATCTAGTGATGAGTATCTATGAAGGGCAGGTGTGGGTCTAGGTACCTCACTTAGTGGGGAAGGGAAAGGGAGAAAGGCACTTGTGGAAAAGTAAATGACTTTTTGGAAAATAAATAGGCCTTTTGGAAATAAACGAGATATGATAGTTTGTGACAAGTCTGGGTGTGGTGCCAGAAGAGATGAGAATTGCCCAGGGAGGGGATTTATGACTATTGAGTTCTTTGGGGAGGTTCTGCTTTAGACAGATAAGGGATTTCGGGAACTCAAATGCCTTCAGCTCAAAACCTTTCTTATGCCAAAGTGGCATATTTTGGGGTAGCATGTCTGGATGTTTACAGAATGATTGTTTTAACTTTTTTCATTTTAAGAAGATTTTATGTCATACTTAGTGTAACTTTAAAATTGAGTTTTATGCCTGCAGTTATCTTAAGATCTCTCTCTCAGGACCTATTATATTTCAGGCACAAAAACAGTACCTCCTCAATACTTTGCTGAGATCTCTTTTATTTTCATGATTAGAGCAAAACATGCCATGTCCAGAAATAGGGATTTATTTACAGCAGACCTAACCTTAATCTTAGGGAAATAGTGCTCTCAATTATCTTTTATACTCGCACTTTATTTTAGTATGCACTTAATTGTGGGTTAAGACTATGGTTTTGAGATCTGGTTTTGTTGTTTTGTTTTAATTGTCCTTTAATGAATTGTAAATGTCCATTTCTAATCTGGATATTAATGCTTATGGACAAGGTGATTTTAATAAGTCAAACTTTACTTTTATAATCAAGTGATTGTGATTAGGAAGAAGGATTCTATTTAAAATGTATTTATGATTTGTACCTTCAGAAAGAGTTTCAGTTAACCATAAATCTAAGGATAAGTGTCACCATTTTATAGATAAGAACACTGAGAAAGGAGCAAATTTTAGATTTCATAGGAGTGAATCTTGACCCCTGCTGCTCTTTAGAATTTTCAGGGGAACTTTTAAAAAATCTTCTCCTTGGTTCCTACCCTAGGCCCCTTAAATCAGAATGGCTAGGGTGGATCCCAGGTATCAGGTAATTATATTTTCCTCCATTCTGTCAGTTAAGCTATTTCCAAAAATCCCTCTAAAGTTGATTGTCTTATATTCTCACTATGAGTTGTCTCAAAAATTTTTAACAGGTCAGTTTGAGTAAGTTAGGAAAAATTCCACTGGGAAGATGAACATTATCAGGAATCTGTAAGTTTTGATGAACTGACAGTGGTGGAAAGTATAAATGTCTTCCGAAGGAAAGTAGCATGACCCTGTAATGTCTCTCACTAAGGCTGGCAACAGTTGTACAAAATAGATAGTGCCTTGTTAAGATTTCCATTTCCCTAGATAACCTCTCGTTTTCATCAAGTGACATGCTAAACAAAGGCCTACGTTGTCTGGAAGCCTGCGTGTATTTCGTGAGGGGCTGAGAAAATGCTTCTTAGTCGCTTGACTAGTCAACACTTAATTGAGCACAGTGGACTAGCTGTCCTAGGGACTCATATTTCAATATCAGAGACGTGTTTTATAATCCATGTCTCCAGTCAGTGTTGGAGACCCGCACAGGTGATTCTTACAGGCACAGAAGGCCACCCATCAAAAGGATTGGGGAAGCTTGTGGGGGAGTTGCCTCAGCTGAGCCTGAGAGAATTCTTGAGAGGACAGAAAATAGGGAGGGAAAGGCGGCATTTCTCCCCAGGGTGGCATGAGCAACTGCAGGGTCTGTGGGGGAAAGTTTGCCACTTTGATGTGTGGGTGTGGGGCTCCACAGAGAGACCAGATTTTGGACGGTCTTGTATGTCATTGAACTTGGTCCTGGAGGCAGCTTTTTCCCGGGTATGTTTACATTACCTGTGTGGCCCCTAGAAGTGCTGGAGGCTAGCTGTGAGGGAACAAGCCTAGAGGAACTAAGGAAGTGTTCTTCTAAAGGTGGTACGAGCTGAAGGCCAGGGAAGAAGTTCCAAAGAAAAGGTGGTTAACTTGGGAACTAATTACTAAGTAAAATGGGCAAAACTTGATAACTGCTTGAATGTCATCATCATAATCATAAGAAAAGTAGCTAATGATACTGAATATTTACTACGCGTCTGGTCCTTGCTTAAGCATTTTACCCATATTAACTCATTTAATTCTTCCAACAACTCTATGGCGTATGTACTATTGTAATTCCCAGTGAGCAGATGAGAAAACTAAGACACAAATGAGTTGAAGTAACTTAGTGACACAGTGGTAGGTAACAGCCAGAACTTGAATCCAAGTGATCTGAATCTAGAGCCTGGGATCCCCTCCCCCCCCCCCCCCCGCCCCGACACACACACACACACACACACCTATAAAGGTTATAGGAGGCATAATGTAACCACCATAACATTTTACCCATTTAAGTGTACACTTCAATGATTTTTTTAGTAAATTTACAGAGTTGTGCTCAATTGTAGAACATTTCCATCCCTTCAAAAAGATACTTCAGGCCCATTTGCAATCCATCTCCATTTCTGCCCCCAGCCTCAGGCAACCACCAATCCACTTTATCTTTCAGATTCACCTTTTCTGGACATTTCATAAACATGGAATCAGGTAACCTGTGGTTTATTTTTGCATCTTTCTTTCACATTTACATAATGTTTTTAAGGCTTGTCCATGTGTAGCATGTATCAGTGCTTTCCTTTTTTGTTGAATCGTATTCCATTGTGTGGCTGTATCACAATGTGCGTGTTCACTCACCAGCTGATAGACATTTGGACTGTCGGCACGTTGTGACCATTTGTGTTCAAGTCTTTGTGTGCACAGGTTTTCACTTCCCATGGACCTATATCCAGGAGTGCTATTGCCAGCTTTTATGGTAAGTTTATGTGTAACTTTTTGAAAAACCTCCAGACTTTTCCAAATGCACCATTTTACGTTCCCAGTAAATACTTATTATTTGTATTTTTTTATTATAGCCATCCCAGTGAGTGTGAAATGATATATCATTATGGCTTTAATTTGTATTTCTCTAATAGCTAATGATCTCAACCATCCTTTCATGTGCTTATGAGCCATTTGTATATCTTCTTTGGTGAAATGTCTGTTCAAATCTTTTGCTCACTTAAAATTGTGTTGTTTTCTTATGTCATAGTAAGAGTTTTTACTGTATTCTGGATACAAGTCCTTTGTAAGACATGATTTGCAAATATTTTCTGCTAATCTGTGACTTGTATTTTCAATTTCTTAATGGTGCCTTTTAAGGCACAAATGTTTTTATGAAGTCAAATTTTTCAATTTTTTACTTTATGGATCATGCTTTTAGTATTGTTTCTCTCCTAACCCAAGGTCACAAAGGATTTTTTTCCTGTTTTATTGTGGAACTTGTATACTGTTAGCTCTTACATTTCAGTCTATGAGATTAATTTTTGTATATGGTGTGAGGTAAGGGTCTAAATTCATGTGGATATCCAGTGGTCTCAGCATCCTGTGTTAAAAACTACACTTTCCCCTAAAGTACATATCCTCCCAACTTTTTTTTTTCCAAATTGTTTTGGCTATTGGGTCCTTCGCATTTTTATGTAAATTTTAGAATCTGCTTATCAATTTCTGGAGAAAAATGCTGAGATTTTGATAGGTATTGTTTTAAATCTACAGATCAATTTTGGAAGAATATGAGTCTTCCAATCCATAAGTATAGAATATCTTTCCATGTATTTTTATTTTCTTTAATTTCTCTCAGCAATGTCTTGTAGTTTTAGTATATATCTTGCACGTCTTGTTGAAATTATTTCTGAGTATTTTATTTCTCTTGCTCTGTGAATAGAATTGTTTTCTTTGGAGCCAGTGTGCTTAAACATTAATCTGTACTGTTGAGGGAAGAGGAAGGGTCAAGGTTGATTTGTACAATTCTCACGTTGGGTTGCCATAGGGTCACCACCTGGAATTCAGGGGAAGGAGCAGGTGTAGGTTTAGTGAGGAAATGGCATGTTTTGACACGTAGAATTTGAGGACTAGGTTATTGACAGATGGTGTCTGACAGGCAGCTGGCAACTCCAGAAAGGTTTGCCAGCATGTAGGAGGCAAACCCGTGAGAGAGTACTTGTTGAGGGAGAAGAGGAGCGAGCTGAAGAAGGGGAGAGCCTAGCACGGCGGTCGGCAAACTCATTAGTCAACAGAGCCAAATACCAACAGTACAACGATTGAAATTTCTTTTGAGAGCCAAATTTTTTAAACTTAAACTCCTTCTAATGCCACTTCTTCAAAATAGACTTGCCCAGGCTGTGGTATTTTGTGGAAGAGCCACCCTCAAGGGGCCAAAGAGCCACATGTGGCTCGCGAGCCGCAGTTTGCCGACCACGGGCCTAGGGGATCTCTGGCATTTAAGAGGTGCCAGAGGGAAAGGAGTGCATGAAGAACTCGCGGGGAGCAGTCATGGGCTGGTTCCACAATATTTAAATGTCCAGTGATTGAGGACAGCTCTGGAGTCAGACTCCAGTTTGAACCTTGCATTGATGGGCCAGCCTCTATCTTTGGTCCTGGTGAAATTGTGATGTAAAGGGACAGCAAAATCCCTGTCGTCAAGGAGCTTACGTTTTGATCCCTTTCCTCCACTATAATAGGGAGACAGATGGTAGTATTATTTATTTCAAAGAGTTGTGAGGATTAAATGAATGAATTTGTGTGAAGTGTTCAATGCAGCATCAGCACACAGTAATGCTTTGGAATATTGGCTAGAGGGAGACTCACATTCCCCCACTGGGCCAGGTCCTAGTGAGCAAGAGGGCATGGGCCGTGACTCCCGGTGAGGGACAGGGGCAGTAGTCACACGTGGCAGGTGAGAGGGAAGGCACTAGGGCAGCTGCAGGAGGAGGAGTTCCAAGAAGAAGGAAGTGATCAGCAGTGTAAAACGCAATAGGAAGGGCCCAGCAACTACGTCTGAAAAGACGGTTTGGATTTGACAATTAGGAGCTCATTGCTGTCCTTAGAACATAGTAGTGGGCACAGGCACCAGTGGGAGGTGGTCAGCTCTCCAGCCGTGTAAGTGAGACGGGCTGGATAGTTACTGACTAGTAGCTGGAGGGAAGGGTGGATGAGGGCAGGAGTGGGGGAGCAGATATATTTACATGGAAAAAGTAATGCTAATTAGAAATCAGTTTTGACCATTCAAACACGCTCAAATCCTTCTGCAGTTCAGCCATTGGTTTTATTCCAGTTTGTTACTTTATGTATTGATGAGTATTAAAACACCCATTATTAAACTTTCTGCAGTTCAGACTTCTCACTTTAATTTGGAGGAAAATCAGCATGACCTGAGTGTAGAGTAGGCTGCATCAGAAAACTATTAATGCTGTGCCTGCTCATCACTGACATTGATGAGCACGTATTTAAGTTTTGCTTTGTGTGATGTACACTAACGAAGTGTGATTCAGAAGTAGCATATGTGGAGAGGCTGGCTTTTCTCTAAGCCCAATGTGAATCAGCAACAAACTGCTCCCTCAAACGCTAACTCAGTGTTCACACATTCACGGTGTGACTTCGGGAAGGTCCCTGGGCCTCAGACACATTTTCTGATCTGTAAACTCGAGGCAGAGGGCAATTTTGTAAGGGCTTCCTTTAAGGGGAGGGTTTCTCAACCCAAGGCCTGTTTGTCTTTGTGCTTTGTGTTATGACAAGTGTTAGGAAAGCAGAGGTGAGCAAAGGCCAGATGGCCCCTGGTCTCATGGAGTGGACAGTCTGTGGAGAAGGCTGATGTTAATTGTGTGGTTTCCAACACACATGACCCACGTCCTGGCCAGGACCAGGAGGAGAACCCAGTGCACTAGCACCTATGATAGTGGCACAAGCGAATATGACGCTCATGAGAAAGATGTGGGTCCTGATAAGGGGCAAAGGAAACCGCTCACAGACGTGGGGGGGTACAGCAACTCTCAGTGCAGCCTGGGAGCAAAGAAAGCAGAGTAGCAAATATTGACACAAAGAGCTGGAGTCGCTAACATGAAGACAGTTTTAAGTTCTCAACCATGTCTGCACCCATGAATAGTACCATTAGCTGAGTTGCCTTTGAAAAGGAAGGACAGCCATGGCCCTCCCTGGACACTGGCCCTTCGGTAGAGCGGACTGGAAGCCATCAAACCTGTGTGGTAGACTGCATCTGCTGGTCATCAGCTGGATGACCTTGGGCAGGTCACATTCCCTTCCTGGGCCTCGCTTTCCTCAGCTGTGAAATATGGGCATCAGAGCTAGAAAGGGTCGTGGAAATGACCTAAAACAGTGGGTCCCCACCATGGCTGTGAATAAGCATCACTTGAGGAGTTGCCAAAATATTATGCCCAGACCAATTAAGATAGAATCTCCCAGGGTGGGCCAGGAATTAGGATTTGCACTTTTTTAAAAAAAATATTTGTATCAATTACAGAGAGGAAAGGAGAAAGAGAGAGAGAGGAAAACATCAATGATGAGAATCATTGATCAGCTGCCTCCTGCATGCCCCCTACTGGTAATCGAGTCCACAACCTGGGCATGTGCCCTTGACAGAATCGAACCTGGGACCCTTCAGTCCACAGGCCAATGCTCTATCCACTGAGCTAAACCAGCTAGGGCAGGGTTTGTACTTTTTACTAATAAGTTAAATACTTACACAGGCCAATATTTCATGGTTCTGAAATCTGTCCCTTAGAACCTAACCATGGAAAACAATTGTAAAGGAATATCCTACAAGAAATCAGAGCCTTGGCCTGGAAACCTTTGATGAAAAAAACACATGAATGGCCTGCCTCTGTTAACAAGTGTTTGACCATAGAGAAAGAGAGACATCACTCTCTCCATCTCTATTTTTTTTAAATATTTTTTACTGATTTTTGGAGAGAGAGGAAGAGAGAGAAACATTGATGTGAGAGTGAAATGTTGATCTGCTGCCTCCTGCACGCCCCCTTACCAGAGATCGAGCCTGCAGCCTGAGGAATGTGCCCTGATCGGGAATCGAACTGGCAACCCTTCAGTGCACAGGATGATGCCCAAACAACGGAACCAAACCGGCCTTGGCATTATTCTTTATGATGCCCAATCAATAGAGCCACACCTCTATTTCTTTATTCTTCTAGTTTCCATATCATCTACTACTATCAGGAAACCACCCTAACCTCCTATTAGGGGATTTCTATTTAGAGGTTTTGAATGGTGTAATAGAAAGAATACAGGCTTGAAAACAAACTGGGAGATGTCTCAGCTTTCCACCTGCCTTGCTGGACATCAATCTCATGAATACAACAGAGAAAACAAGGTCTCCCTTGCAAGTTTGTTCTGGAGATTAATTCAGATAATGTACATGAAATACAGTGCCTGGGACACACAGGCTCTCTAAATGTTAAGTGATGAATATAAATGTTTGCCTAGGGAAAGGACTGGTACTCATATTTAAATAGCTTTTTTCTCTTTAGATTTATTAAGTACCCCCAAATGGAACATGGGCAAAGAATATTAAAAGAAAATGTACAGATAAAGAAGTGCAACACTATTAAACATATTGTACAAACCCATTAACTAGAGAAATTGAAATTTGAACAGTGATTGGCAAAGACAGTTTGTGAAAAGAATGGTGGTGCCCTGCCCGTGGGAGGGACATTGTATTCCACAAATACACCCAGCGGTTATTGCACTCTTTGGTCCAGAAATACTGCTTCTATGAACAGAAATACAAGTGGAAAAGATACATGTAAAGGGATAACCTGATGTCCATCAATAGAGGGTAGGTTAAAATATACAACTGGCTGAAACCGGTTTGGCTCAGTGGATAGAGCGTCGGCTGCGGACTGAAGGGTCCTAGGTTCAATTTCGGTCAAGGGCATGTACCTTGGTTGCGGGCACATCCCCAGTGGGAAGTGTGCAGGAGGCAGCTGATCGATGTTTCTCTCTCATCGATGTTTCTAACTCTCTATCCCTCTCCCTTCCTCTCTGTAAAATATCAATAAAATATATTTTTAAAAAAATATGATACAACTGTACAAAGCATGCCGTTAACTCCTGGCCGAGTGCCTCCGTTGGTTGAGCGCTGTCCTGTGCACAGAAAGGATGCCAGTTCCATTCCCGGTCAGGGCACATTCCTAGGTTGCTGGTTCAATGCCCAATTGGGGGGCATACAGAAGGCAACCTATTGATTTTTCTCCCTCAAATGGATGTTTCTCTTTCTCCTTCTCTCTAAAATCAATAAACATATCCTCTGGTGAAGGTTAAAAAAAAGAAAAAAAGAATCCTGTTCACCCTTTTAAAATGCACCCATGTGATTGACATGGAAAGATGTCTCTGACTTATTTTTAAATGAAAAAGCTGCAAAGCAGTATTCACACAGCCCTTGGTTGGCATTCCAGCCCTGGCTTCCCCCCAGACCAGCCTTGCAGCTAGATTCAGCAATGTGGTGAGGAAGGCCAAGGCTGGGTGTGGGATGGGGTTGCTAACCATGGGTTTAGGAACCCTGGGCTGTCAAAGAGCCCATGGAAGTTCTGTTTGCATAAAGGCGTTGCAGCCTTTTGGACAGTGAAGAAGGTTTTAGAACTGCTGTGCAGGCATCTGGCATGTAAGGATAACCATGTTGAAATTAAACAGGGAAGTGAGGAGGAGCAAGAACCCCTGAGGTGAGGGCAGGGCATGTCCCAGGTGGAAGGACTAGGAGGTGGGAGCGAAGCGAACATGCACTCCCCACTTGGGTCACCGTTCAGGCTTTAACCAAGAACAAGCATGACAGGGCTTTGCCAGACCTCTCTGGACAGACTCAAACCACTGCTGTTCCCTCCTCTCGAACTGCCTTGTTTATTTCCTTCCAGTGCTATCCATCGGGAGGAAGGAGCGTAAGAAAGTCAGAAAGGTTCCTGGGGACAGCCTTCCAAGGCAGCAGCTGGTCACAGGCTGGTCGCCAAAACCGGGGACCGTGAGTGGAAGGCATGCCCTGGCTGCCGGGCTGGTGCGGCCTGGGAGGAAAGGGTGCAGTCCTACTTTTACAGTGAAGCTGAAGGCCAGTAGTGCCCAGTGAGTGAATGTTAGCAATGAATTGTTTTTATCCTCACCCGAGGATGTGTTTATTGATTTTAGAGTGAGAGGAAGGAGGAGGGAGAGAGAGAGAGAGAGAGAGAGAGAGAGAGAGAGAGAGAGAGAGAGAGAGAGAGATCCATTGGTTGCCTCCTATACAAGCCCTGACCGGGAATCAAACCCACCCCTTTTGGTGTACAGGATGATGCTCCAACCAACTGAGCCACCCGGTCAGGGCAGCAATAATTCTTTTTGAAAATTATTTAGAAATATGAAGACCTGGGACTGCGGGGTGGGGTGGGGGGTCAGACGCCTCATATTCTCTTCCTGCTGACTAGGTCAATGTTGGACTTAGTCTTCTATTGTTGAGCCTGCCTGGTATGCCCACCTTTTATCCCTGGCCGGCCCTGATCAGAAACCGGGGCAGGTGTTTATTGATACCAAAAAGGGGTGGAGCAGGTTTTAAATCTGGACTTGTCCCATCTTTTAAAAATCACTGGATGCTCCATTAGGTCAGGATAGCCTATTTCTTTGGGTTTCATGGATGAGTAAAATGTCCTTTAAGATATGAGGCACTGTCATAGAGTTGTCCATTTTTATTTTGTCAAATACATTTATTAAAAGAAAAATATTTTAAAGACTCGTAGTACATATGAAAAGAAGAAAGAGCATCAACTCAGAAAAATGGACAGCCTTTAAATTGAATAGAGTTACCATTTTAAAAAATCCACTATATTGACCTTTTTTTAATTTTTATTTTGTAAACACCTCATGGCAGACTGGTGAAAACTCCGCATGGCTCAGCCCTGGTGCACACATCAGCATTTAAAAGCCATTGAATTAGTGTTTGTTTCAATACCAGATGATATGATTGGATTGTGTGGTTTGTAGAAAATTAAACTCTTTAGCCAAACCAGATGCTAACCTTCTGGCCAGAATCAATAAACTATTAAAAGTCCTAGAAACTAATAAACATACCATAACCATTAATTTATGGGTAGATGGTTGGCAAATAACCTCAGAGAAGGACTCCATGCTTGCAACAGCTTTTGAAACACCAGATGGAGAGTGTGAGTTTAATCAGAGTCCCAAGATAGAATGTGTGCAATGTGTTTTAAAAATCCACTGTGATCTCTGAGTTACGTATGAGATAAGCTGAGTGAATTATAGGAAAGTAGGACCTGATTGAAGCTGATACAAGGAGTTATGACACATGCAAAGAAAACCAGATGTTCTTTTACGATGAAGTGTGTTGATGAGAAGCAGGGACAACTTATCTACCCAGAATCTGGTCACCTGGCAGCTTTGCCTGAGGACGAGAAGCCACCAGGGACCTGGCCTCACCACGTGGACGTCCCACACTTAGGGCAGCAGAACCCAAATGCTGTGCCTGCCAGGGAACCCCTTGGGATGACAGACCACACCTCAGCCCAGCAGGCTCATTCATGTCTCCAGTGGACCGAGCCGGGCAGTTTCTAAAATTCTCCTCGTTTCCTGATGGAAAGCATATAGATAAGAGCCCAGAATCGTCCAGTGACTTGGCCTTGAGCAGAGGACCAGCCCTCACCGTTCACTGCTGCATCCCAAGCAGACTGCACAGCAGCCGGCAGCCCTCAACCTGAGAGGGAGGAAAAGCGATCAAAACCTCGTGACATGGAAAAGCCACCAACCACCAGGTACAAATATTCAAGAAATGGTATTTTGGTCCAGTTAATACAGGTGAAAAGAGCTCAACAAAATGTAAGGTTTAATTGCATTACTGTGTAGATTGGTCTGTGTAATGAATGTAATATTCATTCACTCAGTCTGGTGTTACTGAATGTCTGTGATGGACCATAAGTGTCTGCCAGAATAATGTTACATTTGCTCACTACAACCCCAATTAAAAAACCAAAAGCCCTCATTAAAGTCTTCAGTAACACTTGCCTGGACTATGGCCATAACTTTCTACTCCACTGCACAATCTCAAATCACACCTTTAATGCCCAACGCGGGTGATGTCCTTTTCCTGCTCAAACAGCTCGGTGGCTGCTCTGGCCACTCAGCTGGCTTTCAAAGCTGTTCGTGACATCAACGCCCTCCCAGCAGGGTTTCCTGTCTCTGCTTCCAATGGCCCAGGGCCTCCCTGGAAACGACTCAGACAGTGGTGGGTGTGGGAGTAGCAAAGCTGGATGTTTGTGTGACAATAACTGAGAGGTTTTGCTGGCATAAGAGATCCACAAAGAGGTACCGCTGGTCTCTGAGTTCTGTGGGTTGCAGGTCTTAGAAGCGTCCAGTGCCCCCAGGGGAGCCCATGGGGGACGTTGCCCACCCTGCAGGTGGCAGAATTACAAAGCCTTCAGTGTCCCACTCCCTTCCTGTATACTCTATCACCTGTTCCCACCTCCTGTATCTAATTAAGACCCACCTGGCTATCACTTCTCTTACGAACCCCAGCATCACATTTATATTTAAAGAAGGGTGTCACATCTCGGTCACGGGTCTCTATCCAGTGGCCTATGATTTTCATAGAACTTGCTCTTCTTACAGTTTCAAGTTACACAGAATTTTTTAGGAAAGGGTTTGTTTTAACTAGAAGTTGGACTGTACTATCTAGTTTTCCAGGTCACCCATTCTTAAATTTTAATGTGCCTAGAAATCACCTGGGAAATCTTGCTAAAAATGTAGGCTTGACCCCATCAGCTTGTGATTCATTTGGAGATTCTCTAGTCCTTATACGCTCCCCAGTGATGCTGATGCTATTAGGACAGGTCCACACTACATCAAAGACCAAGGCCAGGCTTCCTTGAAAAGAACCAAAAGGAAGTTCAAGACCCACTACGCTCATACTAGAGGGCCACGCAGCTTCCTGGGGCCACCCAGCTGCCCAGTGTGGCTCCTGAAGCATGTAGCAGTTTGCCTCTGCAGAGCTATGGACATAAATGAAATGGCTCTTATGTCTTCTTCCTCCATGTCTTGGCAGACCACTTATTTCACAGGCCTGGACCATGTGAGCGCTCGTCTGGCTGTTGGAGATGATGTTTCTCATCTCCATTCAGCAAGTTCTTACGGGAAAAGAGTAAATCACTGCCCTTGGGTTTTCCTGGAGCAGCTCCCGGCAGGTGGAGGAAGTGACTCTGGACGTTTCCTCCCTCGCACGTTGTTTTTCTTCCTTTTCGTGCACGCTGGTAGCCAACCCAGGTCAGCAACAGGTGATGACATCCACTCCTCATTCACTTCTGTGTGTGTTTCCATGGGAAAGGAAGATAATAAAATTTCCCTAAACCAAGCTGCAGGTTGAAAGTTATAACCTCCCTAATTCCTTAATTAAGCTATCAATTAAGGCTGTGTCTGGGCCACCTGCTATGCCTGGGCCTTGTGCCATGTCGTAGATGCCAACTCTGACAAACCCATCCCTACAGAATCCACAGCTCCTGACACATTTGTTTCCAGTAAACCTTTAGTCATTGCTCTCCTGCATCCCCCATTGCTTTCTTCTCAAGTGTTTTCTGAAGTCCACATTGAGACAGTTTGCTCAACCCATTTTTCGCACCTGTGGAGCTGCAGAATGTTGGGATCTACCAGCAGATACCAGCTGGCCTTGGGAGGGCTTTAACTCCCGCAAAGAGGATATTCGTGTTGACCACCTGGCACAGGAACCAACAACCTTTCTTGCTTTTGAGGCCTTGAGCTTCACCCTAAGAGCCTGAGGTATATAGCTCAGAGAGAAAGAAAAAAAAATGAGGCTGAGACACACAGAGGAAATGAGGGCCTTCTGGAGGTAAGACCCATCACCAGTTTACTTCTGTAGCCTAGATGGATGTTCAGTAAGTGTTTGTTGAATGAATAAGTGAGTGAAACAAGAGAAGCAAGAAGGAGAAAGCTATTGTACATGAAGCAGATGTCACCACAAAATGCTCTGGTTGTTTTCCCACCGCTGATGGGAAATGTTCTTGTCCTAGACAGGCCTGAGGCTGCAGAGCCGGCAGTGCTCTGAGCCTGCTCAGCAGGTAGAGAGCAACTCATTTCCTGGTAGGCTCCTCAGCTGTAGAGTGGTCAGTCTCCTTTGGGTTGTCAAAAGCAGAGCCTGGGCTAAAACTCATATCCTATGACCCCCCACCCCCCCACACACACACACCAGCTTAACATGACTTTTACCTGTCCAGGAAATGTTCACGCCCCATGTGTACCCCACTGCAAGTCACGGGCAGGGAATAAATGGAAACCTGCCACTGACCACACCGAAGGGCCTCCCTAAGAACTGCATCCCCGAAAGACTTGACCTCCAGCTCTGCTCTAACTCTTCCAGGCCAGATCGTTAGAGCCTGAGGTCGTTAGGATTTGGGGCAAAAAAGTTGCTATCACCTCTGTTTAAACACAATTCTGGCAGCTGGTTGAAAAGCCAGTCAGGGCGATGCGGGATGGAGGGTGGATGGCAGCAGACAGAGGCGCTAGCACACCTCGGCTGTGCTGAGGGGAGGCAATGAGAGCGTGCACAGAGAGCAGTGAGGGGTGAGAAGTGCCAGTTCTGCATCTGTTTGAAAGGCAAGGCCGCAAAGCCCGGGCACCGGGCTGGGTGTGAAATGAGAGAGAGGGAAAGGAGACGGGACGACTTTAGGTTGTTTCACTGTGTGTTTTTGTTTGTTTGTTTTTCTGAGTAACTCAAAGGATAACATATGGGGAAGACGTGGGAGGAGCAGAGGGAATGTGAAAAGCTCCATATTGGGCATATTAAGCTCGATGATACGTAATAGCAGTAAGAATTGTCAGGCACTGGAGGGAGCATCTTACCTGTGTTGTGCCATTTAATCCTCACAAAAGCACTAAGAAAATTAGTAGTTATGCCCATTCACATCTTCACAACAACAGAAAAAAATCTTCCCTGTTTAAATTTCCCGTCCTAACTGCACAACGCCCTGGCTGGTGTTGGCTCATCCCACTGTTAATGCAGACAGGAGTGTTCTCCCTGCTTCTACAGTGCAGTGAGAGATTAGCAGCTTGGTTCTGCTCCCAGAGCTCCATGGATGCTTCATAAACACGAGTGAGTGAGTGAGTGAGTGAGTGAGTGAGTGAGCGAGCATGTGGAACCTGTAGGGGACAGGGGACGGCCACAAGTCTGTGTCCAACAGTGCCTCTTGCCTCTGAGGGAGAAGCCAAGGAATGCGGTCTCAGGGTGTGCCCATGGATGAGGTACCTCCATCCACCAGGCTCATGGTAGGTGCCTGGGAGATCTGCCCTGAATAACCTAAGAGACTGGAGTGTAACCAAGTGACCAAGCGGGCTTCTGAACTAGAAGCATCTAAAACAGAGGACAGGAGTCAGCACTGAGGAGAGGAGCTGCCTGAAGCCAGGTGTGAGTGGGCAGGCCTCCTCTGTGAGCCTTACTAGCTTCGAGTCTTAAAGAGGCCAGTGAGGTGTGCTGGGAAGAACAGAAGTAGAAAGGCCTCCACTCGTACCCCATTTAAGAAGTGTATTAGTCATCTATTGCTGGGTAACAAATCACCCAAATTAGTGGCTGAAAACAACCATAATCATTCATTGCCTCTCACAAGTCAGGAGCAGCCTGAGGATGTTGCCGAGGTTTCTCCACGCCCAGACCTGGTTCTTGGGCTGGAATAGCCAGGGCTCCTCACCCTCAGGGATTTCTCTCTCTGTGGCCTCGCTCATGGTCTTCCCAGCATGATGACTTCGGGAGCGAAACTTCCCACGTGGCAGCTCAGGTTCCAAAGCCGTGTGTCTCAGAGAGGCAACGGGGACGGAACCACACCCCTATCTGTCCTCACCTCAGAGGATGGGCAGCCATCTCTCCTGCCGTCAGAATCAGCGCCCACGGCTGGCCCTTAATCATGGGGAGGGAAACCGGACTCTGCCCTTCCCTGGGAGGTGTGTCCGAGAAGCTGTGACACAGTCTGGGGGCCTCCTAGCTACACCCTGTGTCAATGGTGAGCCTTAGGGTGCCTGCAGGGGCTGGCAGTTCCTGTCGGACTTGGTGTAGCATGCGGACAAGTAGCTACATTTTCTGACTAAATGCTATATCTCTGCGGTCACCAGGAAAACCCCCAGGCCTGGGTCATTTTTTCCTGCAACTCATGCCAACTGTAAAGTGCTAATCCCACAGGGATACAAAATAGCATTAGGAAGGCAGGGGCCAGTGAGGAGACTGGAGAGTGGACAAGAACGTGGCCTGGACTTTGGTGTGCCTTTGATGTGTGATACAAGAGCGGGAAACCCTAAATATTTGAAAGGCAGTTGTATTCTAGACTGACAGGAGTAGCCAGTTGCCTCCAAGACTGTTAGGACCAATGGCAAGTCAAGTCCTGGTACAACCGGACCCCTCCTTCCACTGCCCCAATGTGAACAGCACGTGGGACTCCGTGTGCAGGAACTGGAACTGTTTCGTTGGAGGGGAATCAGGAGGCTTGGTGACTCTAATGACCTTCCCAGCAGTATTCCAGGGCCTCCTATAAGGACATGGATTGCTCCACGGGATGTGTGCCTGATGCCAACTAATTAGGAAAACGCATTCTGGGTCTCGCCCAGGGAAAGGTAAATGGCATCACCCTAGCTGGTGCCTGGAGCTCCCAGTGTAGCTCAGAGTCTCCTTCCAGTTGACTGAGTTTATTCCATGCACAGACGTCTGCTAAAGGCCGCCATGTCCCAGCATGCGCGCACTGCCACAGTACAGCAGTACTAACAGCTGGGATTCTTATCTGCTGCAGCTAAACAATTAAAGAGGAATCTGATCCTTTCAAATGAACCTGGTGTATATTGTTCTTACAGGACTATTTCAATGGTGTAAATAATAAATACCTTTCCTTAAAAAAAAAAAAAAGAAGAAGAAGAAGAAGAGGCACCTGAGTGTCCCTGGAAGCAATTCCTTGGGTCGTCTGGCAAGGTCTGCGGATGGGTCCAGTATCACCATCGCAGGCAGAGGCTCACTGATGGGGGGACTGTCCACTCTGGGGTCCAGCACTACTGACCGACTTCTCCCCTGTGATGCCAACTCCTGGGCCGGGGGGCAGACCCCCGGCAAGCATTGCTTACCATCTGTTGGTGGAATGTAGTTGAGCCAATGTTGCAAAAAGAAATTAATAAGAAAACAAATACAATTGAAAAGGAGAGAGAGAGCAAATAAATTTGGAAAACTGAGTTCAATAAAAGTGAGTCATTTTTTGCTTTGTTTGCAGTACAGAATGTCTCATAGCCTTTAACGTGCATGTGAATGTTCAAAAGGATCTGTAGCTTTTTGCAAACCTTATTTGACCATCAGAACTATTTTCTTGTGGTCACCTTGGTAACTTAGTCATTCTAGTGCCAACTTTGGGATATGCTGGTATAGACCAGAGATACTTAAAGTGTGGACTGGTGGTCTGCAAAGACGCAAGTACAGAAGCTGAGAGTGAGCTTTTAGTAACATTTATAGCTAATTATAGCTAAACAATTAAACTTACTGGACAGAGTAATTTTTATTGCTTGTCGAGCCTACGAGCAAAGTCATGGGGCTTATCTAATCTAATAAAAGAGTAATATGCAAATTAACCATCACAAAGGTGGCGGCACCCATAGTGGCTGGGGTGGGACGCTGGTGTCGTCGCCCCGGCAACCAGGCCAGCGTCCTGCACCCAGGCCGCTGAGGGCCGGAGCAGAGACACAGCACACAGGTGCGCCTTCTCCAAGCTGCCACTGCGTGGCTTGGAGCACTCCCCCACCCCAGCAGACACAACGCAGGGCTGGGGGCGTGCTCCGGGCGGCCACTGCGTGGCTCAAAGCATGCCCCCACCCCAGCGGACACAACGCAGTGAGCTACAGAGGAAACACCTTTTCTGACCGCCCATTGGCTAAGCTCCCTGTACGCCACCACTTGCAGTGTTCTTGGTAACTTGGGTAATAAGAATCTAAGAAGGTGATCTAGGGTTTTTCCACTTCATTCCTGGAGGAAAAAACTAAGGTCCGCTGCTGGAGGGCTAAGAAATGTCATATCCTGTCCTAGCCAGTTTGGCTCAGTGGATGGAGCCTCGGCCTGCCAACTGCAGGGTCCGAGTTCAATTCTGGTCAAGGGCATGTACCTAGGTTACAGGCTCCTCCCTGGCCGGGGCCCAGGTCAGGGCTCATGCAGGAGGCAACCAATCGAAGTGTCCCTCTCACACTGATGTTTCTCTCTGTCTTTCCCTCTCTCTTCCAAGCTCTCTAAAAAATCAATGGAAACATATTCTCAGGTGAGGATTTTAAAAAAAGAAAGGAAGAAATGTCATATCCTATGAAAGACACATCTTGAAAATGCCTAAAGAAAGTTGTCATTTTTTTCATGGTGAAGGGACTGGAGACCATGTTGATGAAAACACCTTGGCAGCTGCAGTGGCCAGCAGTGGCAGCAGCAGCGGGATGATGGGGCTGGCGCCTTCCCCTGATCAGCCCGGTCGCCTCCCACAGAGGGAGGCCAGACTGGACATCACCTGAGGGCTCCCAGTCTGTGAGAGGGGGCAGGCTGGGCTGAGGGACCCCCCCAGTGCACAAATTTCGGCTTCTAGTATTTCATAATTCTTTATAAACGCCATGTCTTTAGTAATTAATTTTTAGGGTATATCTGCAGCACACTGAAAAAATTTTACTAACAGTCCATCCCCTCACAATCTGAAAGCATCTCCACCAACATCAACCCACGATCTGGTCTTTTCAGCATCCAGCCGAGAGCACACAGGTTATGCAGACAGACCTGGGACCACCTCCTGTGCCTCCACCCCCACAGGGCAGCTGGCCCTGCCTGCTAACATTTCTTCTGCAATTTTCTGGGTTGAGTGTGGAGTCTCAGACCCGGCCCCCGCTGTGGTCCATCCTCTCCTTGGTCCACCATGAGGAGCCGCAGAATGCCACCTCGCCTGCTATAAGTTCAGAAGGAGAAGCAGGTGACAGCCGTCACCCTGCCACGAGCAGCAGCGCTCACGTGGCGGTCCCCCTGCCTCCCTGGAACAGTGCTGACAGCTCTTGGGAAACTGAAAGCCTGACAAGCTTTCAGGAATGATGACTTCCCACCATGGGAGGATTAAGCAGCTCCCTTTAAACAATGGTTGGCTTTTGTTCTCCTTCATCTTGCCGGTCATGTGAGGTTCCCCCCAGCTGTCTTAAGTGTTCTCCAATAGAAGACTTCAGTCTTTTAAAAACAGTAATTTTTGTAACAATGGTAATTACTTTAATTGGAGTTCTTTAAAGGTAGATCCTTCTCGCCCACCTCCTAAGACGTGAATCACGCTCTGATCTGTTGCATTATTCTAAATCAATGCGGTGTTATTTCCTCTTCATATCCATTAATGGCCGTTGTAGGAGGGGAATCAAAAAACTTCCAGAAGTCACTACTTTTCAGTCTAGAATAATTACAAATAATTTTTCTTTGTTTTCATGTCATGGTGGATAATCAGCTTTAAGCATAGACAAATATGCACATGGTGTGCGGCTGGGCTCCCAGCGAGGCTTTCACAGAGGATTAGAACTCTCCCGTCCCACTGGCTCCATCTTGTCTCCTGCTCCCACAGAATCGATCTGGCTGTCACGTTTCAGGGAGCCCTGTGCTGTTATTCATTGACAGTGGTTAGTCCTGCATGGGGTCTTGACCCCCAAACAATCGCATTCTTTAGAATAGTGGTTGAGCTGCTTGACACACCCTAGGAAGGAGGCAAAATAGCCCAACCTTCACCCGGTGTACGGGCCAACTGAGGGACAAAGGAGCCAGACGGGGGAGCCACACGGCTGGGTGGGGAGCTCAAGGTGACATCCCGAGAACCAGCCTTTTGCCCAGGCCCCTCAGGACAACTTTCTTTTCTTCCATTTTTTATGTGATGTGGGGGGCAGTAGTGGGCACTTTTTGGTTCTCGGGGTTCTATTCCATGCTGCCTGATCTCCTGGTCAGTGTTGGGTGAAATGGCTGCGATAAACCCATCACAGGTATCTGGACAGAGGGAAACTGGGGACCACTGAACTTGGCCTCTAAACTCCGCCTGGAGGGTGATGAGCCAAGCAAGTAAGTTGCATTCTGGGTTCTCATTCACTTACGTTTTCATGACCTTTCTTTGCCCCTTGTCCACATTTTAGAATTATAATAAAATAAATGTGTCCTCCACAACGTTCTCTCCCTCTCTCTCTCTCTCTCTCTCCATCCTCTATCTAACATCTGTCTATCTATCTATCCATCCATCCATTGTAGGGGAAGAAAATTCTCTTTCCCCTTTTTGGATCTCAGCTGGGCAGAAGAATTAAATGGATGTAAGGCAGATTAACAGGAGAAATTCTTTTTTTTTTTTTAAACATATTTTATTGATTTTTTACAGAGAGGAAGGGAGAGGGATAGAAAGCTAGAAACATCGATGAGAGAGAAACATCGATCAGCTGCCTCCTGCACACTCCCTACTGGGTATGTGCCCGCAACCAAGGTACATGCCCTTGACCGGAATCGAACCTGGGACCCTTGAGTCCGCAGGCTGACGCTCTATCCACTGAGCCAAACCAGTTAGGGCTTAACAGGAGAAATTCTGAGATGCTTGTCAGTTTGTGAGCCGTTAAGTTTGGGGGCCCTCCCTGCCCTGATTCCAGTCCTTCTGGGACCTCCCAGGGGTCTGGGTTGGGGTTGGGGATGTCTCACGCATGCTCTGTACTTGAGTCAGGCCGCCACCCCTCCCTCAGGCTCTTGTCCTGACCAACATGCTGGCGTTCCAGGCACAGAGCAGGCTTTTCCCTAAATCCTTCCACAGCAGCAGAGACAGACTGTGCTGAGGAGCTGCGGAGAAAGAAAGGTGAGGACGTGCAGTCCAGGCACCTGAGAGCCGACTGAAAGTGGCTCCCCCTGGAGTCCTCCGCAGGGCTCCTCACCTGGCCTCCAGGTGGCCTCTGTGGAAGGCCTTGGGCCTGTCCCTGGTCAGGGGCCTACCCAGATGCTGGGAGTCCCAGATAGAGGCCGCCTCCTTCCCCACCCCCATCTTTGCTTCCTGTCTGGAGACCAGCCTTACAGGATGACTGGAACAGAATACGCCCATGTTAGAGTTACCCCCTTAGCCTCAGGAGTGCTCCCTGGCCATCTGGCTTCTGGCAAGGCTGGTCCATCAGACCATGACTGTCCAGCACAAGCACTCACCAGACCTCAGCCTGAAGCAACAAGCTGGAAGCCACAGCATCCCCGAAGGCCCCACCAGGGCCTTGCTCCAGATTCCCCTCCTCCCTCCCCTGGGGTGGTGTTCTGCCCAGCCTGGCCTGCTGCAGACGCCACCCCCAGACTGCGGGGACAGCACTGCCAGCCCATTCCTGAGCCCCTAGCCACCAACTAATTTGTTTTCAGAAACAGTTCTGATTCTGCCATTTACTTGGCACAGACTATGGAGTTCCTTAGCCTCATACGTCGGCACTGGGGCCACCAGACTCCACAGGAACCATGTGAGTATTGGTTTCATAGTTAGTAATTTATTCACTTAGTGGTTCTTCCCAAAACAAAGAATCTGACCCAAAGGTGAATTCGAATTTCTTCTTTTTATTAGATAAATACTTTTTGCATATTTAAAACTAGAGGCCTGGTGCACGAAATTCGTGCAGGAGGGGGGCGGGTGTCCCTCAGCCCAGCCTGCACCCTCTCCAATCTGGGACCCCTCGAGGGATGTCCGACTGCTCACTTAGGCCCATCCCAGTGGGATGGGGCCTGAATGGGCAGTCGGACATTCCTCTCACAATCCAGGACTGCTGGCTCCCAACTGCTCGCCTGCTTGCCTTCCTGATTGCCCCTAACTGCTTCTGCCTGCCAGCCTGATCACCCCCTAACCACTCCCCTGACAGCCTGATTGATGCCTAACTGCTCCCCTGCCAGCCTGTTTGCCCCTAACTGCCCTCCCCTGCAGGCCTGGTCACCCCTAACTGCCCTCCCCTGCAGGCCTGGTCACCCCTAACTGCCCTCCCCAGCAGGCTTGATCACCCCCAACTGCCCTCCCTTGCAGGCCTTGTCCCTCCCAACTGCCCTCCCCTGCTGGCATGATCACCTACAATTGCCCTCCCTTTCAGGCCTGGTTCCTCCCAACTGCCCTCCCCTGCTGGCCATCTTGTGGTGGCCATCTTGTGTCCACATGGGAGCAGGATCTTTGACCACATGGGGGCAGCCATCTTGTGTGTTGGAGTGATGGTCAATCTGCATATTACTCTCTTATTAGATAAGATAGAGGCCTGGTGCATGGGTGGGGGCCAGCTGGTTTGCCCTGAAGGGTGTCCCGGATCAGGGTGGAGGCTCCCTTGGGGTGTGGGGCGGCCTGGGCGAGGGGCCTGTGGTGGTTTGCAGGCTGGCCACAACCCCCGGCAAACCAAGCAGAGGCCCTGGGATCTGGGATTTATTTATCTTCTACAATTGAAACTTTGTAGCCTGGAGCGGAGCCAAGCCTTCTGCTTGCTCTGTGGTGGCAGCTATTTCTGTTGGGATTTATGTATCTTCTATAATTGAAACTTTGTAGCATTGAGTGGAGGCCTGGGCCGGCAAGGGCAGGCGGAAAGCTTGGCTTCCTCCATTGCCAAGGAAACCTAAGCCTCCCTCCTGCTCTCTATGGCTGCAGCCATCTTGGTTGGGTTTATTTGCATGTTCCCTCCTGATTGGCTGGTGGGCGTGGCTGGTGGGCGTGGCTTGTGGGTGTAGTGGAGGTACGGTCAATTTGCATATTACTCTTTTATTAGATAGGATGATTTTTAAAAAGCAACGTAACAAACAAAACCCTCAAAATCTTAGGGCCTGGGATGCTATTTGAGCATCCTGTTTCTCTCCTTCCCTGCCCACCTGTCCTTCCCGCCTACCTTGCTACCACCTAACAACCCATCATCCTGCCAGCTGCTTTGTGACAAGTCCTTATAGGCTGTCATGCTGTTTGCCCTGGGACCACTCTGACCCCATGGGCTACTCCAGCCATGTCTGCCGCCTCTTCATCATTCATTTCTATTCTCTCTGAGTGGAGGTGAGGGAGGTCATGCCCGGGTGTAGCCCAGGGGGCAGCAGTTGTCAGGACCTCCTCTTTTGGAAGCAAGTCAGCCATGTGGGAGGGAATTCCCTTTCTCAGTTTCTGGGTCATATGCTTGTTAAGATAAAAAATGATGTAAAAAGGTGATTGGCATGTCATTTTAGTGTCAAAGGGGCATCCTTTGATAGGTCTGCCCAAGGATTATTTAATTACCTAAGACAGTGGTTTGCAATCCTGGGGCCCTCGGGGACATTTGCAATGTCTGGAGACATTTTTGATGGTCGTGACTGGTGGGGAGGAAGGGATGCTACTGACAACTAGTGGACAAAGGCCTGCGATGCTGCCAAACCTGCCCAAAGCACAGAGCAGCCCCTCACAACACAGAATTATTCCACTCCCGGCTCTGTTGGTTAGAGGTCCTAGAAGTTCTGTAGGAACTTAGATTTTTGACTGATGGAGATGAACATACTTTCTATCTGGTAGAAAAGATAACCCAAAGGTTTCGGTTTATTACCCTGTAGGACATTAACCATTTTTTATTATTTTATATTAACCTAACACTCAAATTTTAACAGTTCTTTATTAAATTGCTAATAAATATAAAGTTCCTCAAAAGGCAGGTGCCAGCGGGGGCTCCCCTATCACCCCACCAGTCACCCTGTAGAGGGAGGCAACCGGCAGCGGTGGGGGGTGGGGCCAGCAAGTGGGCAGCACCAGGCTGGCCAAGGCGGGTGCCAGTAGGGCCCCCCGCATCACCCTCTGGTTGCCCCACAGATTGGCCCTGATCTCCGGCCAGGCCTAGGGACCCTACCCGTGCACAAATTTTGTGCACCAGACCTCTAGTAGAACCATATTTCTATTTCCATCATTAATTAATGAATTGAGTGAAATTTTTGACATGTGCTCATTCTAATCCTATCATTGTTATCTATTACTAGGTAACAAATTACCCCCAAATTTAGTGGCTTAAACCAATAACAAACATTTGTTATTTTACAGTTTCTGTTGGTCAGGAATTTAAGAGCATTTTAGTAATGATCTAGCTTGGGTGCTCTCATGAGGTTACAAACAATAGGTCAGCCAGGGCTGCAGCCCCCTGGAGGAGGCTGGAGGGTCTGCTTCAAGATGGTCCCTCACAGGACTGTGAGCAGGAGGCCCCACTCCTCACATGTGGGCCTCTCCACAGACCTGCTTGAGTATCCTCATGACATGGCAGCTAGCTTCTCCCAGACCAAGTCACCCAAGGGAGAATATGAGGAAACCACAATATCTGACCTTAGAAGTCACATCCTTCTGTTCTTCAGCATCCTATTGGTTCCGTGGGTCAATTCCATTCTGTGTGGGGAGGATGGCACAAAGGAGAGAATAGCAGAAGGTGGGGGTCACTAGGGACATCTTGGAAACTGGCTGCCACAGCCCTCCCTCTGTCCCCAGGGACTCACGTCCTTCCCACACACAAGATGTGCTCAGCCTCTCCCAAAGCCCCCAAAAGTCTCACCCCAATAGAATATCAGTTTGAAGTCCAGAATCTCATTATCCAAACCTGGTCCATTCATTATTGCTGAAGCTCCCTGGGTGTGGCTCTTTGAGTCCTCAAATCCAGCTCTTTTTATCAGAAATATGTGAACTAGAGAGACAAGTTATCTGCCCCCTTCCCCCCAACAACATACAATTCTAGGACAAGCATAGGATATTTACTGTAGACCCCCCTGTTGAACAAGGGTGGGAATTAGGGATGCACTAGTCACTGGCTCATAGCAATTCTGAAATCCAGTTGAGTACAAATTGACAGTCCTCCAGAATAATTTTTCCTGGTTTTTGGCTTCTGCATGGACGTTGGTTTCCACCCTTTGAGCTATCCTTCCTTTTTCTGTGTTTGTGTCATTTTCTCAGCCAGCTTCCTGCCTATAGAAGTTTCTGACTCCAAAAGCATCTTTTCAATTTGTGTTGTCTGTCCCTTTCACCACAAGCTGGCAATGTCTCTTCCAGTATAACTGTCTTAAAAACTTTGGGCTCACTCCATTAGGAAAAGAGCTTCAGCTGCAAGTGTCTTCAATATAAGCCCTGCAGAGGAGAGCGTGGTTTAAGCCACGCAGCCTGCGGCATTTGTTACTTGTTATGACGGTCCAATCAGACTAAGACCCAGTGGCACCGTTGGGTTCTTATTTTTTTTTTTTTATTTTTTTTTTCAAATTTTTTATTAAGGTATTATATGTGTACATATCTTACCATTGCCCCCCCCCCACCCCACTCCCATACCTGCCCTCACCCCCCAATGTTTTGCATCCGTTGGTTACTCTTATATGCATGCATACAAGTCCTTCAGTTGATCTCTTATTTCCCCCACCTCTCCCTAACCTTACCGCTGTAATTAGACACTCTGTTTGATGCTTTACTGCCTCTGTAACTATCTTTTGGTTCATCAGTTTATAATGTTTTTCATTATCCCTAAATGAGTGAGATCATGTGGTATTTTTCTTTCATTGACTGGCTTATTTCACTTAGCATAATGTTCTCTAATTCCATCCAGGTGTCTACAAATGGTAGTAATTCCTTCTTTTTTATGGCAGCATAGTATTCCATTGTGTAGATGTACCATAGTTTTCTGATCCAGTCATCTGCTGACGGGCACCTAGGCTGTTTCCAAATCTTAGCTATCGTAAATTGTGCTGCTATAAACATAGGGGTGCATATATCCTTTCTGATTGGTGTTTCTGGTTTCTTAGGATATATTCCTAGGAGTGGGATTACTGGGTCAAATGGGAGTTCCATTTTCAGTTTTTTGAGGAAACTCCATACTGTTCTCCACAGTGGCTGCACCAGTCTGCATTCCCACCAGCAGTGCACGAGGGTTCCTTTTTCTCCGCATCCTCGCCAACACTTGTCGTTTGTTGATTTGTTGATGATAGCCATTCTGACAGGTGTGAGATGGTATCGCATGGTCGTTTTGATTTGCATCTCTCGGATAATAAGTGACTTTGAGCATGTTTTCATGTGTCTCTTGGCCTTCCTTCTGTCTTCTTTCGAAAGGATTCTATTTAGGTCCGTTGCCCATTTTTTTATTGGATCATTTATCTTCCTTTTATTAAGTTGTATAAGCTGCCTGTAGATGTTGGAAATTAAACCTTTATCAGTGATACCATTTGCAAATATGTTCTCCCATACAGTGGGGTTTCTTATTGTTTTGTTGATGGTTTCTTTTGCTGTGCAAAAGCTTTTTATTTTGATGTAGTCCCATTTGTTTATTTTCTCTTTGGCTTCCATTGCCCTAGGGGCAGTATCACTGAAAAAGTTCTTTTGGCATATGTCTGAGATTTTGCTGCCTGAGGATTCCTCTAGTATTTTTATGGTTTCCCGTCTTATATTTAAGTCCTGTATCCATTTTGAGTTTATTTTTGTGTATGGTGTAAGTTGGTGATCTAGTTTCATTTTTTTGCATGTATCTGTCCAATTTTCCCAACACCATTTATTGAAGAGACTGTCTTGACTCCATTGTATGCTCATGCCTCCTTTGTCAAATATTGATTGCGCATATTGGTTTGGGTCGATATCTGGATTCTCTATTCTACTCCATTGATCTATATGTCTGTTCTTGTGCCAGTACCAGGCTGTTTTGAGGACAGTGGCTTTGTAATACAGCTTGAAATCTGGTATTGAGATCCCTCCTACTTTATTCTTCTTTCTCAGGATTGCTGTGGCTATTCGGGGTCTTTTTTTATTCCAGATGAATTTTTGGAGAGTTCTTTCTAGGTCTGTGAAATATGCTGTTGGTATTTTAATGGGGAGTGCATTGAATCTATAGATTGCTTTGGGTAGTATGGACATTTTGATGATGTTGATTCTACCAATCCATGAACATGGTATGTTCTTCCATCTGTTTACATCTTCCTCTATCTCTTTTTTCAGTGTCCTGTAGTTTTCCGCATATAGGTCTTTTACCTCCTTGGTTAGGTTTATTCCTAAGTATCTTAATTTTTTTGGTGCGATGGAAAATGGGATTGCTTTTTTAGTCTCTCTTTCTGTAAGTTCACTGTTGGTGTATAGAAATGCCATAGATTTCTTGGCGTTAATTTTGTATCCTGCTACCTTGCCGAATTCATTTATTAAGTCTGTTAGTTTTTTGATAGAGTCTTTCGGGTTTTTTATGTACAATATCATGTCATCTGCAAATAAGGACAGCTTTACTTCTTCTTTTCCAATTTGGATGCCTTTTATTTCTTCTTCTTGTCTAATTGCAATGGCTAATACTTCCAGTACTATGTCAAACAGGAGTGGTGAGAGTGGGCATCCTTGTCTTGTTCCTGTTCTTAGGGGAAATGGTTTTAGTTTTTGCCCATTGAGTATGATGTTAGCTGTGGGTTTATCATATATAGCTTTTATTATGTTGAGGTATGATCCTTCTATTCCCACCTTGTTGAGAGTTTTTATCAAGAAAGGGTGTTGGATTTTGTCAAATGCTTTTTCTGCATCAATTGATATGACTATGTGATTTTTATCTCTCAATTTGTTTATGTGATGTATCACATTTATTGATTTTCGGATATTGAACCATCCTTGCATTCCTGGGATAAACCCTACTTGGTCATGGTGTATGATATTTCTGATGTACTGCTGGATCCGATTTGCTAGAATTTTGTTGAGGATTTTGGCATCTACATTCATGAGGGATATTGGCCTGTAATTCTCTTTCATTGTGTTGTCTTTATCTGGTTTTGGTATTAGGATGATGCTGGCTTCATAGAAGGAGCTTGGAAGTGTTCCTTCCTCTTGAATTTTTTGGAATAGTCTGAGGAGGATAGGTTTTAGTTCTTCCTTGAATGTTTGGTAAAACTCTCCTCTGAAGCCATCTGGCCCCGGGCTTTTGTTTGCCGGAAGCTCTTTGATGACTGCTTCAATTTCTTCCATAGTTACTGGCATATTGAGCTGTTTAGATTCTTCCTGATTGAGTTTTGGAAGGTTATATTTTTCTAGGAATATGTCCATTTCCTCCAGGTTGTCCAGTTTGTTGGAATAGAGTTGTTCGTAGTATTTTTTAACAATCCTTTGTATTTCGGCGGGATCTGTTGTTATTTCACCTCTTTCATTTTTGATTTTGTTTATTTGGGTCCTCTCTCTTTGCTTCTTGGTGAGCCTGGCTAGAGGTTCATCAATCTTGTTTATCCTTTCAAAGAACCAGCTCTTGGTTTTGTTGATCTTTTGTATTGTTTCTTTGGTCTCTATGTCGTTTATCTGTGCTCTGATCTTTATTATTTCCTTCCTTCTGCTTACACTGGGCTTTTCTTGTTGCTCTTTTTCTAACTCTTTGAGTTGTTGGGTTAGGTAATTTATTACCCCTGTTTCTTGTTTTTTGCAGTAGGCTTGTAGAGCTATGAACTTCCCTCTCAAGACTGCTTTCGCTGTGTCCCATAGATTTTGGATTGTAGTGTTTTCATTGTCATTTGTTGTCATGATGTTTTTTATTTCTTCTTTGATCTCTCTGGTAACCCAGTCATGGTTTAATAGCATGCTGTTTAGTCTCCATGTGTTTGATTTCTTTGGGTTGTTTTTATTGTAGTTGATTTCCAGTTTTATGCCACTGTGGTCTGAGAAGATGCTTGATATGATTTCTATCTTCTTGAATTTGAAGAGACTTTGCCTATGTCCCAACATATGGTCTATCTTTGAAAATGACCCATGTGCGCTTGAGAAGAATGTATATTCTGTGGCTTTGGGGTGAAATGTTCTGAAGATGTCAATTAATTCCATCTGGTCTAGTGAGTCATTTAGGATTGATGTTTCTTTGCTGATGTTTTGTTTAGAGGATTTGTCCAATGGTGATAGTGGGGTATTAAAGTCTCCTACTATGATTGTATTGCTGTCAATGTCTCCCTTGATATCCTCCAGGAGTTTTTTTATGTATTTGGGTGCTCCTGTATTGGGTGCATATATGTTTACCAGAGTTATTTCTTCTTGTTGGATTGCTCCCTTTAGTATTATGAAATGGCCTTCCTTATCTCTTGTTATGTCCTTCAGTTTGAGATCTAATTTGTCAGAAATAAGTATTGCTACCCCAGCTTTTTTTTCAGTTCCATTTGCCTGGAAAACCTTTTTCCATCCCTTCACCCTCAGTCTGTGTGCGTCTTTTTTTCTGAGGTGGGTTTCTTGTAGACAGCAGATATATGGGTCATGTTTTCTTATCCAGTGCATTACCCTATGTCTTTTGATTGGGGCATTTAATCCGTTTACATTTAAAGTTATTATTGATAGGTACTTATTTGTTGCCATTCCTATTCTTTACACCTGTGTTCCTTCTTCGCTTCCTATTTCTTTTTTTTTTTTTTTTTTTACAGCAGACCCTTTAGCATTTCTTGCATTGCTGGTTTGGTGGTAATAAATTCCCTTAGACCTTTTTTGTCTGTGAAGCTCCTGATTTCACCTTCAATTTTGATTGACAGCCTTGCTGGGTACAGTATTCTTGGATTGAGACCCTTCCTTTGCATGACTTTGTATATTTCATTCCATTCCCTTCTGGCCTGATGAGTTTCTGTTGAGAAATCAGTTGCTAGTCTGATGGGGGTTCCTTTGTATGTAACTTTCTGTCTCTCTCTGGCTGCTTTTAAGATTCTTACTTTGTCATTGGTGTTTGCCAATTTAATTATAATGTGCCTTGGCGTCGGTCTTTTGGGGTTCATTTTGCTTGGGACTCTGTGAGCTTCTTGGATTTGTGTGGGTTTTTTCTTCTCTATATCAGGGAAATTTTCTGTCATTATTTCTTCAAATAGGTTTTCTATTCCTTGCTCAGCTTCCTTTCCTTCTGGAACCCCTATTATGCGGATGTTGTTTTGTTTCGTGTTGTCCCAAAGTTCCCTTAGGCTCTCCTCCTGCCTTTTAATTTTTTTTTCTAGAAGTTGCTCTACTTGGGTATTTTTTCCCATCTTGTCTTCTAGCTCACTGATGCGGTCCTCTGCTTCTTCTAGTCTACTCTTGATGCTTTCTATTGAGTTCTTTACAGCAGCGATGTCATTTTTCATTTCTTCTTGGTTCTTCTTCATTTCCTCTTGGTTCTTGCTCATATTGTCAAATTTGTCTTCCATTCTTTTCAGCCACCTTATGACCATTTCTCTGAATTCTTTTTCTGGAAGGTTGCTTGCCTCCATGTCGTTTACTTCCTTTTCTGGTGATGCCTGCTTTTCTTTCATGTGCGGGCTGTGTCTTTGTCTCCCCATGGTCTCTCTTCTCTGGGTGTCTGGTTATGTAGTTCTCTCTCTCCTGCGTCGATTTAAAGGCACAAAATACAGCACTACCAGGTACAACACACAAGGCACTGAACAGAAATGTATTCACGATATTAACAACCTCCAATAAAGGTGACCACCAGAGAAAGGCAAATCAGGGGATAGTAGAGAAAGAAGAAGAGGAAAAGGAAAGAAAGAAGACGAAGAAGGAAAAAAGGGGGGTGTCAAAATGAAATTGGGAAAAGGGAAAAAAAGAAGAAAAAAAAGTAAGAGAGACAAGAAAGAGACTAAGAGAGAAAGGGAAACAGACTATATATATTGGGGATAAAACTCCAATAGAACAATCACTAATCCCAGCAAATGCCAGCAACAAGTACCTGGGGATTAATACAAACTACAACACCAACTAATATTGAGTGAGGCAAGGGAAAACAGAAGCACTAAACAAACAAAAAAATAAACAAAAGAAGAATAAGCAAAACAATCTCACAAAAAAGCATAAAAATTCAATATAATCTACATTCAAACGAACAACAACAAAAGGACAGAGAGAAGAACAATTTTTTGGATAGTTAAGACAGCGAAGAGAGAGGTGTATGGACTTGGAGCAGGGGATTGGAGATTAGATATATAAGTAGGGTGAAATTTTAAAAGGGGGTAAACAGAAAGAATAGGGAAAATCTAAAGCAGGAAAGGGGTAAGATAAACAGGACACTGAAAAGGGAAAAGTGAGGAAGAGAGTGATGGCATAAAGGTAGATTTGAGATAGAGTAAAATGATGCTAAAGGAAAGATAAAAATAGAATGTAGAACATTAATCCCAAAACAAAATGAAGAGAAAATAAAATGACACTTAAAAAAAATATATATATATAAAATAGCAGTAGTAATAATACGGATTGAAAATAAAAATGTAATAATTAAAAAGGTAAAATCAAGTGAGGAAAAAAAAATTAGTTTCTTGAGTAAAAGATGCAAAAAATGAAAATAAAAAAATAAAAAATAAAAATAAAATGTGGAGTAGTGAAGGTCATTCACTTCCTCTGTTGTTCTGTTTGGCTCGCCTGTTTCTCAGTCCGGACAGTATTGCAGTTCCCTGCATTCCACTGCTCTTCAGTGATGTAAGCCAGTCCTGATTTTAAGCAGGCGGTGTGTCTTAATTCGTATTCCTTTATTTTTGATTACACAAGAGTCAATTTGTGATTCAGCCCCTGGGTGGCAGTGTTTCTGGATTGACTTCCGGGTTTATCTATGGCCTCTCTAGGAAGTGTTAGAGTCTTCTTTCCCTGTGGCACCGGTAGGGTTTGTGGGAGTGGGCTGCCTCAGAGCTGACTCTCGGATGGTCACTCCCCGCTCCGATCCCCAGGTTCCAGAAAAACAACTTTCCCCTGCAGTCTCCCAGGGTGTCCCCAACTGGGTGAACCTATGAATTGGGCTTAGTAATCAGAAGCAAGAATTTCAAGAGGAAAAAGCCCAAGTGTGCGCACTCTGTGGCTGCGCGTAAGTCTAGCACACCCCTGAAATTCTTAGGGTGTCCCTGCACTTCAGATCAAAATGGGTTGCTTTTTAGAGAGCCCTTCTTTTAGCAGCTCTGAGGACCCCCTTCCACATTCACAGATCACGCCAGCCCCAGCAGCCACTGATTTTTCTAGGCACAGACTTCCCTGGTCCTCCAGCTCCCGCAAAACGCGCGTTCCTCTCTCGCGCTGGGACCAGAGACCTCACCTTATCCCAGGCGAAATCTGACCTTTCCGTGGTGGAGTGTAGAGCTCCTCTGAACCCGTGTGTTTGCGCCAATTGGGGAGCGTTGTTCTGGGGCTCGCAGCTGTTCCGTGGGTGCCGCAGTTGTGGATTCTCAGGCTTCCGATAAGCTCCACTTTCCGGTTCCAGATGGCGGCGACTCCGCGTCTAAGCCCGCAGCTCCGGGAGGGGACCCAGCCGCAGTGGGAGCTGCCAGGTCAGGGGAACCCCGTCTAGCAGTCTCCCACCTTCTTCTGGAGTTCAGCTGTCCCCCAACTTGCCAACAAACACTCCTAGTGCGACCCTCAGCTGTTCTTTCTTTCTGCTCCGGGACAAGGCTCGGAACACGTCTGTCTATTCCGCCGCCATTTTTCTCCCCTCTGGGTTCTTATTTAAACTGGGTTTTTCTGACAGTGCCCTGTACTTGATTTTTGCCTGGAAGCCCTTTCTTAATTTTAATAGCATTTGTCATCTGGAGAGGTTAAGAATTTCCAGAGAGTTCTGGCTCTCTTGTGTTTAACAATTCTTCCTTAACTATCTCTCTTTTCTCACCTTTACCAGCAGCAGCAAGAAAAAATCAGATGGCACCTTCAGTGCTCTGCTTGGACCCTCTCCTTAGCCAAATCACCTTTTGCATAAGGTACTCTTTTTACTTTCCATTTTTTCTTTTTTGTTTAAGCCTTTACCTGAGGTCTCCTCAATGACAATCATCCTATATAATAAAAGGCTAGTATGCAAATCGACCGAACGGCAGAATGATAGGTTGCTATGACGCACACTGACCACCAGGGAGCAGACGCTCAATGCAGGAGCTGCCCCCTAGTGGTCAGTGTGCTCCCACAGGGGGAGCGCCACTCAGCCAGAAGCTGGGCTCACGGCTGGTGAGTGCAGCGGCAGGGCAGGAGCCTCTCCCGCCTCCGCAGCAGCGCTAAGGATGTCCGAATGACGGCTCCCAGACTGTGAGAGGGCGCAGGCTGGGCTGAGGGACTTCCTCTATCCCCCAGTGCATGAATTTCATGCACTGGGCCTCTAGTGTTTCTATAAACAGGTTAAAATGTTACAACTTCCAGTTATGAAATAAGTCCTGGGATCTAGTATACAGTATTGTGACCATAGTTAGCAGTACTATACTGTATGTGAGAAAGCTGCTAAGAGAGTAGGTCTTAAAAGTTCCCATTGCAAGAAAAATAATTGTAACATGCATGGTGACAGATCTTAGCTAGACTTATTGTAGTGATCATTTTGCAATATATACAAGTATTGAATTATTACGTTGTACACCTGAAA